>NC_058084.1:37596389-37948389 GCF_014858855.1 Bufo gargarizans
TTTATGAAGGACATAATAGTTAGAATTGTTCTTTTCAGCCATGTTAAATATATTGTAATTCTTCTTCTAATTGCTTACCTACCATACTAATACTGCCTTGCATAAGATCTACAGATACTGTAAGATGTTACAGCTATAGCACAGGCTTATTGTGGTGATATAATTTAATGACTCATGGGCAGCATGGTGGCACAAGGGTTTGTACTGTTTTCTTCCGGTTATTGGGTCCTGAGTTCAAATCAAGGACAAGGGTAAAACCTGCATGGAGTATACATTTCCATCTTGTGCTTGCACGGGTTTCCTCCAGGACAAACGTAGGGGCTTCCAAGTGCATTGGGATCTACAATGGAAGCATCAAAATTCCCACTGCTATACAAAGTTTGCTATTTGCCATTGCAGTACCCTAGACCTGGGGGTATCTTCAATTACTATATATAGTTTTGTATTATCTATTTTATTTTTGTAGTTTTTGGTTGTAACTATCACTAAGGTAATGTTTGGCAAGGAACAGGTCTAACCACCCTGTTCCAAACCCTCTTGTAGGAGGGGGCTGGTCTTGCTTTCTGCGAAGAGGGAGAGTTCCTGTTGAGTTATAGTGAAGAGCGGAAGAACACTGCAGAGCTCCTACTCCTGAAAAGGATTCTCCATAGAGAAGAACAAATCATGTCCTCCAGGAAATACTTGAGAAGATAGACTGCAGGGTGACCAGCTAAACCCTACATCAAAGACACTGCTGGAAGGTGAGGGACTACAGCTAAGACACCCATCACCCAAACCACCACTAGGCCAGTTAGAGCTAACGTATGGAACTGACAGTAGACATCTACACTTACTAGTGTTAAATTACAGCAATCCAACCTTACTGGTGCCAGAGAATGAACTTGGAATCCAATACTATTGAATGTACCAGAAGTTAGACTTTGCACTTAGTAAAAGAGACTGTTATAGGTTTACTTCTGGTCTCATTCTTCAAAACTACATTTCCACTGCACCTGATCCCCAGGGAGCAATGGCCTGTGACAACACTTTATCAGGGCCACTACCACTCCCATTCTCTGCACCAGGTCCTCTGGGGCTCGCTGCACCATCTGCCCATCATTCTGGACAAGGACAAGGGTAAAACCTGCATGAAGTACACATTTCCCTCTTGTGCTTGCATGGGTTTCCTCCAGGTACTCCTTTTTCCTTTTGGCCCTGGCAGTTTGTCCTAGTGATAGTTCCAGCCGTGTTTACATCCCAAAAAGGTATTTTAGTGTTTAAAGGGAAGTCTCATCTTGATAACCCTTTTTAATATGTCCTATGAGGGCATATAAATGTCATAGGGGGTCGGCCTGGCCTGGTCTTTCCATGCATTACATGGCTGGCCATCCACTCATAACACACAACTAGTATTCAGTAATTAGTTAGTTAGTTAGGGTCTATATGTGTGGCAGGCCGTAAGGATTGTTGATTATTCACCACAAGGACTCACCAGTTCAAGTTATAGTTCTCACCGGAAAAGAACTTTACTTTTACTCCAGTCAGTCCAGCGTTTTGATTGGGAGTAATACCAGGCACATGCCACCGAACCATTTGTGGGAAAGGGTGGGGGAAATACGGTATAGACTGATAAGAATGTAAGCTCTTGTGCTGTACTGGAGGAAGCCCGTACCTCGCACCCCAAGCATTTGTTCTTGCCTTTAGGGTAATAATAGGTACGGGAGTCAGTGGTAGTTATGCCCGCAATAGGTAAATTATCATAATAGTTTTTTTGTCATCCATCTTAGGGTGCCGTGCTGTGCAGCACAAGGGTCTCGGGCTCCAGGCTGAGTGTATGTAACCTCATTTTATGTTTCTTGCATTTGGGATTGTGTTTAATACCCTGTTACAGTAAAAAGCCTGTTTTACAAAAGCTGGTTTCAGAGTTACTTTCCTCGTTCGTGACTGCGCTGTATCCTGGGGAGCCCACCCTGGTACACGACTTTCACTGGATCCCGGAAAACCTCTTTAATTAAAGCAGAGCTCCTAAACCTTAGAATTTGTGGCTTTTATGATACACTTGGTTTAGTTCAGACATCTTGCCATTATTTAAAGCACAGAGACTTTCTTGTAGTATTAGAAAGTTAAAGGGGTTCTGCAGTTTTTTTAGACTGATTATCTATCCTCTGGATAGATCATCAGCATCTGATCGACGGGGGTCCGACACCCGGGACCCCTGCCGATCAGCTGTTTGAGAAGGCAGCGGTGCTGGCAGTAGGGCCGCGGCCTTCTCGCTGTTTACCGCAGGCCCAGTGATGTCACGACTAGTATCAATGTCCTGGGCGGGTAACAAAGCTTAGCCCCACCCAGGCCATTGATACTAGTCATGACATCACTGGGCCTGCGGTAAACAGCGAGAAGGCCGCGGCGCTACTGCCTTTTCAAACAGCTGATCGTCAGGAGTCCCGGGTGTCGGAACCCCGCTGATCAGATACTGATGATCTATCCAAAGGATAGATCATCAGTTTAAAAAAACTGCACAACCCCTTTAAATATGGCAAGACGCTGTCATTTTAATCAAAATTACAGAAAATTATACAGAACCATCACCTGAGGCTTTGTTGAAAAATCAACCACTTACTCCACAGTGAATGCTAATAGCGTTTTTTTATTATTTTCTCCCAGCATTAACTATTGCATTCTGTATTTATGAAGACAATAGGTGAGACTAATCGAGAGCATCACGTGAGACGGCCCACGCTGGGGCTATGTATAGCAGTGGGGTGAATGCGTTATCAATCAGGCTACTTCTCCTGCTAGCATACAATTGCATGTAATTAATTGGCTATGAGATGCTCGGTTGTAACAATTATTATTATGTGAATATAGCATATTTTCTTACCATAGTCCAAGCTATTAAAGGAATTGACAGGTCTTCTGTAAATAAAGCTTAATTTAAGGGTATTGTCCAGAATTACAAAAAGAGTCTCTTTTTCCCCAGAAACAGTGCCACACTGGAATGTGTTTGGTATTGCAGCTCAGCCCTATTCAGATGAAAGGTATTGAGCTGCAATACCAGATAGAGTGCATGGATAGGCTTAGCCTAATTTCTGGAGAAACACTTTTTTTCATGGTCAGTATAGGGTCAGTAGTTCTCATCAGTATTGTAAGCCAAAACCAGATTAGAAATCTGCAGGGAAAATCTGTAATGGAAAGATATGTGGCTCCTCTTTGTATTGGACACACTACTGGTTTTGGCTTACAAATACTTGAAGCAAGCCCAGGAGGAGAGAACAAGAGGAGGATAGTGGTGGCAGTGGTGTAAATGATGGAGCAGGAGACCTCATGGTGGCAGTCTTCAGCCTGGTGCTCCCTGGGCCCTTTCTTTCCTCTGGGCATATCCTGGACTTTCTGGTGGTGGTTGGGGTATGCTTGATATTGGCTAGATGGGTAGTGGGGTGCAAGGCAGGAGAGCAAGGGCCGATGAAGGGCTGGTGGATGATGGTCGAGTCAATGACCAGGCCTGTTTGGTTACCGTAAATAATGGTCTTTATTGAATAGATGATGGGAGTTGCAGTACCTACAGGAGCAATAGGCACAGTTCTGAGGTATATCAGGGTAGGCTTTCTCAATAGTTGTGTATAAGCTGTAGCAATCATGGTTGTAATCCTCCCTGAGTCCGTCTCTCCAGATACACTTTGCAATCTTCCCAAATAAACACAGGCGTGCAATCCCGTTATCAGAAACACTTTCTATCAGGGGTAATTAACTCTTTTAACAAGAAGTAAAGTCTATTGCCATAAACAAGTGTTTATCTTACTGTCTTTCCAATCATGGCCTGTTTAGTGCTTCTCAACCATGTGAAAATATTTGTTCTCTTTCTCTAAGAGGTCGGGCTCTCAGTTCAGTTGCTTTTCTGGCCTGGCAGCTTTCAGTCTGAGGGATGAAGGTTCCTTGGACTAAGCCTAGTTGTCTGCAGCTCATACACATACGTTCTTCCTCTAGGCAAGTTCAGCAAAGACTCTCTACTGACCAAGGGGTGGGCCCATCACCCTCGCAACCTAACTAAACTGGCAGTTAACTATTTTCTGTCTATACACAACCATTTGGGGATTTACAACACACAAGAAAAAGAATACTTTAACTATTCATGTACTTAGGCAATGAATCACAATATCAATTCTTTAGCAGTGATCCACTACAATATTTACCCTTTAGCAGTGATCCAATGGGTCACTGCACACTGATGCAAAATACTGAAAGTGTGAATGTGGGTCTAAGTCATGTTCACATGGCAGGTTTTTCCATTGGGAAAATCTAGAGTGGAATCCATGTCAGAAATTCAGGAGGCTGACCCTTGCATTTCTGCTGAGGATTTTCATTTTGAACAAGTCCACACATCGGATTAATCCCATGTGAATTCCAAGATTTTGCCACAGAATCCACCTCCAAAACGACATAGATGTAAGGATAGCTTGTAGTTCTGGAAACCCCATTAAAGTTGTTCTTTAAAGGGGTTATATATTTGCCGTAAGGGCAGCATGGTGGCTCAGTGGTGGGCACCATTGCCTTGGATCACTGCAGTCCCGGGTTCAAATCTGACCAACGGCAGCATTTGCATTGAGCTTGTATGCCTGTGTCTGCTACTGAAAGATCCATACATACCTGCTGCATGCCAGCATGTTTACTTCTTCTCAGACATGGCATGGTCACCTGCTCTGCTGCAGCCAACCACTGGCTTCAGCGGTGACATGTCCTCAAGAGACCAGGTGAGATGGTTATGCAAGAACCTGGTGCTGCCAATCAGACAGGAAAGAAATGAGCTGTCAGAAGTAGGAGCAAGTTCAGCAACTCGCTGAGAGTGGTTGTAGTACTCCCATATCACAGTAGCAATCTCCCCTCTGGCTCTCCTTGAGGCAGTGCAGTAACTAGAGGGTGCACCCTTTCTTCTCTATGGGCACAAACTGGTATTGGGGCTCCTGACTGGTGGTAATTGGGGTGTTCTTGATGTTAGGTGTTGGTTTAGGTGCAAGGCAGGAGAACAGGTGCAATGGCCGGCTTATGTCAGAAATAAAGGCACAGTTCCAAGCAGATCACAGTACAGTCCATCCCCAATAACAACTTATAGACAGCAGCAATGGTGGGGGTTATAGTGCTTCTCTCTGTCTTCCTAAAGTCTCTCTGTATAACGTTAGGCTGCCAATGAGGTTTTTGGTAAAAAAAAAATCTGCAAATGTCTGGATTCAGGAGAGCAGATTTGGCCAAACCGTCTTTAAGTGCAGAAGGGTGAATTTATAATGTTCCATCTCACAGGAGCAAAGTCTCTCTCTGCCATAAATGTGCACAATGCTTTGCTGACGGACTCCAATGCATTGCCTAGAAGATTCTGGACCTTCTTTTTCTCTTCAGAACTTTTTTTAAAAAGTAACTTTTTTGGCCGTAGATTGAGCTTGGGCCTAGCTTTTAGGAGCTTGCACAAGTAGGTCCTCACTGTAGCCCAGCTAGACTCTCTACTCACTACCCAGGAGGCAGAGCCCAGGTCCAGCTCATAGCAACCTAAGGGGATGAGCCAAGATGTCAATCCTAAACTGCCCATACAGTGCTATTAGGTATACAAATAGTGTTGATCACGAATATTCAAATTTTTTTTTTTTTCCGCGAATATAGGTACTTCGAAAATTCGCGAATATTTCGAATGTAGTGATATATATTCGTAATTTCGAATATTAGTTTTTTTTTTTTTAAATCAGTACACATGATCCCTCCCTGCTTCTAGCTTGTGGGCCAATGAGAAGGCTGCAGTATATTTGACTTTAGGAGTAGTGTTGTTTGCGAATTTTTTATTGCAAATTTTTCAACTTACAACTATTAGACAAAGAAGATTATAGCACTATATTACGAATAAAACAAGAATATATAGCAATATAGCGAATATTCGAAAAAAACGAATATAGAGCAATTAAGGGTACTTTCACACTAGCGTTTTTCTTTTCCGGCGCTGAGTTCCGTCCTAGGGGCTCAAATCCGGAAAATAACTGATCAGTTTTATCCTAATGCATTCTGAATGGAGAGTCCGTCCCTCAGGATGCATCAGGATGTCTTCATTTCAGTCTTTTTGACTGATCAGGCTTTTCAGAAAACCGTAGCATGCAGTATTTTTACCTCCGGCCAAAAATCCTGAACACTTTGACTGAGGAAGGAGTCGTAGCCAACTCCGAAACGCGTTTGGTGAAAGAGGATCCCATGAAACTGAATATCTAACCGTAATACTGAAGCGCTTCATACCGATAATAAGGAAAGGGATCGGTATCAAACAAAAATTGGCAGGAGAAAATCTAAGACTGATTTCCGTAGTAAATCAATCTGCTGCTTGATCAGAGCACTTTGCAAGAATATTTATCTACAAATTCACAACTACGACACTCCTGCAATTGATGACCGAAGATCCCTGGATCCATATCCCGGAAATCGCATCACCACCTGCAAGCGCAACACACGTGGGATGCCACGTTAATCGCAACACAGCCGGCATAATCTTACGAAATTGTGAGTAAAAAACTGAACTAGTGTATATGCAGACAGTGAACCTTGGGACATTATTACCGAACAAAAGGTACATGAGTGATAGATCACTCACCTCTATTCAAGTACACTGAAGCCACCTTGTAAGCTCTATCCTGCAGCTCTTGAACAATACGAACTATGCAAATAGAGCTGAATATTTAGACTTGTTTCTGTGAGCGCTGCATAACGGATAAATAGAACCTTAGGAAGATCTATCCTTTTTTATCCTTCCTACTCCAGGACTATATGTATAATTGTATTATAGTGTGCAACTCACCATTTTATTTATTTATCGACATTATTAAATGTATAGCATGCGAATATTAGTTTAATCCAGTTTTATGCATATTTTATGTTTGCTTGAATAAATTGAATTTTAATAAATCTCCTATGTGGATCTAAGTGTAGGTGTGCCCTACTACTTTTCTATTTACATACTTTTTCTTGAAGATTGGGTGTAACCTTCTTCGCAGGTGCACCCTTTCCAATTATTATCCAGGGGGTGAGCCATCTCATAATCTTACTTTATATTATGAATAAAAAAAGAATATATAGCAATATAGCGAATATTCGAAAAAAATGAATATAGAGCAATTTAGGGTACTTTCACACTAGCGTTTTTCTTTTCCGGCGCTGAGTTCCGTCCTAGGGGCTCAAATCCAGAAAAGAACTGATCAGTTTTATCCTAATGCATTCTGAATGGAGAGTAATCCGTTCAGGATGCATCAGGATGTCTTCAGTTCAGTCTTTTTGACTGATCAGGCTTTTCAGAAAACCGTAGCATGCAGTATTTTTACCTCCGGCCAAAAATCCTGAACACTTTGACTGAACGCCGGATCAGGCCTTTTTCCCATTGACTTGCATTAACACCGGATCCGGCGCTGTGTGTTCAGTCAAACCGTATCCGGCTTTTGCATGTTAAACCCGAAAAATGTGAAAAAAAAAAGTTAAAGTCCATAAATGGCGGTTCCGTTTTTTCCAATGCATTTTTACATTGTGATTAAAATCCTGATCAGGATTTAAATGTAATCCGTTTTCACACGTTTTTCTGGATCCAGCCGGCAGTTCCGGTGTCGGAATTTAACGCCGGATTTAAACAACGCTAGTGTGAAAGTAGCCTTAGCTAATATAGTGCTATAATCTTCTTTGTCTAATAGTTGTAATTTTTTTCTCATCTGAAGTTCAGATTGGAAAAAAATGACAACTATAAAAAAAAAAAATTGTAGCACTATATTAGCTACTTTTACACTTGCGTTCGGGGCTCCGCTTGTGAGTTCCGTTTGAAGGCTCTCACAAGCGGCCCCGAACGGATCCGTCCAGCCCTAATGCATTCTGAGTAGATGCGGATCCGCTCAGAATGCCTCAGTCTGGCACCGTTTGGCCTCTGCTCTGCTTGCAGCGTTCGGGTGTCCGCCTGGCCGTGTGGAGCCAAACGGATCCGTCCAGACTTACAGTGTAAGTCAATGGGGACGGATCCGTTTGAAGATTACACTATATGGCTAAATTTCAAACGGATCCGTCCCCCATTGACTTTCAATGTAAAGTCTGGACGGATCCGTCTGACTAAGGTCTCATGCACACGACCGTTTTTTTTTACGGTCCGCAAAAACGGGGTCCGTGATCCGTGACCGTTTTTTCGTCCGTGGGTCTTCCTTGATTTTTGGAGGATCCACGGACATGAAAAAAAAGGAGTTTTGGTGTCCGCCTGGCCGTGCAGAGCCAAACGGATCCGTCCTGAATTACAATGCAAGTCAATGGGGACGGATCCGTTTGACATTGACACAATATGGTGCAATTGCAAACGGATCCGTCCCCATTGACTTTCAATGTAAAGTCTGGAGTCTCTTTTATACCATCGGATCAGAGTTTTCTCCAATCCGATGGTATATTTTAACTTGAAGCGTCCCCATCACCATGGGAACGCCTCTATGTTAGAATATACTGTCGGATAGGAGTTACATCGTGAAAACTCATATCCGACAGTATATTCTAACACAGAGGCGTTCCCATGGTGATGGGGACGCTTCTAGTTAGAATATACTGAGAACTGTGTACATGACTGCCCCCTGCTGCCTGTCAGCACCCGATCTCTTACAGGGGGCCGTGATCAGCACAATTAACCCCTCAGGTGCCGCACCTGAAGGGGTTAATTGTGCATATCATAGCCCCCTGTAAGAGATCCGGGGCTGCCAGGCAGCATGGGGTAGACCCCCCCCCCCTCCCCAGTTTGAATATCATTGGTGGCCAGTGTGCGGCCTCCCCCGGCCCCCCCTCCCTCCCTCTATTGCATTAATAACATTGGTGGCAGTGTGCGGCCTCCCCTCTCCCCCCCCCCCCATCATCAAGTCTATGCCAGCCTCAGTGCCTCATCACATCTCCTGCCACAGTGCGCCGTGATTTGCCTGCCACACTGCCTCAACACCAGCCATGATTCCTCATCAAATATACAGCCACAGCGCCCCCTGACTTTGCTAGCCAGATTGCTTCATCACATTAGCAGCCATAATTCTCTCACTATGCCAGTCTCAATGCCACCTGGCAACCACAGTGTCTCATCACATTGCAAGCCACAGTGTTTAATCACAGTGCCCGCTGACTACGCTAGCCACAGAGCACCATCATAAGTAGGGCCAGTTCACACCACTTATTCTCTCCCCCCCCCACATCATTGGTGGCAGCGGAGTTCCGATCGGAGTCCCAGTTTAATCGCTGGGGCTCCGATCGGTAACCATGGCAACCGGGACCCTACTGCAGTCCTGGTTGCCATGGTTACTTAGCAATAGTAGAAGCATCATACTTACCTGCTGGCTGCTGCGATGTCTGTGTCCGGCCGGGAGCTCCTCCTACTGGTAAGTGACAGCAATGCGCCGCACAGACCTGTCACTTACCAGTAGGAGGAGCTCCCGGCCGGACACAGACATCGCAGCAGCCAGCAGGTAAGTATGATGCTTCTACTATTGCTAAGTAACCATGGCAACCAGGACTGCAGTAGCGTCCCGGTTGCCATGGTTACCGATCGGAGCCCCAGCGGTTAAACTGGGACTCCGATCGGAACTCCGCTGCCACCAATGATGGGGGGGGGGGAGAGAGAATTAGGCCCCTTTCACACGGGCGAGATTTCCGCGCGGGTGCGATGCGTGAGTTGAACGCATTGCACCCGCACTGAATCCTGACCCATTCATTTCTATGGGGCTGTTCACATGAGCGGTGATTTTCACGCATCACTTATGCGTTGCGTGAAAATCGCAGCATGTTCTATATTCAGCGTTTTTCACGTAACGCAGGCCCCATAGAAATGAATGGGGTTGCGTGAAAATCGCAAGCATCCGCAAGCAAGTGCGGATGCGATGCGATTTCCACGCATGGGTTCTAGGTGACAGTCTATTCACTGTATTATTTTCCCTTATAACATGGTTATAAGGGAAAATAATAGCATTCTGACTACAGAATGCATAGTATAATAGTGCTGGGAGGGTTAAAAAAAATAAAAAAAGTTAACTCACCTTATCCCCATGATCGCCTAGTTCCCGGTCGGTCTGTTCTTTAGCTGTGACTAAAGGACCTGTGGTGATGTCAGATCACATGCTCCATCACCATGGTGATGGACCATGTGATTGGAGCATGTGATCTGACATCACCAAAGGTCATTCAGCCCACAGCTAGCTAAAGAACAGACCGGGATCTACACGATCATGGGGATAAGGTGAGTTAACTTTTTTATTTTTTTAACCCTTCTAGCACTATTGTACTATGCATTCTGTATTCAGAATGCTATTATTTCCCCTTATAACCATGTTATAAGGGAAAATAATACAATCTTCAGAACATCAATCCCAAGCCCGAACTTCTGTGAAGAAGTTCGGGTTTGGGTACCAAACATGCGCGATTTTTCTCACGCGAGTGCAAAACGCATTACAATGTTTTGCACTCGCGCGGAAAAATCGCGGGTGTTTCCGCAACGCCCGTGTGAAACCAGCCTAAGTGGTGTGAACTGGCCCTACTTATGATAGTGCTCTGTGGCTAGCGTAGTCAGTGGGCACTGTGATTAAACACTGTGGCTTGCAATGTGATGAGACACTGTGGTTGCCAGGTGGCATTGAGACTGGCATAGTGAGAGGGAATTATGGCTGCTAATGTGATGAGGCAATCTGGCTAGCAAAGTCAGGGGGCACTGTGGCTGTAAATTTGATGAGGAATCATGGCTGGTATAGTCAGGGGGCATTATGGCTTCTAATGTGTTGAGGCAGTGTGGCAGGCAAATCACGGCGCACTGTGGCAGGAGATGTGATGAGGCACTGAGGCTGGCATAGACTTCCGATCGGAGTCCCAGTTTAATCGCTGGGGCTCCGATCGGAACTCTGCTGCCACCAATGATCGGGGGGGGGGGGAGGCCGCACACTGCCACCAATGTTATTAATGCAATAGAGGGAGGGAGGGAGGGCCGGGGGAGGCCGCACACTGGCCACCAATGATATTCAAACTGGGGAAGAGGGGGTCTGCCCCCTGCTGCCTGGCAGCCCCGGATCTCTTACAGGGGGCTATGATACACACAATTAACCCCTTCAGGTGCAGCACCTGAGAGGTTAATTGTACGGATCACAGCCCCCTGTAAGAGATCGGGTGCTGCCAGGCAGCAGGGGGCAGTCATGTACACAGTTTGTTGTATATTCTAACTACAAGCGTCCCCATCACTATGGGAACGCCTCTGTGTTAGAATATACTGTCGGATCTGAGTTTTCACGAAGTGAAAACTCAGCTCTGAAAAAGTTTTTATGCAGACGGATCTTCGGATACGTCTGTATGAAAGTAACCTACGGCCATGGATCACGGACACGGATGCCAATCTTGTGTGCATCCGTGTTCTTTCACGGACCCATTGACTTGAATGGGTCCGTGAACCGTTGTCCGTCAAAAAAATAGGACAGGTCCTATTTTTTTGACGGACAGGATACACGGATCACGGTCTCGGCTGCAAAACGGTGCATTTTCTGATTTTTCCACGGACCCATTGAAAGTCAATGGGTCCGCGAAAAAAAACGGAAAACGGCACAACGGCCACGGATGCACACAACGGTCGTGTGCATGAGGCCTAACTTTCAGACTTTTTTTTCTGAAATATAATGCAGACGGATCCGTTCTGAACGGATCCCATCATCTGCATTATAGGAGCAGATCCGTCTGTGCAGACACCAGACGGATCCGCTCCGAACGCAAATGTGTGAAAGTAGCCTTAGCTAAATTGCTCTATATTCGTTTTTTTTCGAATATTCGCTATATTGCTATATATTCTAGTTTTAGAATATTACGAATATTCGAAAAAACAAAGTTATAGCAATATAGCGAATATTCAAAAAAAAAATCTAATATAGAGCAATTTAGCCAATATAGTGCCATAATCTTTTTTTTCTATAGTAGTAATTTTTTTCCAATCTGAACTTCAGATGAGAAAAAAATTACAACTATTAGGCCTCTTTCAGACGGGCGTTGCGGGAAAATGTGCGGGTGCGTTGCGGGAACACCCGCAATTTTTCCGCTCGAGTGCAAAACATTGTAATGCGTTTTGCACTCGCGTGAGAAAAATCGTGCATGTTTGGTACCCAAACCCGAACTTCTTTACAGAAGTTCGGGTCTGGGATAGGTGTTCTGTAGATTGTATTATTTTCCGTTATAAAATGGTTATAAGGGAAAATAATAGCATTCTGAATACAGAATGCATAGTAAAATAGCGCTGGAGGGGTTAAAAAAATAATAATAATAATTTAACTCACCTTAGTCCACTTGGTCACGTAGCCCGGCATCTCTTCTGTCTCCTTTGCTGAACAGGACCTGTGGTGAGCATTCATTTCAGGAACAGGACCTGTGGTGACGTCACTCCGGTCATCACATGATCCATCACCATGGTAAAAGATCATGTGATGGAACATGTGATGACCGGAGTGACGTCACCACAGGTCCTGTTCCTGAAATGAATGCTCACCACAGGTCCTGTTCAGCAAAGGAGACAGACGAGATGCCGGGCAGCGCGATCAAGTGGACTAAGGTGAGTTAAATTCTTTTTTATTTTTTTTTAACCCCTCCAGCGCTATTGTACTATGCATTCTGTATTCAGAATGCTATTATTTTCCCTTATAACCATGTTATAAGGGAAAATAATAATGATCGGGTCTCCATCCCGATCGTCTCCTAGCAACCGTGCGTGAAAATCGCACCGCATCCGCACTTGCTTGCGGATGCTTGCGATTTTTACGCAACCCCATTCATTTCTATGGGGCCTGCGTTACGTGAAAAACGCACAAAATAGAGCATGCTGCGATTTTCACGCAACGCATAAGTGATGCTTGAAAATCACCACTCATGTGAACAGCCCCATAGAAATGAATGGTATTTAGTGCGGATGCAATGTGTTCAACTCACGCATCGCATCCGCGCGGAATAATCGCCCGTGTGAAAGGGGCCTTAGACAAAGAAGATTATAGCACTATATTAGCAAAATTGCTCTATATTTGTTTTTTTTCGAATATTCGCTATATTGCTATAAATTCTTGTTTTAGAATATTACGAATATTCGAAAAAACAAAGTTATAGCAATATAGCTAATATTCGGAAAAAAACTAATATAGAGCAATTTAGCTAATATAGTGCTATAATCTTCTTTGTCTAATAGTTGTAAGTTGAAAAATTCGCAATAAAACATTTGTATTACGAAAATTCGAATTACGAAAATTGCCATATTACACAACCATCACCTTGCAGATTTTTCGAGTAAAAAAAAAACGTAGAATATAACGAATATTCAAAATATTGCGAATTCGAATATGACCCCTGCCGCTCATCACTATATACAAATACAGTAAATCACAACATTTCACTTAGTAACACAACATTATAACAATTTACCCCTTGGAGTGATCCCGTCCTGGAGGACCACACCCAGGTGCACAGGCTGACTTAGGCCTGCCCTTGGTACCCTTAATAGCTCATTTACATGTGGATTAAAACTATGTTATCATCAGAATGAAGCAACAGATCGCTAAGTGAAAGTTAGCATTACATTTAGCTGATCTAGCCCTACAAGGCACCGTGCCTGGTTTATTACATAAGGTCGCTGAAATTGTTTTAATATGTCTCCATTTTAGCTGGAATAAAAAATATATAAATTCTGAACAATTGTTTTTTTTTTTTTAGCATTTGTATTTCTGAACGTCGACATTGCAGAAGGTAGGAGGGCAAGCTGCAGACATTATTTTTATGGAAATATCTACGCAGAATATTCGATCCCATAAAAGTATGATTTCAAATACGTATCTTCATGCAACATGGCAATGAAACGGCTTTCTTCTTGATGGAGTTCTTTTTTCATCTCAGATTCCCCTCAGCGAGGTGATGTATCTCAGGCTTATAATTCTGTGCAAGAAAGTCAATTCTAAAGTAACTTCGCTTGAAAATACAGCAAGAGACTATAGAATTAACATAAACTGCCTGGCTCTTCCTAATGTTCTCCACTACCACTCTCCGCCATGTAGAAGCTGCTTTTATGTCTACAAACCACTTAGACACAATGCTCTGTGATGCCACAGATATTGCTCTGCACTCGAGCGCTTTTATAGAAATATTCTCAGTAAACCAGTAATGATATTATCCAGGGACTTTTTATAACCTGAGTAAAGTGTGGTCCTGCTCTAGAAATACAATTATAAAGAACATTCACTAGCACAAATAAAAAGCCATTTGTTTGGTATATTGATGGCACACAGAGCAAGGCCTCATGTACACAAGTACAGTATATAGCTGTAATCCAGGGCCCAACAAGGACAAATGTAGGGGCTTCCAAGTGCATTGGGACCTAAAACTGAGACATCAAGATTCCCCCTTCTGTACAAAGTTTGCTATTTGCCATTGCAGTACCCTACACCTGGGGGTATCTGTATATAGTTTTGTAATATGTATTGTACTTTTGTAGGTTTTGGTCGTTACTATCAGTAAGGTAATGTCTGGCAAGGAACAGGGCTAACCACCATGTTCTAACCCCTCTTGTAGGAGGGGGCTGGTCTTGCTTTCTGCCAGGAAGGAGAGTTATAGTGAGGAGAGGAAGAACACTGCAGAGCTCCTACTCCTGAAAAGGATTCTCCATAGAGAACAACAAATCATGTCCTCAAGGAAATCCTTGAGAAGATAGACTGCAGAGTGACCAGCTAATACCTACATCAAAGACACTGCTGGAAGGTGAGGGACTACAGCTAAGACACCCATCACCCAAACCACCACTAGGCCAGTTAGAGCTAACGTATGGAACTGACAGTGGACATCTACACTTACTAGTGTTAAATTACAGTCATCCAACATGCCTCCAACCTTACTGGTGCCAGAGAAGGCACTTGGAATCCAATGCTGTTGAATGTACCTGAAGTTACACTTTGCACTGAGTAAAAGAGACTGTTACACGTTTGCAGTGTCCCACTTTGTGTATATGTATGGAATGTATTTAAAATTCCCTTTAACAGGCTGGCAGTGTCATTTCATTTATTCGCCCCTAGGTGGTGCTGGCACCACATATATATATAGCCTGGGTTTTGCTAATAAGGGGGAGGTCAGGTGGTTAGTTAGTTGTTGAGAGGAGAACAGAGGAGAAGGTAGGAAGTTAATGGAGGAGCAGAACAGGCCTAGTCCACCATGTAGCTGCTATTTAGCCCCTTGGCTCTGGCCAGGGTAAGGGAGTATAGAGAACAGTATTACAGCAGCACAGCACAGACCAGTGAGTCTACGTCTGGATACAGAGAAAGTCTAGTGGAAGTTAGAGCTAAATTGGTCAATGGACTTCACAAGTGCCAATGACCAGGAGGAACCTAAAAGTACCTAGACACAGCCAGATGATTAATGCGCAAAATTATCCTTTACCACATGCCTCTGTGGACATAGTGGACCGTAATTCTTCAGTGAGCATCGTTTCCAAAGAATGGAGCAGAAGACTGATGCCTGCCATTAGGGAGCCGCCCTATGGATTGCTACTGACTAGTAAGAGTTATTATATGCAGTACCTCAGTGCTAGAGTGTGGACTTAGCGCAGACTTATACAGAAAGAGCCTTTTTCTTGCCTGTTAAAGTAAGTCTTAGAAAAACTCCTTAACTGACAACTGTCCAGACTGTTACAAGGATTACAGCTAAACCAATATCTGAGTCGTATCTTTATGCCATATAAATGAAGTGTACTGACTGCCTGGAGACAAGTGATTTAAGTAAAAGTTCAACTGTTTTACTACAACCGACTCCTCATCTTTTCCACCACCAACCTTTGCACCTAACAGTGCTGGCATCACGAACACCGGGGTCCCAGCCTCAAAAGCACCATAAGTGCTTATACCATCAAGGGCACCTCAACTACCATCTGACTGGTGATCCTTGTACTAGAGAGTGCCCCAGGGATTTAGTGCTGTCTTCCCCATCACTGCACGCCGGCCCAGGGAGCTACAAAAATAGTGAGTAAAACTATTAACCCAATCGGCCCACCGTAGCCCACAGATTGCCCCTGCGGTCCGGTCGCTGCACGTTTACTTCTGGTCTCATTCTTCGGAACTACATTTCCACTGCACCGATCCACTTTATCAGGGCCACTACCACTCCCATCCTCTGTACCAGGGGCTCGCTGCACCATCTGCCCATCATTCTGCTGCCAACAACACTCTGAATAGCAATGTACAGGTCCTTCTAAAAAAATTAGCATATTGTGATAAAGTTCATTATTTTCTGTAATGTACTGATAAACATTAGACTTTCATATATTTTAGATTCATTACACACCAACTGAAGTAGTTCAAGCCTTTTATTGTTTTAATATTGATGATTTTGGCATACAGCTCATGAAAACCCCAAATTCCTATCTAAAAAAATTAGCATATCATGAAAAGGTTCTCTAAACAAGCTATTAACCTAATCATCTGAATCAACTAATTAACTCTAAACACCTGCAAAAGATTCCTGAGGCTTTTAAAAACTCCCAGCCTGGTTCATTACTCAAAACCGCAATCATGGGTAAGACTGCCGACCTGACTGCTGTCCAGAAGGCCATCATTGTCACCCTCAAGCAAGAGGGTGAGACACAGAAAGAAATGTCTGAACGAATAGGCTGTTCCCAGAGTGCTGTATCAAGGCACCTCAGTGGGAAGTCTGTGGGAAGGAAAAAGTGTGGCAGAAAACGCTGCACAACAAGAAGAGGTGACGGGACCCTGAGGAAGATTGTGGAGAAGGACCGATTCCAGACCTTGGGGGACCTGCGGAAGCAGTGGACTGAGTCTGGAGTAGAAACATCCAGAGCCACCGTGTACAGGCGTGTGCAGGAAATGGGCTACAGGTGCCGCATTCCCCAGGTCAAGCCACTTTTGAACCAGAAACAGCGGCAGAAGCGCCTGACCTGGGCTACAGAGAAGCAGCACTGGACTGTTGCTCAGTGGTCCAAAGTACTTTTTTCGGATGAAAGCAAATTTTGCATGTCATTCGGAAATCAAGGTGCCAGAGTCTGGAGGAAGACTGGGGAGAGGGAAATGCCAAAATGCCTGAAGTCCAATGTCAAGTACCCACAGTCAGTGATGGTCTGGGGTGCCATGTCAGCTGCTGGTGTTGGTCCACTGTGTTTTATCAAGGGCAGGGTCAATGCAGCTAGCTATCAGGAGATTTTGGAGCATTTCATGCTTCCATCTACTGAAAAGCTTTATGGAGATGAAGATTTCATTTTTCAGCACGACCTGGCACCTGCTCACAGTGCCAAAACCACTGGTAAATGGTTTACTGACCATGGTATTACTGTGCTCAATTGGCCTGCCAACTCTCCTGACCTGAACCCCATAGAGAATCTGTGGGATATTGGGAAGAGAAAGTTGATAGACGCAAGACCCAACACTCTGGATGAGCTTAAGGCCGCTATCGAAGCATCCTGGGCCTCCATAACACCTCAGCAGTGCCACAGGCTGATTGCCTCCATGCCACGCCGCATTGAAGCATCCTGGGCCTCCATAACACCTCAGCAGTGCCACAGGCTGATTGCCTCCATGCCACGCCGCATTGAAGCAGTCATTTCTGCAAAAGGATTCCCGACCAAGTATTGAGTGCATAACTGAACATAATTATTTGAAGGTTGACTTTTTTTGTATTAAAAACACTTTTCTTTTATTGGTCGGATGAAATATGCTAATTTTTTTAGATAGGAAATTTGGGTTTTCATAAGCTGTATGCCAAAATCATCAATATTAAAACAATAAAAGGCTTGAACTAATTCAGTTGGTGTGTAATGAATCTAAAATATATGAAAGTCTAATGTTTATCAGTACATTACAGAAAATAATGAACTTTATCACAATATGCTAATTTTTTGAGAAGGACCTGTAACTTCCCCCTACAAAACATCTGCCCTCTCGTTAGCAAATACAAGCAAGCACGCAAGTGCACAAATAATAAGCAAGCATGTCTTATGCCATATTTCTTGCAAAACAGCCCAAATCATTAAATTTTCCTTCTACAAAGCCTTTTTATACATTTCCCCTTTAGCAATCAGGTACTCTTGTTTGAGATGTGACATAAGAAGTGTTGCAGGCATTTAAATAATTTTCCCTATCCAAAAGTGACTCTAAAATCTACACCAGCTCAGTGTTGGATGCCACAAATTGTGCTGCACTAAGGAGCAAAAAAAGCACTATATGGACTTTTAACCCCCGGAGTCTGACAGTTTGTCATTGCTGATTCCACCACAAGTACACAATTCATTACAGCCCCCAATGTATGAGAAGGGACAACCCCTTCAGTGACAAAAAAAGTTTCTTCTTAATTTCATCAGACCAAAGAATCTTGTTTTTTGCAGTCTGAGAGTCCTTTAGGTGCTTTTTTTTTGCAGACTCCTAGTTGACTTACACGAGTCTTTGACTGAGGAGAGGTTTTTTTCTGGCCACTCTTCCATAAGGCCCCTTGCAGACGAGCGTGTCTGGATTAGGTCCGGATGCGTTGCGTCTGTGATCAGGGAAAATGGTACAAGTGCGTACGCAATTTCAGTCAGTTTTGACTGCGATTGCGTTGCGTTGCTCAGTTTTTTCCGCGCGAGTGCAGTGTGTTTTGCACGCGCATGAGAAAAAACTGATCGTGGTACCCAGACCCGAACCCGGACTTCTTCACTGAAGTTCGAGTTTGGGTTCGGTGTTCTGTAGATTTTATTATTTTCCCTTAATACAGAATGCTTAGTAAAATGTAGCTTGAGGGGTTAAAAAAAATTAACTCACCTCATCCACTTGTTTGCGTAGCCGGCATTGTCTTCTTTCTTCTTCTTTCAGGACCTGCCAAAGGACCTTTGATGACGTAATCGCGCTCACCTCGTTGTGAGCGCTGTGAAGTCAGCGCAGGTCCTGCTGAATGAAGATAGAATCATGTTATAAGGGAAAATAATACAGTAAATTGACTTACTAGCAACCATGCATGAAAATCACTCCGCATCTGCACTTGCTTGCGGATGCTTGCAGAATATAGAACATGCTGTGATTTTCATGCAATGCACAAGTGATGCGTGAAAATCAACGCTCATCTGAACAGCAGTAATTGAAGTGAATGGATCTGGATTCAGTGCGGGTGCAATGAGTTCACCTCACGTATTGCACCCGCACGGAATTCTCGCCCGTGTGAAAGGGGCCTAAAGCCCAGATTGGTAGAGTGCTGCAGTGAGGGTTGACCTTCTACCATCTTTACACTCAGCCAGAGTGACCATTGGACTCTTGGTCACCTTTCTTACCAAGACCCTTCTCCCCCCAATTACTTAGTTCTAGGAAGAGTTGCTAGTTGCTCCAATCTTTTTCCATTTAAGAATTATGGAGACTACTGTGCTCTTGGAAACTTTCAGTGCAGCAGAAAAGTTTTGTACCCTCTCCAGATCTGTGCTTGCACACAATCTCACCCCATCCTGTCTCTGAGCTCTACAGGCAGTTCTTTCCTCCTCATGGCTTGGTGTTTGCCCTGATATGCATTGTCAGCTGTGAGACTTTATATAGACAGGGTGGTGTCTTTCCAAATCATGTCCAATTAACTGAATTTACTACAGGTAGACTCCAATCAAGTAGTAGAAACAACTCAAAGATGATAATGAGAAATGAAAGGCCTTGAAAGCTAAATTTCAAGTGTCAGGGAGGTTGCATCGACTGTTTCATTCTCTGCAGTTTTGCCTGTGCATAACCTTCAGCATGACAGGAAGATGCGTATTAAGGAATTCAATGTATGGCTTGGTGAATGGTGTCTGAACCAAGGGTTTGGCTTTGTGTCTTATGTTAGCTCTCGTTGGAATGGAAAAGAACTGTATAAGTAGGATGGTTTGCATCTTTCTCTCAAGGGAACGAATGTCCTCAGTGAACAGTTCAAAGTATTTGCTAAGGAGCATTTAAACTAGGAAAGGGGGGCAAAAGAGTGATAATCCAGCAGTCCGACTTCCCCCCGGAACAATGCCAGAAGATGCCAGTAGCACATAGGTTAAGAAATGACAAGCTCAGAGTCTTGTCTACAAATGCTCACAGTTTAGGGAATAAGATCAATGAACTTGAGGCTATAATGGCATCTGAGAATATAGATTTAGTGGCGTTACTCAGACATGGTTCAATGGGAGTAATGACTGGGATATAACAATACCAGGGTTCTCTCTATATAGGAAAGACAGAGAAGGCAAGAAAGGGGGAGGGGTGGCCCTGTATGTGAAAGATAGCATAAAATCTAATTTAATAAAAGTTAGACCAATTTAGAGTCAGTTTGGGTTACGTTGCAGCTTGATAATCATAAGGTAACTCGTGTAGGTGTGATATATAGGCCACCTGGCCAAGTCAAAGAATTAGATGATCTACTAGTTGAGGAAATAGCTAAAATGACATTGAAAGGGGAAGTTATCATTATGAGAGAGTTTAATCTTCCTGATGTAAACTGGAAAGCCAAAATAGCTAGTTCTGCCAGGAGTACAGATATTCTAAATTCCCTACTGGGATTATCTCTACAGCAAGTAGTTGAGAAGCCAACCCGGAAGGAGGCCATTTTAGATTTAGTATTCACAAATGGGAATTTGGTATCTGATATTACTGTAGGGGAAAGCTTGGGATCTAATGATCACCATTCAGTGTGGTTTACTATAAGTACAGTGACTGAGTCACACCACACAAAAACAAAAGTTTTACTGACTTTTCTAAAATTAGATTAGAGGTATACGAGTTCCCATTAGATTGGAACAGTTTCAATGGAGTCCAGGAGAAATGGGACTACTTAAAAGTGTCACTATTGAGGGCAAAAGATAATTGCATTAAGCTAGTCAGTAAAAGCAAAAAAGCAAGAGACCACTGCAATATCTTTGACTTTAGGAGTAGTGTTGATTGCGAATTTTCGTAATGCAAATTTTTATCACTAATTTTTCAATTGCTGATTTCCGCAATCAAGAAAATAATGACTGGAGATAGCGAATTCTCGAATTTGCGAATATATGGCAAATATTTGCAAAATATAACGAATTTGAATATTGCCCCTGCCGCTCATCACTATTCGTGTGTTTTTGGATTACTTGGGTTCTGACATCAGCTTGCCTTTTTGACCACTCTGTCTAATATATTGGTACTGAGCTTCTCATCTGGTTCTGATCTTGGCTTGCCTTTTTTACTGTCTCTCGATTTGGTACTTTGTTGTCCTCCTGGTTCCGACACATTTCTGTACGACTCTGTCTTTATGTCTTGTTTTGTCTCTTGGTGTTGTTTGTCTCGCTCCTTAGGCATGTTTCATAGTGGTGTTACTCTGTCCCTCTGCTGGATCCATAACTACAGTGTACAGCCGTGCGCTGCCTAAAGTCCGCCCGGCCCCATTTTCTATATGCGGAGATCTGGCCGCAGCATGGACAAATACTACTGCACGCAACGAGTAACTAAAGCAGGCCTTAGCAGAGTAGGGAACGTCGACCATTTGCAGACTTGCTACCTAGAGCTTGCAATGCAAGTAGGCAGAGAAAGTGCGCTGGGTTCTAGTTGGGGCTCACTGTCCGTGCCTGTCCCTACCTACTGACATTACATAGAATAAGTTAATGAACACTATAACAAAACAATACAAAAAGTAATAAAAAAAAGACATACAATAATAAACAATATAGACAAATAGGAAATTATTTAAACAATAGATAAATAATAGATATAATAAACCAAAATAAATGGCAATTATAAATATGCTGGCTTTTGCTTCTCTGTAAACATTAGGGATAAGGGGAATATGTAATAAACATAAAGTCGTTATATGGTAACTTTTTGCATAATCAGGTGATCAGAGTTAATGTCCCAGGAATGTATATAGTTTGAAAACAGAATTCTCATAGGGGCTTTCATTTTTATTGAGAACATTTTTCCCAACCATGAAATGGAACACCTTGGCCAATGTTCCAGATCTGCACTGAGATTACAGAGAAGCTCTGGAGAGTCATAGTAAGGATGGAAGGCAGTAATAATTAGACAAAAAAACACATTTTATCTTTATTCTGCTGTGAATTCCTTACTTGATGGATGCATAGGCAAAATACATCGGACATAATAGAGGTTTCTATCAAAGCTGGAGACACATACAGGGGAAATGTGTCGAGTTTGTACTCCAGTTTTCAGCTGCTCTGAAACTAGAACATGCTCGGCTGATCTTCTAACTCCCATAGAAGTGAATGGAGCATTCTGGGAGTTGTAGTTTCTAAACAGCTAGAGTGCTGAAGGTTGCTGATCCCTGGTCTAGAGAGTTATAGACTGGAGCTTTTGATGGGAGAGGAAGCAGTGACTTGTGCTCCTTCTTCTTGGCCCCAAAAAGCTACAGAGATTCACCAATCTCTGCATGATCTGCAGAAGGAGAGAAGGAGTAAGACAAAGGACAAAACTAGAAAATCTAGTCTGCATGGCTGAGCACTGGAGTCAGTAAGGTAACGTGATACCAAAAGCTGTTAAGACTTTACTGCAGTGAGGGACACTGTTAAGACGCTTCACACCTGGGAACAACCTGGCTAGTCAGATCTATAAAACCAGAAGCCCCAGAACAAAGGTGTTCCCTGAAGGAAGAAAATATGCAACCTTCTTTCACTGCACAGCCTAGGGAGCAATGGTGTAAGCAAACCAATGTCTAGAGCCACTCTCATCCTCCGCTCAGGCTTTTCCTGGGCTTGGTGCAGTCTCCTTCCTATTTAATGGATGGTGAGAAACCGGATGAAGGTGTGATCTCTAGAGGTGCTGGATTGTAAGTAGTGAAAAATGTCCTGAAATTATAAAAATAAGATGGGGGTACTAGGGGCTCCTGTTGTGGGTGGTTAGTAGTATATTTTTGTCAAGCAGCTCCAAAAAGGGGCCTAATTTTTTATCTTTGCTATGGCCCTGCCCACTCCACCTCCACTATGTTTTCCATTGAGACATGAAAAATTCAGCATGATAAAATATCTTCAATATTACTTATAAATAACCCAAAAAGTACATCTCTTGGCAACTGATTAAAAAAATTTTTTTTTAACCTAACCTAAACATCCTAAATAAACTTTCTGCTGCTTCACAGAAAGTTTTAAGGTCATTTGCTATTGAATATCTACAAAGTCACTAACCAGCTAATGAATAATACAGAACCCGACTGATTAAAAATCAATGATGTTAACAAATATTGGATTCGGAAAAAGAATCCAGATTACAGCTGGACTAGTTTTATGAGGCAGTAAGCAGATAGTACTCCATCAGCCAATAAACAAGAACATAAAACTTTGCTATAAAAAAAAGTAGTTTGAATAAAACATTACGTGTATCTAACCTCCTTGGTCAGACCTTAATATAATGAGTGCAGGAAGGCTCATTGAAGTTTTTACATCCATATCATAATTTATAAATGAAGTGTGTGGTACTTCTATACCTATAGTAGTCAGCAATCTCCCTGTAAGGTCCTTTGTCTGGAGGTTTTTATTATTTTCGCAATTAAACAATGAAAAGCAACTTCCAATTATGTTAAATTAAGTTCTTATCTGCTGATGAAATTAAACTTGCATTGTGGCCACCTTGAGTTTATGGTTTTGTATATTGCTGCATCCAATACCCACTCTGGAGCTCTCTTCAGCGGCAGCACTTCATGTCAGAAGATTGCAAAAACTTTAGAATTACAATGTTATAAAAAAAAAAAAACCTAATTAAGCAACACTAAGTGTATGCAAGATGAATGTTAACGCACTGGGAGTAGGCAGCATATTGAAGAACAATATGAATTTCTCTGTTCAAATGATTCCGGAACGTAGCTGAAGGATTTTATTTTCAAAGTTAATTTGCAAATGCGTTTGTGTTATATTACACTGGCACCAACCGTAAATCGGTAATAAATCTTCCTCATCTTCCAGCAGTGTCGGACTGGGGTACTTAGGGCCCACCAGTGTAACTGATTCTGGGGGCCCACCTTAGGGCTCCTGCACACAAATATATATTTTTTTTCCATGTCTGTACCGTTCCCTTCACTTCAATGGGGCCGCAAAATAAAAATGACTCTGTGTGCATTCTATGTCTATATGTCCGCATGGACGTTCTGCAAAATGATAGAACATGTCCTATTACTGTCCACATCACAGACAAGGACAGGTTCTATTAGAGGCCGGCTGTTCTGTTCCGCATAATGTGGAATGCACTGTATGCACATACTCCCCGGAATCCATGTTTTGCGGATCCGCAATTTGCAGACGGCAAAACATCCAACGGTCGTGTTCATGAGCAATTACAGTGATAACAGAGATATTAAAGGTGAAGTATGATGACAGTCACAGCAAAATGCACAAACATACATGTGGCCGAATTTACAAATATAAGGATATCCTGCACAACAAGACACATGCAGCGCACACCAATCACTCATTGGACAGATGTGGGACACAAGACACTTATACATGGCTCACATGCCACTGATACATATCACATATTGCACATACACCAGCAATACATAGAACATATATAGCACACACCAATCACACATAGGAAACAAGCAGTGCACACACCAAGACATTTATGCCTAACCTAATTGAGTGTAGCACACTGAAAGGGGTTAAAGGGGTTGTCTCTCACTTCAGCAATTGGCATTTATCATGTAGAGAAAGTTTATACAAGGCACTTACTAATGTATTGTGATTGTCCATATTGCCTACTTTCCATCACATTGTACACAGCACCTTGTAATCCAGCAGCGGTGGCCGTGCTTGCACACTATAGGTAGAGGTGTTGGCCTATGCGCACTTCCAGCCTTTCCCTATAGTGTGCAAGCACGGCCACCACTGCTGGATTACACGGTGGTAATAACCACGGATACGTGCTGTGTATAATATGATGGAAAGGAGGCAATATGGACAATCACAATACATTAGTAAGTGCCTTGTATTAACTGCATGATAAATGCCATTTACTGAAGTGAGAAAAAACCTTTAACCCCTTTAAGCATAAATGTCTGGCATGAAATTTACCAAATCGTAACCTCCTCAAATTGCACATAATCTACAGTATATGGCCTCATGCACACGACCATGGTGTGTTTTGCGGTACGCAAATCGCGGATCCGCAAAACATGGATGGCGTCCTTGCGCGTTCCACAATTTACAGAACGGCATGGACAGCCTTCAATATAAATGCCCATTTATGTCCGCAAAGCGCAGACAAGAAAAGGACATGTTATATTTTTTTAGCGGGGGCCACGGAACGGAGCAACGAATGCGGACAGCACACGGAGTGCTGTCATCATCTTTTGTGGCCCCATTTAAGTGAATAAGTCCGCATCCGAGCCGCCGTGATGTGGACCAAAACAATGGCCGTGTGCATGAGGCCTATTTAAAAGGGTTGTCCTACCATAAAGACCTATCACCTATTTACAGGATAGGTGATAAATATCAGATTGCTGGGGTCTGACTGCTGGAACACCCACTGATCATGAAAAAAAGGGTCCTGAGACATTCAATTACATTACCGCCAGTCTATGTACACAAGGGTCTTAAGACCATGTTCCCTTGATCATGGAGGTCCCCGCAGTCAGACCCCCATCTATAAGACACTTATCACCTGTCGTGTCATAGCTGTTGGACCTTTTTACATTCCCTATCCTTAAAGGGACACTGACAGCCCCAATTAGCATATTTAGGTATATATACGTGAGTACAGGTCTTATAAAGTCTATTAAAATGATCTAAGTATCCCCCCTGTCCACCTTATAAGTACCAAAATATAAAGTTATATAACCTGCTTGTCCGGTCACCAATCTGCCCAAGGGGCGGCGTTTCATCACAAAATGCGCCCAGCCAGCCGCTCCTAACTGCCGTTCTGAAGCCCCGCCCAGCTCATCAATATTCACTTAGCTGGGCGGCGGCTACAACTCTCCCGACTCAAGTGCCCGGCGCATGCGCATAAAGCAGAGGCTGCAGCACTTGAGTCGGGAGAGTTGTAGCCGCCGCCCAGCTAAGTGAATATTGATGAGCTGGGCGGGGCTTCAGAACGGCAGTTAGGAGCGGCTGGCTGGGCGCATTTGGTGATGAAACGCCGCCCCTTGGGCAGATTGGTGACCGGACAAGCAGGTTATATAACTTTATATTTTGGTACTTATAAGGTGGACAGGGGGGATACTTAGATCATTTTAATAGACTTTATAAGACCTGTACTCACGTATATATACCTAAATATGCTAATTGGGGCTGTCAGTGTCCCTTTAAAGGTTTTCTTTGGGTGTAAAAAAAATTAAATTAAATTAAAAAATATGGCCCAAAATATGTGTCGAACTAAAATAGAAATTCTCGCCTGTTAAAGGACCTGTGTCCACTTTTCTAGTTATTCTCTCTCCACAGGATCGGGGATAACTAAGTGATCATTGGGGGTCTGAACGCTGGAGCCCCCACTGATCTCCCTTCTTGATTGAGTGGCAGGTCGAGCATATGCCCTGCCTCTCCATCCATTCTCTATGGGGTCGCTGGAGATGGCAGAGTACAGCTCTGGCTATTTCTAGTGGTCCCAAAGAGGATAAATGGAGCAGCAGGGCCTATGTATGGCCTGCCACACCATCAATAAGGGGGAACAGGACCCGTTCCTAGGATAGGTGGGGGTAGCAGAATCGGACCCCACTAATCATATAGTTAATGCCCTATGGTGTGGAGAGGATAACTTAAAAACCTGAACAACACCTTTAAATCCTCCACCACTAGTATCTCTTTACATGGCAGCAGTGATGCCTGTAAATACGGAATATCATCACTACCGCCATGTACACCATTTGTGTCAATACTGGAGAATGTGACGCACTGTGCAGAATTTTTTAGGCATACGTCCAACCCCCTTTGCAGGTCGCAACCTTTAACAAAGCCTAAACAAAGGCCTAGAGTAGCAACGTGAGCAAAGGGCACAAACGGAGGGTCATAGCTGAAACAGAGGCATTAGGGTCACCTGAGGCAGGGTAATAGGGGGGATCCTGGAGCAGGGGTAACTGGAGAAGAGGCAATATTAGCGGTGCAATTTTGAGTGGGGGCATCTGGAGCTGGAGCATATATGGGGTGCACTTAAAGCAGAGGCATTAGGGTCACCTGATGCAGGGTAATACTGGTGATCCTGCAGCAGAGGTATTAGGGGGGTACTGTTCTGGATCCATGACTCCAGAATTGACTTCACTTCTGGCGTTTGCCTGTCAACTTCCACACAGACAGAGTCATGTGCGCCACTGCAACCAAAATTTGGCCTCAGCAGTGACACGTCCTCAAGGAACACATGACCCAGCAGTGACGTGCCTCTTGGGAATACATCATCAACTATGCCAGTCATTGGTTGACTCACGTCAGGAAGTTTCCAGAGGTAAGAATGATGTTTAAATAAGGCTAGTTTCACACTAGCGGCAGAAGACTCCAGGCAGGCCGTTCCGGCGGGTGAACAGCCTGTCGGATCCAGTCCTGCCGCTAGCTCACGTGTGCCCCTGGACTGCCGCCCATCCCTATTGACTATAATGGGGGCTGGGGCCGAGTACTGCATGAGAGTACTTTTAGTCCGGACTGCCTCTCGGTGTGCGCTGCCGCCGGAACTCCGCCCCCCATTATAGTCAATGGGGACGGAGCGGCAGTCAGGGGGCACACGTGAACTAACGTCAGGACGGCTCCGACAGGCTGTTCACCCGCTGGAACAGCCTGCCAGAGTCCCCTGCCACTAGTGTGAAAGTACCCTAAGTCACCAGTAATGTCTTCCATGGATGACGGTTGCCTTTAAAACCCAATGCCACTGTGAAGAGCCAGGGCAGAGCTTCAGGAAAGAAGAGGAGATGGACACTGCTCGTTGTCTACTAACCATGCACTTAGAGCACTTAGGAGCCAGGGCAGGAGGAGGAGAGGCAAGCATTGCAGGTTGCCTAGTGTTACCCCAGTTTATAGATGTCTGTATTCAGATGCTAATCACACATGGATACCTACAGCTATATCTAGACATGAAAGATTCAGAACCACACCAATTAGCTCCAGTCAACAACTTTATTAGTCATGACATCCAAAGGTTCAGGCTTTTTGATGCAGTTTTTGAAGCCAAAATCAGTGTGGATCATAACAGGAGAGAAAGTATTGAGGCCAGATACAACTAGAAGCAGGAGGAGTCTTATATACCAGGCAACACTCCTCTGGAATTCTGATCAGAAGGTATTCAAATGATCTCCTAACAAGGCTCTGCATCTAATGCCACCCGATATAAGGTAGCTATTAGTGTTGATTAAGCACCTAAGTGCTAGGGTGCTCGAGTGCTCTGCAGAGCACCTGAGCACAATGGAAGTCACCGAGCATTAAACCAGGCACCCCCTGCTCTGAAGAGGGGAGGGTACCAGGTCCCACTGAGGTCTATGCAGAAGATAGCTGTACAGTGAGGGAACCCCCCAGTGTGAGTCGACGGCTTAGAAGTCCCTGCTCTGACTCCGTATATAGCTATGTCCACATATGGAGTCAGTGCTTGGAGACAGCCAGTGGGGGAATCCCTCAGCTTAGGAGTCCCTGCTCTGACATTGTTCAAATCTATAACTCTTGCCCCCTTTGGCCTGCCAATGAGCCGGAGAGAGAGGCTCCTCCATTTTCCAGTGACCTGTGATCAGTAATCTAGCTATTGCCAAAAGAGGATGTATTAAAGCTTTAGTAAGTGTTAGGGATCTGTAATTCAGAGAAAATTCCTAGAAGGTAGATTTTTAGTGTTAATGGGATATCCAACCCCCAGATTTTCTTTTGTACCAGTGTCCAGAATTCTGATATCCTAGGGCACTGCCACCAGATGTGAATAACGGAGCCCCTCTCTCTGCCACATCTCCAACAGGTAGGATCACTGCCTGGAAATATTTTTGCTAATCTGACCGGCGTGTAGTGCCATCTGGTTAGTAATTTATAGTAATTTTCTTGTTGCTTCACACATCGAGAAACCTTCGTAGCAAGGGAAAAGGCAGTTTTAATCTCAGTTTCAGACAATTAATGTCCAATATCACGTTCCCACTTCTTTATAAACCAGTATTCTAAGTTTTGTGCTTTTAGGAAGAAAAAGTGAGTACATCTTAGAATTTTTTTGGGGGGGGTTCTGCCTTTTGTAAGGCACATTTTTCAAAGATGGATTGCTCATGACTTATATAGGAAGGTGTAGAATATTTTTTATATAGTGGGAAGGTACATAATATGGAAAGGGGAGAGATCCTTGAGAACAGAGTGGGATTGAAGTTGATTAGACAGATAGATTCTCTAACCCCAATATATCTAGTAATGGAGCGTTATTTTTCCTAGCTGAAGCAGGCAAGGTGTCCATAAAGGAATTGGGTGAATCTAGAAGGGCATCTCTAACTTGCATCAGTTCTAGGGGGTTGTCCAGAAGGGATTCTTGTATTCCTCCCCCATGCCACAGTGCCAGCGTATGTTTAGTCAAAGTGTTTTCAGTGGAAATGTGCTAGTTACTTAATGGTTTTGTGGACAACAACAAGGACCTAAGAGGTCTAGTGCACATGGCTGTTTCTGCTTGCACATCCAACCTGTCACTAGGAGCCCTCAGCTAATCTAAACAGCGGGTACTATGTGCAGCTTTATAGCAAGCCTTG
The DNA here is from genome assembly GCF_014858855.1 of Bufo gargarizans. Classification (NCBI taxonomy): domain Eukaryota; kingdom Metazoa; phylum Chordata; class Amphibia; order Anura; family Bufonidae; genus Bufo; species Bufo gargarizans. The sequence goes on from NC_058084.1 coordinate 37,625,991, forward strand.
AAATCTGGAAGTTCCCAAACCTCCTTTTATGGAAGGTTGGACCAGAAAGGAGTGTGCTAACCTAGGTCTTTGTTTTCGCCACAGAAACGTTGATAGAATAGAAAAATTTATTGGGAAGTTTAATTGGTAGTACTTGTAAATACAGTGCTTTTGGTAGTACTATTGTCTTTACTAAAGCTTCTCCCAAACCACGAAACGCAAGGTATTTCCCAGGATTGTAATAGGGATTGGATCTGGGAAGGAAGATCGTGGAAATTAGCATTATATAAAGAGGGGATATCAGCTGTTATATTCACTCCCAAAAACTTTATAGAGGATTATGACCATAAAAAAAGGGTGTTTACTCTAATTCTAGACTGATATGCTTTGGCAATGTAATGTTCTGGAGATGTGATTTAGTGGGATTAATTTTAAAGTTGGAGAGTTTGCCAAAATGATTGAAAATATAAATAATTGCAGGACTGGCTAAACTAGGATTGGATATGAATAGTAACACATCATCTGCAAATGCCGCAAGACAATCTTCCCTATGCCTCTTACTCTCGAGTCCTCCCTAAATGCCTGTAATAATGTCTCTATTGTCAGAAGAAACAAGATTGGGGATAGAGAACATCCCTGTCGGGTGCCATTGATAATCTTGAATGGGGGAGAAAGAACCCCATTCACTCATACCTGGGCTATAGGGGAGCTATACGTAGACATAATGGCAGAAAGGAACTGAGACGGGATTCCAAATCGCATAAGAGCTCTTGACATGAACAGCCAATCCACTCGATCTAATGCTTTCTCCGCATCAGTGCTGAGAAGTACCAATGGGGAGGAAGATAATCTAGCTTGTTGTATCACATGTAATAAACGAGTTGTGTTCATTTTTCCCCTCTCTTCCAGGAACAAATCCCACTTGTTCTGGTGAGATCAGGATAGATACTATGAGTTTTTTCTAACACAGTTTAACCACTCAAGCTATAAAGCTGAATGATAAAGTCCTTGCCTCTAATGTAGAGGGTCGAGAGTTCAAATCCCGGCAGAAACTTTAGAAAAAGAGGCTAAATTGGATTTAAATACACTGGCTTGAGCACACGAGGTATTCAGCCGAACACTGCGATGTGCCGAGCATCGCGATGCTCGAGCCGAACTGGTGTTCGGTAGAGCATGCTCACTCAACACTAGTAGTTATCATATAAGTCAATATTCAACCTTTTAAAAGGCCTTGAGACATGACTTAAGCCATCACCTCATCTGCAGACAGCTGACATCAGTGCAGAGCAGAGAGTACTTGCTTATCTGGGTTAAAGGCCTAGGTCATGCTTTCTTACCAAAATTCGAGAGGAGCATTGCCTGGCATATAAGACTCTTCACGCCGTTTAAGCCGCTCTCCATAAGGAGATATTGTATTTCCCAAATCCTGACTTAGGCATCTCACCCAGTTAAGCCAGTACTCCCTGCTCTGCACTGATGAGGGACAATCACCCCGAAACAGCTGTCTGCAGATGAGGTGCTGGCTTAATTATTATCCAAGTCATGTCTGAAGGCCTTTTAAAAGGTCAAATATTGACTTATAGAGAAGGCCTTGCGGTTCGCCCTGCGGTAGTTTCGCGGCGAACTTTTCTTGTTCGTGTTTCGCCAAACAGGAGAGCATATGGCAATGTCCGCTGGTGCCATTTTTTTTGCATTGTGCCGAATTTTGACACATCCATCAGATGGGACAGGACAGCCAATTTAGACATTTCAGCACATGGACCCCCCCCTAACCCTATAAATAAACCCGATCTGGCCGCCATTTTTAATTCAGTCTTTTGCCAGTGTAGGGAGAGGTTGCTGTGTGGAGCTGGGACAGATTGTTAGGGACAGCAAGCGCTAGCTAATAGGGCCACAAAAGTCCTTTTAAGGCCTGGTATAGGTGTGCTATCGATAGGTGTGATATACTGAGGGGTGTGATATACTTATAATTTCTATGTTAGAAAGTATATTATATTATAGTGCATTTGTATTGTGCAGCATTTGTGTGCGGTTCTGCTGAGATACCACAGAGGGACAAACGCTATTGGAACAACTAATTGCAACTGGTGTGATATACCAGTTGCCCGCCAACAAAACTGATTGAGGCAGGGGTGTGATATACCTATAATATAATTTCTATATAGTGCATTTGTATTGTGCAGCATTTGTGTGCGATTCTGCTGAGATACCGCAGCTAGACAGAGGGACAAACGCTATTGGAATGACTAATTGCAACTGGTGTGATATATCAGTTGCCTCCCCAAAAAAACGATTGAGGCAGGGGTGTGATATACCTATAATTTACTTCCTATATGGTGCATTTGTATTGTGCAGCATTTGTGTGCGGTTCTGCTGCAATACTGCAGCTATATAGAGGGACAAACGCTATTGGAACAACTAATTGCAACTATAGTGATATACCAGTTGCCCCCCCAAAAAAAACTGATTAAGGGGTTTGATATACCTGCTTTCAGCAAATACTCATTAAGAGGTTCTATAAACCCGCTTCCACAAATACTGTTCTTCTATAGGGATTTTGTCACAGGGTCATTTTTTAAATAAAAGGCAGAGGAAGAGGCAGGCCGTTTCGCAGGGGTTGGAGGGGGCGGGCAGGTGCACCAGGCCGGAGCATAAGTGGGAAGTTGGAGAAGGTGCGCGCGATTACGTCAAAGGACGCAACAGAGTTAGTTGAGTGGCTCACTCAGCCTTCCGCTTCTGCACCCTCCTCATCCTCTGTATCTGCAACCTCCTCACTCTCTGCTGTGTGCACCCCCAAAGACACCACCACCACCATAGCCCCTCCACTTGAGTCAGAGGAATTATTTTGCCATTCATTCCCAGACCTTACCGATGCGCAGCCATTCTAGGCATCGGATCAGGAAGAGGAGGTAGTAACTGCCGCCACCCAGCAGTCTGATGACAGTACCCAGATCAGCCCAAGGAGGGTGGTCCCCGCTGTTGCTGCCTACTCCGAGATCTAATGTCAGTGGTGGTAAAGGTGACGATGATGACGTGTCGATGGATGTCATGTGGGTGCCCACAAGAGAGGAAGAGGAGGGGAGTTCAGATGGAGAGTCGGAGCAGCAGACAGGGAGGAGAAGGAGGAGAAGCATGCAGAACTCGCAGTGCACAGGAGGCAAATAGAAGACTGCAAATCTATCTGGAGTGAGCCATCCACCATGCACGGCCACATATTGCACTCCCAGGACGCCGGCACATGGCTCCTCAGTGTGGGCTTTTTTTTAACACGTCAACTGCTGACAATAATGTTGTCATCTGCAGCCTGTGCTGTCAACACATAAGTCACGGCAAGCCAAACACTCACCTAGGGATGACCGCCTTAAGAAGGTACCTGGCCTTCCATCACCGAGCCCAGTGGGAGCAACGCTGTCAGAACCCACAAAGCCACACTCCTGTCGCTCCACATCCTGCCTCTTCTCCTTCTCCCCTCTCCTCCCATTTGTCCTCCACCCCACCTTCCACCGTGCCGTTGTCGTGTTCATCTGGCAAAAGGCAGGCTTCCATGGCCCAAATGTTTGAGCATAAAAAGTTGTTGACTCCGGATAACCCTCATGCCCAACGACTCACTGCTGGCTTTTCAGAACTGCTAGCCCGCCAACTACTGCCTTATAAACTGGTGGATTCAGAGGTCTTTAGAAAATTTGTGGCCATTGACACACCGCAATGGAAGGTCCCCGGAAGGAAATATTTCTCCCAGAAGGGTATCCCAGAACTATATGGCCATGTTCAGCAGCAAGTGAATGTATCTCTGGCACACAGATTCAGTGCCAAGATACATCTGACCACAGACACGTGGTCTAGCAAACACGGCAGGGAAAGTACATAACTTTTACTGCCCACTGGGTGAACCTTCTGACGGCTGGCACCCGTGTCAATTTGGTGTTACCGCCACGGATTTCATGCAGGCCCGCCTCTTCTTCTCCTCCTCCTACTCCATCCTCCGTCTCCTCTTCGGCTGACTCCTCCTTTTCCTCTGCTACCACCGTCTGGGAGGAAGATCACGCTCCTCACAGAAACGCCGGAAGAACTTCCACGTCCTGTAATAAATCTTGGATGATGAGGGTTTCCTGGCTCTAATCATAGTCCTAATGACCGCATCCGAGAAACCCTTCTGTCTCAAAATGAAGGTTTCAATGGCCACACCGTTAAACGTAGCGTATCCAAACTCTGGTGGAATACTGGACCTTGTGAAAGAAGGTCGGCCCTGAGTGGAAGGGGCCACGGCGCATCCCTTAGAAGAAGAATGAGCTCTGAATACCAGGCTCGGCGAGGCCAGTCTGGAGCAATCAGGATCACCTGGATGTTCACCATCCTGATTCTGCGCAGAATCCGGGGTAGGAGAGGTAAGGGTGGGAAGACGTACAGAAACTAGAAGTCGTTTCATGGCGCCACAAGAGTATCCACGCCGTGTGCCTCGGGATCCCTTGCGCGAGAGAAGAAGCACGGCAGCTTACGATTGAGCCTGGACGCCATCAAGTCCATGTCTGGACATCCCCAGACTCCCCACCGACAAAGAGACAAAGAGCCTCAAAGACCTCCTGATGGAGAGACCACTCTCCCGGGTCCACGGTTTTCCGGCTGAGAAAATCCGCCGTCCAATTGTCCACTCCCGGAATGTAGACCGCAGATATCACCGGAAAGTGATCTTCCGCCCACTGCAGAATCTTCACGGATTCCTTCATCACCGCCAGGCTGTGGATCCCCCCTTGGTGGTTAATATAAGCCACCGCCGTGGCATTGTCCGATTGCACTCGGATCGGACGGCCATGCAGTAGGGGAGTCCAATGGCTGAGTGCGCTGAAACAGGGTAAAATGACACACGTGTGGTGCATGGCACACGTCCGGAACTTAGTCGTGCAGCGATTCGTTGCCAAAAACACGGGGTCCAGGACGTCTTGCGGCAGGCCAGGAAAATCTCTGGCCATTTTAGAAAATCTTACACGGCCATGGCTCACCTTGCTGACGTTCAGTGGCGACACCATTTGCCCGTCAGATGTCTGATTTGTGACTGCCCGACGTGCTGGAACTCCACCTTGTATATGCTTGATAGCTGCTCTTGCCATTAACAACTACCTGTACGAACTCTGCAGCAGGACAGGTTCTTGGGAGCTTGTTTTTTTTTCATCGTGCCAGTGGCTGCTCATGCGCGACACATGCAGACTTCTGCGGCCATTTGATGAGATCACCAAACTGGTCAGTCGCAGCCAGGGCGCCATCAGTGACATCGTACCCTACGCCTTATTTCTGGAGCATGCATTGCGTCGTGTCATTGATCAAGCCGCCGAGGAGCAGTAGCAGGAAGATGAGGAAGTTGCAATGCTGAATGAATTCCCAGGGGGGGCTACTCCATCTGAAACAAGTCAGCAGAAGTCTGAAGAGGAGTCAGAGGAGGATGGTGCCTGGGGGAAGAGGGGGATCAAGAAGAGCAGGCATTAAACTTTTCTGGGATCCCTGGTGTTGTCCGTGGATGGGGGGGAGGAGACTGAGGATGACATTCTCCCGGGCGATGAGCAGGAGATAGGCCGCCCCACTGCTTCCAATTTAGTGCAAATGGGGGCCTTCATGCTCCAGTGTTTGAAGAGGGACCTTTTTTTTTTAGATAGCAGGTAAGCGACACCCATAACACACTTACCTGGTGTCCACACCAACATTAAAGGACACAGCACACACCACAAACCACACAGGGACCCAGGATACCCATAGCTGCGATAAACAAAAGACAGGGGAATGTCTAGTAAACATGACACCAAACACCACAAGACATGTAACATCAAACTAGACATACAAACACCCTGAACATAACCCACTACATACAACTAAGGACAGAAAAGAAAGGAGACACCGGGATAACATTGAACATCTATGACCACAAGGGTGGCCCTCACTGGACAGATGGAACAAGCCAGAAACCGTGAACCACCAGCATACACCAAGGCTGGAGGAACCCAGAGCTTCAGGCATCCAGCAGAGGCTAAATAGCCCAAGCAGCCACACCCACACCCACATAAACCCAGTGTTCACAAAACACTAGGAAGGGAGTAAACCCTTCCAACACCAGACAAGGGAAGGAAGCCACTTAAAGGGGAAGTGCACACACAAGCATACCAAACCACACATTACCACCGGCAACAATGTCACGGCAATCACCCAGAAGGCCGAGACACTGCCACCGCATGTCCTCACAGCAACACGTTGCTGCGGGCAACCGCAAGTGTGGCAAAAGTGTCACAGCACAAACCAAAGGCCGTGACAGGGAGGTTTGAAGATGTGTTGGTCACTTCAGATATGAGATCATTCTTGCAGCCAACCCATTGATAGCCGCCCTCTGGATCCAGCCTCAGGGAACGCCTAGACTGACAGGTGTCCAACTACATTGGGTTAACGGCCGATGTGGACACTCTGAGAAGCGACAAACCCCTTGACTACTGGGTGTGCAGGCTTGACCTGTGGCCAGAGCGGGCACAATTTGCCATGGAACTCTTGGCTTGCCCCTCGTCGAGTGTCCTGTCCGAAAAGACGTTCAGTGTAGCAGGGGGGATCATGACCGATAAGCGCACTCGCCTAGCTCACGACAGTGTTGACTAGCTCACATTTATAAAAATGAAGGAGCCATGGATCTCGGAGGGATTCAACACCTGTGACGACCACGTTTAATTGAATTTCCTCATGCCAGCCCACACATATCCACCCAGAACAAATAATGGTCCCTGTCTTATGTAAATACAGCGGAATAAAAGGCCTTTTCTGTCCAGTGAATGCTTAATGTTTGGGACCTTTGAGGAATTCAACACCTGTGACGACCACGTGTTAACGAATTTCAACTATTATCATTTGGTTTTTTTTCAAGAGGGGGAATTTCATTAGCCATGTTTTTAATCCAATTTTATATTCTTTGTTCTTTTAAACATATGTATTTGACATGTATTTGTACTGGCCTGCAGTAAAATTGATATCCATTGACTGTCTAATATACCTCCAGCCACATAATCACTTGATCTTTATTGTATGGTGAATGCATAATTTTTGTGGCCTGTAATCTAATAGTGATGAGCGGGAGGTGCCATATTCGATTTCGCGATATTTCGCAAATATTCGAATGAATATTCGTGTTATATTCGTCGAAATCGAATATTCGTAATTATTCCAATTATCGCGAATAATATGCGATTTATTTTTCGCGTATTGCGATTATTTATCTTGATAGTATAAGGCAACGTTCCTATGCTAATTGACTATGGCTAGGCTAATGTGTGTATTTTACGAAATTTTGTGATATTGCTCTTACTTCGTCTCTTAGAATATTACGAATATTCTAAAAGAAGAAGTTAGAGCAATATTACGAAATTTCGTAAAATACACATATTAGCCTAGCCATAGTCAATTAGCATAGGAACGCATCGCAATTTCGACTTTTGCAAATGTTCTTAATATTGCTCTAACTTCGTCTTTTACAATATTCGTAATATTCTAAAAGACGAAGTTAGAGCAATATTACGAAATTTCGTAAAATACACATAGATTGTATTTAAGCTAATATACTGCTATAGTAATATTTTTTAATAGTGTACATATTTTACAAAACTTAAGTTCAGAAGAGGCAAAAAAAAATTTGAGGAAAAAAAAGGGATTATAGCACTATATTAGCTAAATTACAATCTATATGTGTATTTTACGAAATTTCGTAATATTGCTCTAACTTCGTCTTTTAGAATATTCGTAATATTGCTCTTACTTCGTCTTTCAGAATATTACGAATATTCTAAAAGACGAAGTTAGAGCAATATTAAGAACATTTGCAAAAGTCGAAATTGCGATGTGAGTAATATAACACGAAATCGCATGAAGATTTCAACTTAGCACTGCTATATTCCATATTCTAGCCTAATATGGAATATAGCAGTGCTAACTTAGCACAGCTATATTCCATATTAGGCTAGAATATGGAATATAGCAGTGCTAAGTTGAAATCTTCATGCGATTATTTCGTGTTATATTACTCGCATCGCGATTTCGACTATTGCGAAATTTCGTAAAATACACATATAGATTAGATTGTAATTTAGCTAATATGGAATATAGCAGTAAGTTGAAAACGCCACTGACTGGAGCAGCCAGGAAGCCAGGAATCCAAAGGACAGGTAAGAACAACTTTAGGGAAGTGGGAAAGAAAAAAAAAAAAAAAAAAAATGAATATTCGATTTCGCGAATATATAGAACGATATTATAAATATTCGCGAAATCTCGAAATTGCGATATTCGAGAAAAAAATTCGCAATTCGAATATTCACGCTCAACACTATAATCTAACTGGCCAACAGTAAAATTGTTTTACGGTGACCACCTAATGTACCTCCAGGCACATAATCACTTGATGTTTTCTGTCCGATGAATGAATAATTTTTGGGGCCTGTAGTCCACTGGCCTTCAGTAAAATGGATATCCACTGACCGCCCAATATACCTCCAGCCACATAATCACTTGATCTTTTCTGTACAGTGAATGCCTAATTGTTAGGGCCTCGGAGGAAATCAACACCTGTGACGACCACGTGTTATCGAATTTGACCTATTATCATTTGTAGTTTATTCAAGTAGGGGGATTTTATTAGCCATGTTTTTAATCAAATTTTATATTTTTAGTTCTTTTTAACATATGTATTTGACAATTATTTGTACTGGCCTGCAGTAAAATTGATATCCAATGACCGTCTAATATACCTCCAGCCACATAATCACTTGATGTTTTCTGTTCAGTGAATGCCTAATGTTTAGGGCATATTCAGACCAAGGTCTTGTTACCAGTGGGGTACCTCAGGGATCTGTTCTGGGACCCATATTGTTTAATATCTTTATCAACGAAATTGCAGAAAGCCTCGATGGTAAGGTGTGTCTTTTTGCTGATGATACAAAGATTTGTAACAGGGTTGATGTTCCTGGAGGGATACACCAAATGGAAAAGGACTTAGGAAAACTAGAGGAATGGTCAAAAATCTGGCAACTAAAATTTAATGTTGATAAGTGCAAGATAATGCACCTGGGACGTAAAAACCCAAGAGCAGAATATAAAATCAGTGATACAGTCCTAACCTCAGTATCTGGGGATTTAGGGATCATTATTTCAGAAGACTTAAAGGTAGGCAGACAATGTCATAGAGCAGCAGGAAATGCTAGCAGAATGCTTGGGTGTATAGGGAGAGGCATTACCAGTAGAAAGAGGGAGGTGCTCATGCCGCTCTACAGAGCACTAGTGAGACCTCATTTGGAGTATTGTGCTCAGTACTGGAGGCCATATCTCCAGAAGGATATAGATACTCTAGAGAGAGTTCAGAGAAGAGCTACTAAACTGGTCCATGGATTGCAGGATAAAACTTACCAGGAAAGATTAAAGGACCTTAACATGTTTAGCTTGGAAGAAAGACGAGACAGAGGGGATATGATAGAAACTTTTAAATACATAAAGGGAATCAACAAGGTAAAAGAGGAGAGAATATTTAAAAGAAGAAAAACTGCTACAAGAGGACATAGTTTTAAATTAGAGGGGCAAAGGTTTAAAAGTAATATCAGGAAGTATTACTTTACTGAGAGAGTAGTGGATGCTGGAATAGCCTTCCTGCAGAAGTGGCAGCTGCAAATACAGTGAAGGAGTTCAAGCATGCATGGGATAGGCATAAGGCCATCCTTCATATAAGATAGGGCCAGGGGCTATCCATAGTATTTAGTATATTGGGCAGACTAGATGGGCCAAATGGTTCTTATCTGCTGACACTTTCTATGTTTCTATGTACTAACGTGGCCTAAAATAAAAATTTTCTAGGCTCCAGCAGGCCACATTTTTGACCGCTTCCCTTTAAGACGCATAAAAATGGCCCCTGATTAAAATACATATTTTTTGTGGGAATTTTTGCCATTGATTCCACTCTGGTATGTCACTGTTCATGTTGTAGGACAATTTGTTCACTTTTTGTAAGTATTTGGTGGCTGCAATACTGACCTGAAGGTTTTCAGGTTCGCCTGCCATTAAAGTGAATAGGGTCCACCGCGAACTTGAGGTTCGCGAACATTTGATCGCGTTTGCGAATCGTCTCGGCCGATGTTCGTCCATCACTGTTGACTTATAGAATAGCTACCTTTTATCTGGTGGCATTAAAGGCAAAGCTTGTTAAGAGCTCATTTGTAGGTCATTCTATTCTGACATTTTTGGCTGCCCCCAAGCCTTTACCAACAGTTGTGATAGGGATGCTTGGAGGTACACAAGGAACTTGTACATTGCCTGTATTAGCTATTAACCAACTCCTTCAGTAAAATATAGTTGCCACAACTAATCTGGCCTCATCTTTTCTCTCTGCACTACCAGTACACTGCAAAGTGTTGGCATCACGACAACCGGAACCCTGCCTTGCACCTCAAAACCTTCATAAGGTATGAGGACTCCAGAATCGGAGTGTGCCCCGAAGGGAAAAACATCACTGCTCGCTGGCCCACAGAACTTCAGAAGCATGAGTAAAACTACTACACCTATCTTGCCACCCAGGCTCACACATGCTCCTGCAGCCCGGTCGCTGCACTAGCAACCACAGACATGCTACAGATGGAAACAGGAACAGCTACCAAACCCCAGCCCTGGAACTGGATGGGTCAGAAACAATTGGTATAGCAGACACATATCTAGTGCCGATATTCATGTCTGGTAGCTCGTTAGCCTCTTGGTGACCTCCCCCATACATATACGGCGGAAGTTGTCCCTGTAAAGATGGCACCCGCTGCATGCCGTTAGGTTTCTGCTGTTTCAAACAGCAGAGACCCATGGCGGATGGATGCCTTGGTTAAATGTCACCACATCATCTGAGCAGTCCAGAACCTGTTATGGTACAGTATATAGCAGGGTCAGACTGCACTGGGGTTGTTTTTGTAGTCTGTTACTAGGGTGGCAGATAGAAGTATGTATGACAGCAGGATCAGACTGCACTGGGGTTGTTTTTGTAGTCTGTTACTATGGTGACAGATAGAAGTATGTATGACGGCAGGATCAGACTGCACTGGGGTTGTTTTTGTAGTCTGTTACTATGGTGACAGATAGAAGTATGTATGATGGCAGGATCAGACTGCACTGGGGTTGTTTTTGTAGTCTGTTACTATGGTGACAGATAGAAGTATGTATGATGGCAGGATCAGACTGCACTGGGGTTGTTTTTGTAGTCTGTTACTATGGTGACAGATAGAAGTATGTATGACGGCAGGATCAGACTGCACTGGGGTTGTTTTTGTAGTCTGTTACTATGGTGACAGATAGAAGTATGTATGACAGCAGGATCAGACTGCACTGGGGTTGTTTTTGTAGTCTGTTACTAGGGTGGCACATAGGCCTCCCTAGGAACTGTAGACAGAAAATGGTAGGACACTTTTGGCGAAAAATTTTGATATTTTGGAACAATTTAGATATTTGGGAACAATTAACAAAAAGGTGGACCTAGTCCTGGCCTTTCAAAGGTATAAATGCATGGAAGGTGAAATTTAACGTTTGGAATCATACAGTATAATTGTATGGAAATGTACTATGACAACCAAGACTTGATTTCTGTCAAGCTGACAGGAAGAAGGCAGGATTTTATCAGCATACTAGTCTATGAATAAAAGTGAACTATATATACAGCTGCTTCTTTTATAGATATAGGAATTTGCAGCAGTGGCTATAAGCTGATGGACAGGCATGATCACATCACAAAAAGAGATTATCCAAAATAAAGCCCAGAAAACTGCTCGTCTGTGGGGACTACAGGGAACTGAGCACAAAGCATCACTAGATTATGTATAAGAGCGTGCTCAGCTTTCAAAGAAAATGCAACTAAAATCATATTTGCTGATATTTTATGAAAGGCAGAGGCGCCGTGCACGATAACCTGCTTTTCTTGTCCACATGTCGAATGTGCCCACAAAAGATGGGGATTTAATAAGCAGTTTAATGCTGTATGCTGAAGATTCCTACATCGGTTTGGTGCATCAGGCAGGAAAGTTCTACTTGACACAATTCATCTCTGAGGCAAATATATTGGACGGATGAATCCGAGAGTAAGGTTATGAGATAGATATATGTGGAGTCTGCAGGCAGAAGATGCGGTTTTCTGCTATCTATCATAATATATTATGCAGCAAGGTATATAAAATGAATTCACTCCCATCCGTCCCTGGCTCCACTGGGAACTAATTTTTGCATCTCAAATATGTAGATGCTCCAGGGACAATGTGATAGGAAGCCAATTATCCTAAGCATGTTATTGGAGGTGCACTGGAAGTGCACCCAAACCTTATGTTATATTAGTCAGAGTCAAACCATTCTGCAAGGCTCAGTTCTGATCCACAATGGCGCCTGCAGATCAGTATGGACTTCTTTTTTAAATAGAGGCCAGCATAGAACAGCTGTCGGGGTGTTTGGTTTCACATGGTGGCCATTCAAACATATGGCTGAACATGTCACACATGGATGAACCAGTGGTGGCAGACCCATAGAAAATCTACAGGGGTTTCACTTGAGACTCCTGTATTATTCTTCTGGGCCAGTCCAATTTTGCAGAGCATAAGTATGTTAAAAATGGTTCTCCAGGAATAAAGAAAATAAAATTACAAAAAATACTTAAATATTACTTTATTATAAATATATTACCAAATACCTTCTTATTAGTTATAATGGCTCGTTTTGTCTGGAGAGCAGTCATCAGGGGAAATAAACTGGCCGCCATCCTATTAGTACACACAAAACCTGTCCTAATCACACAGCAGGACAAGTTACTTCAGAACACTGGGATAAAGAGCTGCCTCATCCTCCTCTCTGCTCTGCTTGTCAGGGATAATGATCCTGAATACAGCTGATAAGATCAGTGTTGTGTAACTTGTCCTGCTGTGTGATTAGGACAGGTTTTGTGTGTACTAATAGGATGGCGGCCAGTTTATTTCCCCTGATGACTGCTCTCCAGACAAAACGAGCCATTATAACTAATGAAAGGTATTTGGAAATATATTTATAATAAAGTAATATTTAAGTATTTTCAGTTTCTTAATTCCCGGAGAACCCCTTTAATTAGATGGAGTCTAGGGACTAGTTTAAGGTGGCCATACCATTAGATTGATTTTGGCCAAACCAGTTGATTTCGGCAAGACAGGCTGACCATCTAATGTATATGGGAGTGAACCGACTTTCCCCAACATCTTTTGGAAAGAAGGATTAGGCTGTTGGATTTCAACATGCCTGATCGTTTAGTTTTTGGGGAGATAAGATGCCACCAGAGATATCTGTCAGTGGCTTACTTCCTTTTCTCCATACACAATATGTGCTAAACATGCTCAGGAGGAATAGCTGTAAAAAAAACAAGTGTTTGGTTATCAACTATGTGCAGCTATCTGGCAGAGAGTTCTATAGTCTCACTGCTATTACCGTAAAGAATCCTCTATGTTTGTGTAGAACAGGGATGCTCAACCTGCGGCCCTCCAGCTGTTGTAAAACTACAACTCCCACCATGCCCTGCTGTAGGTTGATAGCTGTAGGCTGTTCAGGCATGCTGGGAGTTGTAGTTTTGCAACAGCTGGAGGGGCGCAGGTTGAGCATGCCTGGTGTAGAACCTTTTCTCCTCCAGACGCAGAGGATGTCCCCTCGTCACAGTCACAGTCCTGGGGATAAATAGATGATCTTTGTACTGACCCCTGATATATTTCTACATGGTTATTAGATCTTTCCTCAGTCGTCTTTCTGAACCAAATAGCCCTAATTTTGATCATCTTTCTGGGTTCTGTAGTCCACTCATTCCAGTTATTACTTGAATCGCCCACCTTCGAACCCTCTCAAGCTCTATGATTTCTTTCTTGTTCACAGGAGCACAGAACTGTACACAATATTCCAAGTTTGGACTGACTAGTGATTTGTAAAGTGGCAGGACTATATTCTCATCACAGGTATCTATGCACCTTTTCATGCAACCCATGATCTTATTTGCTTTGCAGCAGCTGTCTGACACTAGTTGCTACAGTTGAGTTTACAGTCAACTAAAATTCCTAAATTCTTTACCCTGTCAGTGTTACCCAGTGTTTTCCATATTACTATGTACCGGTGACATGTATTTTCTCTTCCCATGTCCATGAGTATTAATGGGATATTTGTGCAATAACCCCCAAAAAAGTGATGAACGTCATGCTATTATTGACCCACACTAGGTCCACCAAATGAGCCTCTGGATTTTCCACGCTCACAAACACAGAAGGAAGACGTACAAATCTCCAAGGCTCTGATGACCAATACCTATGAAGACCTCCATAAGCTACAATAAATCCCATATGGGGCAAAAAAACGTTGACAAAATTAAATCAAGAAAGTTCCTTAAGTTTATACTAAGTCTGTCTTCCAGTTCAGTTTTTCTATAATATCGACTAATGACTTTATCCCAGTGAAATTTGACAAAACTTTCAGTTCCTAATAATGTTTTTGTCAGAACTGGTTACCAAAGGATTTTTTCAAGAGCGAGTTTTAAATCCTAAAATGCTGCTTATTATTCCTGCCGTAACCCTGTTCATTGTGCTTCAAATTCTGTAGCTGCTGACTCTTTGTTTTTTGGTTCTGAGTCAATTGAATTGGATTTTACCTTAACTCTTTTATAGCCACTAGGACTCCAGGTACTTACACTAATCCACCTCATGCGCTACATAATATAGAAGATAATTTTTACAGACTTTTTTTTTACAGAATTTTTCAAAGGGAAGCATTAGGATAAAAGAAAAACAGAAAAAGCAATTTAACTCTAGCTCCAGAGATGGAGATTAGCTCGCCATATGTAGGGCTGTGCTGAAATGCCTGAAGTTACAGATGTAATGGAAGTGACTCATGAAAGGGAAGGTTAAACATTACCATGTATTATGCATGAGGTCTGATTCAAGTTGGAGAAAGGTACATTTGTGTATGATTACAATAAATCACAAACACAATCAACTTTGGTGCCAAATGGACCGAAAGACATTGCAAATAGTAATTGGACTTTATATTAACATGTAATTTTTGGAACAGGAGAAACAAACAATCGAGGGCTGTAATGTTTGGATGGTGCAATTCTTGTTTTATCAGAAGAATTTTTCATATTGATGTGCAACTACCTATTTTAGCCATTGTAAGGAAAAAAAAGTCAGAGGAATCTAGAGGATGTCCACAAGGACTTAAGACTGACCTCATCAATGTCTCAGAATAGAGGCACTGTCCACAGAAGTCCATCATCGGAGATCACTTTAGCCAAATAGAGTTTCTTCTGTGCATAAAAGTAAAGGACCAGGAAGTTACAAACATTAAAGACCTTACCGCTTAAAGTGGTTCTCCAGGATTTTTTTTAAATGTCTCTCCACCCCCAGCAGAACCTCTTGACCTCTCTACTGCTCATTGCTCCATTCAGGCTCCATGACTCCCAGGCTGTCTTCACCATACTTCACTTCCCCACATATAAACTTACTGCATGGACGGGGGTCACTTGCACCACTGCAGCCAATAACTGGCCTCAGCAGTGATGTGTCCCCAAGCGGCATGGCTCTGCTTGGTCATGTGCTGGACAAAAATCATGAACAACCCCTTTAAAGCAGAAGGCAGGAGAATGGAGAAGATGCAGTCATGTTAAAAGTTAAAGACACCAAGAGTTTTCTCACTACCTTACAGGTGAAACCTCACGCAACAAGCCATGCCCACCCAGGGCAGCCAATAGACTCATACTTTTCCAGCAAAATTGTGCAGCCATCGGTTGCTGTTGGAGGATGTGGCTTGCCATGTGCACAAGGGGAAGGTCTTGGGGTTAAAATCTCTGTGCCCTCATGCCTCCTGGATCATAGCTATAGCTGGGTGGACTTGCCGTACAGGGAAATTTCCTGGTAGGCCAATGCCCAGAGGGCCACTCAAGACTTCCTCTTGCCCGCCATCCAGGTACATAAAGATTTGATGCTCTCAGCATTAACCTGTTATGGACACAGGACGTACAGATTAAGGTTCAAATTAGAGCAACGCTCCTCTCCTCCTTTTGTGTCCGGGAGCAGAGGAGAGACGGAGCGCTGCACAGTCGTGGGATCTCAGCACCCCCATCTGTCCAGGCATCACCCCATCTGTGCCCAGCACCTGATCTGTGCGCCAGCACCCCCCATCTGTTCAATAGGTACTTAGGGAAAGGCTACGGAAAGGTTGGGTTAGGCAGGGATATAAAGAAAAGTTAGTGGAAGTAAAAAATAAAAATAAAAGTTTGTGATTACATCACACTAAATCGGGTGTCTGGGGTCCACAGCACAGCTGTGTGACCCTAGACCCCCCAGAGGTGCAACAGCTTGCCCCCGCCTTCCCCCCACAACTTTATTGGGGCGCAGGCAGTTTTTTATTATTTTTTGTGCATACGCTGACTGTGGCCGGCACTCTTAGTGTCCGGCCACTGTTAGCGCATCGCACGCGTCCATGGCTGATCAACTTCTGACGGTTGATCAGCGGTTTAGAATTTTAGAATAGTCTTTTTTTTTTTTTGTCTGTTAGGTTTAGGGTGAGTTCGTGAACA
The DNA here is from genome assembly GCF_014858855.1 of Bufo gargarizans. Lineage (NCBI taxonomy): Eukaryota > Metazoa > Chordata > Amphibia > Anura > Bufonidae > Bufo > Bufo gargarizans. The sequence continues at coordinate 37,642,561 of NC_058084.1, forward strand.
CCCGTGCCCCCACACACATGCACACTGAATAAATATTTACATGCACTCACACACACACACACGCAAACACACTCCCCTATGGCCTGCCGGATGTTCTCGGCAGAGGAGGCATACGCCCAGCTTGCCTCCGAGTCCGAGAGTCCTAGTGAGGACGAGAATGACCCCACTTTCCTGTTGTCATCCGCGTCCTCCTCATCATCTAGCGATGATGAGCCCCCAAGGCGGCGGAGACGCTGCCAGGTGGAGCAAGGGGACCGCCATGCTAGGGACCCTATGGCCCACCCTAGTACGAGCAGCTCTGGGGCTTGTACTAGTTTTCCGGCCCACCAGTTAAATCCACCGGAGCCCCCTGCCGGTGAACTTGTTTGGTATACCCCAGAGCTGTTTTCAGCCTGCGATTCCTGATTTTGTAGGCCAACCCGGAATCCAGATTTCCACAGTGGGCTTCACTGAATACGACTACTTTAGTCTTTTTTCAGTGACCACTTTGTAAATCTAATGGTGGAACAAACAAACCTATACGCCCAACAGTTTGTTGCTCAACACCCAGGCTCCTTTTTGGCTAGGCCCAGTGGCTGGACCCCGGTCAGTGCAGCCGAGATGAGGACATTTTGGGGCCTTGTGCTGCACATGGGCCTAGTCAAGAAACCTAGTGTCAGGCATTACTGGAGTGGGGACGTCCTCTACCAGACCCCACTTAACAGTACGGCCATGACACGTACCCGGTTTGAGGCCATCCGGAAATGCCTGCATTATTCAGATAATGCAGCATGTTCCCCCCCAAGGTGATCCTGCCTATGACCGCCTGTACAAAATCAGGCCGGTCATCGATCACTTTGGGGCCAAATTTGTACAGGCTTATGTACCTGGAAAGGAGGTCGCGGTTGATGAGTCTCTCATTGCGTTCAAGGGGAGACTCATTTTACGCCAGTATGTTCCCTCAAAGCAGGCGAGGTATGGCGCGAAGCTGTACAAACTTTGTGAGAGTACCTCAGGGTACACTTACAAGTTTCGTGTGTACTAGGGGTGAGATTCCCCTATTCAACCACCAGAATGTCCCCCCACTCTGGGTGTTAGCGGGAAACTTGTGTGGGACCTTATGCACCCACTGCTAGATAAGGGTTACCACGTGTATGTGGATAACTTTTATACTAGTATCCCCTTTATCCAGTCCCTCGCCGCCAGATCCACATCCGCTTGTGGGACCGTGAGGAAAAATCAACGCGGCCTCCCTGCCCACCCCCTCCAGGTACCTATCCCCAGGGGTGAGACCCGTGCCCTTACCAGTGAAAACCTGTTGCTGGTCAGATATAAGGACAACAGGGATGTTCTTGTACTGTCCACAATTCATGGTAATGGCATCACGCCTGTCCCTGTGCAAGGTACCGCGGCAACGGTCCTAAAGCCAGATTGTATCGTCGACTACAATCGGTATATGGGAGGAGTTGATCTCTCTGATCAAGTCCTCAAGCCATATAACGCCATGCGCAAAACTCGGGCATGGTGCAAAAAAGTTGCAGTCTACTTGGTGCAGGTTGCCTTGTACAACTCTTTTGTGCTGTCCTGGAGTGCTGGCAACACAGGGACATTCCTTCAGTTCTATAAGGCAGTCCTCAAGGCCCTGATCTTTTCTGACTGGGAAAGAGCAGGCCGGAGTACCTCGGGAACTGGAGGTGCCCGGATCGTCCCTGGCCAACACTTTCCAGGTGTGGTCCCCCATACTGGAAAGAAGGAACGGACCCAAAAAAGTGCAGAGTGTGTCGCAGGAGGGGGATACGGAAGGACACCACTACTCAGTGTGACACGTGCCCCGATCATCCAGGCCTCTGCATTGACGGTTGCTTCAGGGAGTACCACACTTCCATGGAGTACTAAATTTATATCCTAATTTAGCCACTGGCAAAAAACTGGTTCTCAGACTTGAGACACTATAACTAAAAAGAAAAATTTTCAAAAATATTATTTAGTAAAACTAAAATAAATAAAAAAGTAGACATATTAAGTATAGTGCCAATAAAACCGTCTTCTCATCCCGCAAAAAATGAGCCCCTACCTAAGATAATCGGCTAAAAACAAAAAAATAATGACTCTTAGACTATGGAGATACTAAAGTATAAAAAGATAAGTTTAAAACATAAATAAATTTTAAAAAGTAGATATATTAGGTATCGCCGCGTCCGTAAGAATCTGCTCTATAAAAATAACCCCCCAACCCCTCAGTAAAAAATGGTGGCAAAAAAGCAATTTTTGGGCAAATTTTCCATTTTAATCCTTTTTTTTTTTCCAATAACAAAGTAAGGGTTAACAGCCAAACAAAACGTAATATTTATTACCCTCATACCGCAGTTTACAGAAACACCCCATATGTGGTCGTAAACTGCTGTATGACCAAACGGCAGGGCGCAGAAGGAAAGGAACGCCGTATGGTTTCTGGAAGGCAGATTTTGGTGGCCTTTTTTTGGGGGCACCATGTCCCATTTGCACCCCTAGTGTAAAAACTCCATAAAAGCGACCCCATCTAAGAAACTACACCCCTTAAGGTATCCAAAATTGATTTTACAAACGTCGTTAACCCTTTAGGTGTTCCACAAGAGTTATTGGCAAATGGAGATTAAATTTCAGAATTTCTATTTCTGGTAACCTTGCCTCACAAAAATGGAATATAGATAAACCAAAAATCATATCTACCCTAAAAATAGTCCCAACAAAACTGCCACCTTATCCCGTAGTTTCCAAAATGGGGTCACTTTTATGGAGTTTCTACTCTAGGGGTGCATCAGGGGGGCTTCAAATGGGACATGGTGTAAATAAATAGTGATGAGCGGCAGGTGCCATATTCGATTTCGACGAAATTCGGGAATATTCGATAGAATATTCGTTTTATATTCGTCGAAATCGAATATTCGTCATTATTCTTGTTATCGCGATTAATATGCGATTTAAATAATCGCGTATTGCGATTGTAACTTATAGGCTACTCTCCTATTGAAATAGCAATGCGATTAATTCAAGTTATAATAATCGAATTTCGATTTTAACTTAGCACTGCTATATTCCATATTCGTTAATTCTAGCCTAATATGGAATATAGCAGTGCTAAGTTAAAATCGAAATTCGATTATTATAACTTGAATTAATCGAATTGCGATTTCAACTTGGACCTGGTTTACTATGGTTGGCTTGGTAGAATTAGCGAATATGACGAATATATTCGTTATATTCCACAAAACGAAGATAACGAAGTATTCTGCATCTTCGTTTTAGCTACCTATTCATCAACTTCGCTAATTCTAGCAATCATATAGGAAAGTTTACTATAGAGACAGCTAAGTTTAATTCGCTATGCGATTATATGACTGCTTTTAAAAAAAAAATATATATATAGAATAATTATAATACCTGATAATTATTATAATTATTCTATTTATAAAAAAAAAGCAAAGTAATATAATCGCATAGCGAATTAAAGTTAGCTGTCTCTATAGTAAACTTTCCTATATGATTGCTAGAATTAGCGAAGTTGATGAATAGGTAGCTGAAACGAAGATGCAGAATACTTCGTTATCTTCGTTTTGTGGAATATGACGAATACATTCGTTATCTTCGTTTTGTGGAATATGACGAATACATTCGTCATATTCGCTAATTCTACCAAGCCAACCATAGTAAACCAGGTCCAAGTTGAAATCGCAATTCGATTAATTCAAGTTATAATAATCGAATTTCGATTTTAACTTAGCACTGCTATATTCCATATTAGGCTAGAATTAACGAATATGGAATATAGCAGTGCTAAGTTAAAATCGAAATTCGATTATTATAACTTGAAATAATCGAATTGCGATTTCAACGTAATTCTCAAATCCGACAGTACATTCTAGTATATAGAGACGTTCCCATGGTGATGGGGACGCTCCATGAGCACGGAAGTCGGCAGAAGCGGCAACGGGCACTGACTGGAGCAGCCAGGAAGCCAGGAATCCAAAGGACAGGTAAGAACAACTTTAGGGAAGTGGGAAAGAAAAAAATATAACAATAAAAAAATCTAAATATCGAATTTATATCACTATATTCGAAATATTCGCGAATTAGCGAAGTGCCGATATTCGCGAAAAAAATTTGATATTCGAATATTCGCGCTCAACACTATAAATAAACCAGTCCAGCAAAATCTGCCTTCCAAAAACCACCCTCTACGCCCTACCATGTGCCCTTACATTAGTTTACGGCCACTACAGAATCGGGGCAATAAATACAGCATTTTGTTTGGCTTTTTACCCTTGCTTTGTTACTGGAAAAAATGGATTAAAATTTAATTTGAGAATTAACATTTTTTTGCAAATTTTCTATCTCCATTTGCCAATAACTCTTATGCAACACCTAAAGGGTTAACAAAGTTTGTAAAATCAGTTTTGAATACCTTGAGGGGTGTAGTTTCTTAGATGGTGTCACTTTTATGGAGTGAAATTGATTAAAATTGAAAATTTGCCCAAAAATTTAAATTCTCAAATTTCATTCCTATTTGCCAATAACTCTTGTGCAACACCTAAAGCATTAACAACGTTTGTAAAATCCGTTTTGAATACCTTGAGGGGTTTAATTTCTAGAATGGGGTCATTTTTGGGTGGTTTCTATTATGTAAGCCTCACAAAGTGACTTCAGACCTGAACTGATCCCTAAAAATTGGGTTTTTGAAAATGTCAGAAAAATTTAAAGATTTGCTCCTAAACTTCTAAGCCTTGTAACATCCCCAAAAATTAAATATAATTCCCAAAATGATCCAAACATAAAGTAGACATATGGGGAATGTAAAGTAATAACTATTTTGGAGGTATTACTATGTATTATAGAAATAGAGAAATTTAAACTTGGAAATTTGAAATTTTTTACAAATTTTTAGTAAATGTGGTATTTTTTTATAAATAAAAATGAATTTTTTTACTTCATTTTACCAGTGTCATGAAGTACAATATGTGATGAAAAAACTATCCAGAATGGCCTGGATAAGTCAAAGCGTTTTAACCGCCTCCGGACCGCCTAACGCAGATGGGCTTTATAGTCAAGGTTCGTGGATATGCAAACCTCCACCATTCGGATCTTTGCATAGGCTGAGCAGCCAGGGAAAGTGCCAGGTCTTCTGCAGGGGTCTCCCTTGGTTCCTTAGTTTTTGGATCCAGCGAGTCGTTTATACATGTTGCTTTGCCTTGTTTCCTGTACACCGTCCGTGACATTATAAGCCGCCATAACCGTCTCAAGCATGGATCCGGTTTCACTTTTGGCTGAACGCTTCCAGGGTCTTTCATTGGAGGTAGCTGATCTCCGTAAGACTTTTTCTCAGCTTCAAGTGACCGGTTCAGCTTGCGTTCATGGAGTTTGTTCTGAGCCTAAGATCTCGCTCCCGGATACGTTCTCCGGGGGTAGTGAGAATTTTGTGCGTTTTAGAGAGGCTTGCAAACTCCATTTTCGCCTTCTTCCCCACTCCTCTGGTGATGAGGAACGGAGGGTGGGGATCATTATATCGCTGCTCAGAGGTAACGCTCAGTCCTGGGCCTTTTCGCTGCCGGAGGGGGCACGGCCTCTCCGTTCAGTGGATGAATTCTTTTTAGCCCTGGGTCAGATATATGATGATCCGGATCGTATTGCTCTGGCTGAGTCTAAACTACTAATAATAAGCGTCTATTATGCCAGGGTAAACAATCCGCAGAAATATACTGCTCAGAATTTCGGAGATGGGCAGTTGATACTGGTTGGAATGATGCTGCGCTCCGAAGTCAATTTTGCCATGGTCTTTCAGAGGGATTGAAAGATGCATTTGCCTTTCATGAGAGGCCTATTTCTTTGGACTCTGCTATGTCTCAGGCCGTTCGTATTGACAGGCGTCTTAGAGAGAGAGGAGAGATGTCCCCTTCCTGTCATACTCAGTCCCAGGACAGTTCAGCGGTCCCGTTCTGTGCGCAGGGGTCTCAGTCGCCATCAGCCCCTTCTGAGCAGGAGCCCATGCAGCTGGGGTTGATTGCTTCTTACAATAGAAGATTCAGCTCGCATGGGAGGGTTTGTTTTTGTTGTGGAGGTATAAATCATTTGGCAAATATTTGTCCCTCTAGGAGATTCAGGCAGTTTTCTGGGAGTAGAAACAAACAGGAAAAAATCTTTTAAAAATGTTCCGTCTGTTACTATTGGCAGGGTTGAGGCGGAAATTGAAGGTTTTCCATTTGCTTGTAGTTCCCGTTTTGTCCTGCCGGCTAGGGTGGCGCTAGAGAGCAAGAACATTTTTTGTGAGATTTTTGTGGATAGTGGAGCAGCGGTTAATCTCATTGATAATCAATTTGCGATAACTCATGGTTTCCAGGTGCGCACTTTGGGAAAGGATATTCCTGTTTTTGCTATCGATTCCGCTCCACTTTCTCAAAAATCATTAAAGGGCATAGTTCACAATATCCGTTTAATTGTGAGTGATGCTCATGTTGAGGATGTGTCATGTTTCGTCCTTAGCGGTTTACCCACCCCTCTGGTGTTGGGGCTGCCCATGGCTCACTAAGCATAACCCCACCATTGATTGGCAAGCGAGGCAAATAAATGGTTGGAGTGACTTTTGCAGAGAGAATTGCCTCATGACATCTGTTTCTGAGGTTGCTACTAAGACTGTACCATCTTTTCTCTCTGAATTTTCGGATGTCTTCTCTGAGAGTGGAGTTCAGGATTTGCCCCCGCACAGGGAGTACGATTGCCCTATTAATCTCATCCCAGACGCCAAGCTGCCTAAATCTCGTTTATACAATCTTTCCCAACCTGAGAGGATCGCTATGCGTGCTTATATCTCTGAGAGTCTGAGAAAGGGACACATACGACCCTCGAAGTCACCTGTTGCCGCTGGTTTTTTCTTTGTTAAGAAAAAAGATGGTTCTTTAAGACCTTGTCTGGATTTCAGGGAGCTGAACAATATCACAATTCGTGACCCTTATCCGCTTCCTCTGATCCCGGACCTATTTAACCAGGTTGTTGGGGCTAAAGTCTTTTCCAAATTAGATTTAAGAGGGGCATACAACCTGGTCAGGGTCAGAGAAGGGGACGAATGGAAGACGGCCTTCAATACCCCTGAGGGCCATTTTGAAAATTTGGTTATGCCTTTGGTTTGATGAATGCCCCAGCCGTTTTTCAGCATTTCGTGAACAGCATTTTTTATCATTTGATGGGAAAATTTGTATTGGTGTATTTGGATGACATTTTGATTTTTTCTCCCGATTTCAAAACTCATAAGGAACATTTACGTCAGGTCTTGCTCATCCTGCGGGAGAATAAATTATATGCGAAACTGGAAAAATGTGTGTTTGCGGTTCCAGAAATTCAATTTCTGGGGTTTCTTCTCTCCGCTTCTGGTTTTCGCATGGACCCCGAGAAGGTCCGCGCTGTGCTTGAGTGGGAGCTTCCTGAGAATCAAAAGGCGCTGATGCGTTTTTTGGGCTTTGCCAATTATTACAGGAAGTTCATTTTGAATTATTCTTCTATTGTTAAACCACTCACTGATATGACCAGAAAGGGGGTAGATTTTTCTTCTTGGTCAGTAGAGGCGCGTAAGGCTTTTTCTGATATCAAGGAGAGTTTTGCTTCCGCTCCCATCTTGGTGCAACCTGATGTTTCTTTACCCTTCATAGTTGAGGTTGATGCTTCTGAGGTGGGTGTGGGGGCGGTCTTGTCTCAGGGTTCCTCTCCTGCCAATTGGCGACCGTGTGCCTTTTTCTCAAGAAAACTCTCCTCCGCAGAGAGAAATTACGATGTGGGAGATAGGGAATTGTTGGCCATCAAGTTGGCTTTTGAGGAATGGCGCCATTGGCTAGAGGGAGCCAGACACCCTATTACCGTATTTACTGACCATAAAAATCTGGCCTACTTGGAGTCAGCCAAGCGTCTGAACCCGAGACAGGCCAGATGGTCGTTGTTCTTTTCTAGGTTTAATTTTGTTGTCACGTTCCGCCCTGGAGTTAAGAATGTGAAGGCAGATGCCCTGTCACGTTGTTTTCCGGGAGGCGGGAATTTTGAAGACCCGGGTCCCATTTTGGCTGAAGGTGTGGTGGTCTCTGCTCTTTTTCCTGAATTGGAGGCAGAGGTGCAGGCAGCCCAGTCAGAGGCTCCTGATCTTTGTCCTCCTGGGAGGTTGTTTGTGCCTCTCGCTTTAAGACACAAGATTTTTAAAGAACACCACGATACGGTCCTTGCTGGGCACCCGGGGGTAAGAGCCACACTGGATCTCATCGCTCGGAGATTCTGGTGGCCTGCGCTTCGTAAGTCGGTTGAGGGTTTTGTGGCAGCCTGCGAGACTTGCGCTCGTGCCAAAGTCCCTCATTCACGGCCATCAGGTCCTCTCCTTCCCTTACCCATTCCTTCCCGTCCTTGGACACATCTGTCCATGGACTTCATAACGGACCTGCCTCGTTCCTCGGGGAAGACTGTGATTCTGGTGGTGGTGGACCGTTTTAGCAAAATGGTGCATTTCATCCCTTTTCCTGGTTTGCCCAATGCTAAGACGCTGGCGCAGGCATTTGTTGATCACATTGTCAAATTGCACGGTATTCCTTCAGACATAGTCTCTGATAGGGGCACGCAGTTTGTTTCCAGATTCTGGAAGGCTTTCTGTTCTCGCTTGGGGGTTCGGTTGTCATTCTCTTCTGCTTTCCACCCGCAGTCGAATGGCCAGACAGAGCGCGTCAATCAGAATCTGGAGACATATCTGCGTTGTTTTGTGGCGGAGAATCAAGAGGATTGGTGTTCTTTTTTGTCCCTTGCTGAGTTTGCTTTAAATAACCGTCGTCAGGAGTCCTCTGATAAGTCACCATTTTTTGGTGCATATGGGTTTCATCCACAGTTTGGGACTTTCTCGGGAGAGGGGTCTTCTGGTTTACCTGATGAGGACAGATTCTCCTCGTCTTTGTCATCTATTTGGCAAAAGATTCAAGATAATCTAAAGAGCATGAGTGAGAGATATAAGCGTGTGGCTGATAAGAGACGTGTGCTTGGTCCGGACCTGAATGTTGGTGATCTGGTGTGGTTGTCTACCAAGAATATCAAATTGAAGGTTCCCTCCTGGAAGTTGGGTCCTAGGTTTATTGGGCCTTACAAAATCCTGTCTGTCATCAATCCTGTTGCATACCGTCTTGATCTTCCTCAGACTTGGAAGATCCATAATGTTTTTCATAAGTCCTTATTGAAACCTTATGTTCAACCCATTGTACCCTCGCCTTTGCCTCCTCCTCCGATTATGGTTGATGGGAATCTTGAATTTCAGGTCTCTAGGATTGTGGATTCTCGTCTTGTCCGCGGTTCTCTTCAGTACCTTGTTCAGTGGGAGGGGTATGGTCCTGAGGAGAGGATGTGGGTCCCAGTGACTGACATTAAGGCCTCTCGTCTCATCAGGGCTTTCCATAGGTCCCATCCTGAGAAGGTGGGTTCTGAGTGTCCGGAGTCCACTCGTAGAGGGAGGGGTACTGTCACAACCAGACAGCTGAGAAGCTCTGACAGAGGCCTTTCAGAACCTCCTCCTTGAGTTTCTGTGTTGTGGTATTCAGCTCCTCCTCTCGTTAGCCTCTCTCAGCTGTCATGTGTTGGACTAATTGCTTCCCTTTAAATTCTTCCCCAGAAGGCTTTTCTGGGCGGCTTATACTACTTCCTGGAGTGTGTGTGTGCACGCTGACTCTGTCCTCCTGTTTGCTTCAAAGCTAAGTGTTGTACCTTTATCTGTTATTTTCTGTTTGCTGGATCCCAGGTGACCCTGACTCCCTCCGTATCTTGTGTAGGGAGCCGGTGGTCGTGTCCCCTCACTATTGTAGGGTGCTCAGGGCTTTATAGTCAAGGTTCGTGGATATGCAAACCTCCACCATTCGGATCTTTGCATAGGCTGAGCAGCCAGGGAAAGTGCCAGGTCTTCTGCAGGGGTCTCCCTTGGTTCCTTAGTTTTTGGATCCAGCGAGTCGTTTATACATGTTGCTTTGCCTTGTTTCCTGTACACCGTCCGTGACAGGTGATCACCCTGATCACCCCCTGTCATTGATCACCCCCCTGTAAGGCTCCATTCAGACGTCCGCATGTGTTTTGCGGATCCGATCCATGTATCCGTAAAAATCATACGGACGTCTGAATGGAGCCTTACAGGGGGGGTGATCAATGACAGGGGGGTGATCAGGGAGTCTATATGGGTGAACACCCCCCCTGTCATTGATCACCCCCCTGTCATTGATCACCCCCCTGTCATTGATCACCCCCCCCCTGTAAGGCTCCATTCAGACATTTTTTTGGCCCAAGTTAGCGGAAATATATATATTTTTTTGTTTGTTTTTTCTTACAAAGTCTCATATTCCACTAACTTGTGTCAAAAAATAAAATCTCACATGAACTCACCATACCCCTCACGGAATCCAAATAAATAAACATTTTTAGACATTTATATTCCAGACTTCTTCTCACGCTTTAGGGCCCCTAAAAAGCCAGGGCAGTATAAATACCCCACATGTGACCCCATTTCGGAAAGAAGACACCCCAAGGTATTCCGTGAGGGGCATATTGAGTCCATGAAAGATTGAAATTTTTGTCCTAAGTTAGCGGAAAGTCAGACTTTGTGAGAAAAAAAACAACAAAAAAACTCTATTTCCGCTAACTTATGCAAAAAAAATAAAATTTCTATGAACTCGCCATGCCCCTCATTGAATACCTTGGGGTGTCTTCTTTCCAAAGTGGGGTCACATGTGGGGTATTTATACTGCCCTGGCTTTTTAGGGGCCCGAAAGTGTGAGAAGAAGTCTGGGATCCAAATGTCTAAAAATGCCCTCCTAAAAGGAATTTGGGCACCTTTGCGCATCTAGGCTGCAAAAAAGTGTCACACATCTGGTATCGCCGTACTCAGGAGAAGTTGGGCAATGTGTTTTGGGGTGTCATTTTACATATACCCATGCTGGGTGTAATGACCGGCAACACACACAGGGAGGAAAACAGGGAAAGCCCTGCACAAGGGAGAGGGAAAGGTGGTGACCCCTAACTCACCTTGCAGCTGGTACCTGCCTGCCCTGTCGTCCCTAGACGGGTTCCTCACCCGTGCGGCGATCACGTGCCTAAACCCTGGCTTTCCCTGAAATGAGCCCTAGATAATGAACGGGCCGGTGGGATCGCTAGTCCTCACCACTGCACTAAGAGGGAAACACCAGGGAGAGGACAGACAAACACAGACAAACACAAACACCCAGGTGGACGGCAACAATTGTCCACAAAGGTCCAACAGGGATCCGGAGGGTAGCGTTCTAAGGCAACACTCAGAGAACGCAGCAACACAGCTCCAGTGGGTCAGAATAGATGTCCAGGCAGGAAGCTCTATATCTGGCAACCAGAGAAGTGTGAGAGGGGAATATAAGGAGGATTGGGAGTGCTGGACAAGGAACAGCTGAGAGAAGGAGCTACGGATCCCTGAGTGAGCCAAAAGGGTTTGTAAAGCAAACCCAGAAAGCTACAATAAGGAAACTTCCCTATCTGACATAGAGCGTGCAGCCAACCGCTGCGACCTCCTGACCCCGGGTACAACGGAGTCAGGCGTGGCTCTTGACACCCTCGTGACAGTACCCCCCTCTCTACGAGGGGCCTCCGGACACTCAGGACCAGGTCTCTCAGGATGAGAGGCATGAAAAATCCGGACTAGCCTGTCGGCGTTTACCTCAGATGCAGGAACCCACATTCTTTCCTCGGGACCGTAACCTCTCCAGTGCACCAGATATTGGAGAGAGCGGCGGACCTGACGAGAATTAACAATTTTGGATATCTGAAATTCCAAACTACCATCCACGACAACAGGAGGGGGTGGCAGCGGTGACGGTTCTAGAGGTGGAACATATTTTTTGAGTAACGACTTATGAAAGACATTATGGATTTTAAAAGTCTGAGGTAGCTCCAGGCGAAAAGCCATGGGGTTAATGATGGCTACAATCTTGTAAGGACCAATAAACCTAGGACCCAGTTTCCAAGAGGGAACCTTCAACTTGATATTCCTTGTAGACAGCCACACATAGTCATTCACTCCTAGGTCCGGACCTGGCGACCGTCTCTTATCAGCCATGCATTTGTATTTACCTCCCATATTTTTCAAGTTAGCTTGCACCTTCTGCCATACTGATGAAAGAGATGACGAAAACCGTTCCTCTTCGGGAACCCCAGAAGACCCCCCCTCTTTGAAAGTACAGAATTGGGGATGAAAACCATATGCACCAAGAAAAGGTGACTTGCCAGTGGATTCCTGACGGCGATTATTTATGGCAAACTCAGCTAACGGTAAATATGACGACCACAACTCTTGGTTTTCAGACACAAAACATCTTAGATATGTCTCCAGGTTTTGGTTGGTACGCTCAGTCTGTCCATTCGACTGAGGATGGAAAGCTGAGGAAAAGGACAAGTGAACCCCTAAACGGGAACAAAAAGCTTTCCAAAATTTAGAAATAAACTGGGTTCCCCGGTCCGAAACAACATCGGAGGGGACCCCGTGAAGCTTCACGATCTCACTGACGAATACCTGAGCAAGAGTTTTAGCATTAGGTAGTGCGGGTAACGCAATAAAGTGTGCCATTTTGCTAAACCTGTCCACTACTACCAAAATCACTGTTTTACCCGCAGACAAAGGTAAGTCAGTGATAAAATCCATAGACAGATGTGTCCATGGTCTATTGGGAATGACGAGTGGTAATAGAGACCCTGCAGGACGTGTATGTGAAACTTTTGCGCGCGCACAGGTAGAACAAGAAGACACAAAATCCAATACATCCTGACGCAACCTTGGCCACCAAAAACGACGAGACAATAGCTCTAAGGTTGCTTTACTACCCGGGTGCCCAGCAAGTGCCGAATTATGATGTTCCTTTAATAATTCGAGACGTAGGTTCAACGGTACAAACAATTTCTCTGAAGGGCAAGAGACCGGGGCGTCCCCCTGGGCCTCTAACACCTTCCCCTCCAAGGCAGAGTGTACCGCAGAGACAACTACTCCTCTTTGTAGAATGGGTACCGGATCACTCACATTACCCCCTCCAGGGAAACAACGAGATAGTGCATCAGCCTTGGTATTCTTTACCCCAGGACGATAGGTAATCACAAAGTTAAACCTGGTAAAAAATAGCGACCACCTAGCCTGTCTAGGGGTGAGACGCTTAGCTGATTCGAGGTACAGCAGATTTTTGTGGTCCGTAAACACAGTGACGGGGTGGACTGCCCCCTCTAAAAAGTGACGCCACTCCTCAAACGCAAGTTTAATAGCTAACAGTTCCCTATTGCCAATATCGTAGTTCTGTTCCGCTGCAGATAGTTTTTTAGAAAAGAAAGCACAAGGACGCCATTTGCCAGGAGACGGACCCTGAGACAGCACAGCCCCCACTCCCACCTCTGATGCATCGACTTCAACAATAAAAGGCTGAGAGACATCAGGTTGGACTAGTACAGGTGCTGAGGTAAACCTCTCTTTTAGAGAGGAAAAAGCAACTTTAGCGGCGTCAGACCATTTAGAAAAATCAGTCCCCTTCCTAGTCATGTCAGTAAGGGGTTTTACGATCACCGAATAATTTTTAATGAATTTCCTATAGAAATTCGCAAAGCCCAAGAACCGTTGTAGTGCTTTGAGGTTCTCAGGAAGATCCCAATCCAAAATTGCCTGGACCTTCCTAGGATCCATACGGAAACCTGACGCAGATAAATAATAACCTAGGAATTGTATCTCCTGAACGGCAAAAACACATTTTTCAATTTTAGCATATAATTCATTCGTCCGTAGGACCTGTAGTACTTGTCTGACATGCTCCTCATGTGTTTTCAGATCAGACGAATAAATTAAGATATCATCTAGGTATATTACCACAAACCTGCCGATTAGATGACTAAAAATGTCATTAACGAAATGTTGAAAGACGGCAGGAGCATTGGTCAGACCGAAAGGCATAACTATATTTTCATAATGCCCCTCAGGGGTGTTAAAAGCTGTCTTCCACTCATCCCCCTCCTTGATACGAATCAGATTGTAGGCCCCCCTAAGATCGAGTTTGGAGAACCACCTAGCACCCGCAATCTGGTTAAACAGGTCAGGAATGAGAGGAAGAGGGTATGGGTCTCGGATGGTTATCCGATTTAATTCACGAAAATCTAGGCAAGGACGCAGGCCCCCATCTTTCTTTTTAACAAAGAAAAACCCTGCAGCCACGGGTGAAGAAGAGGGTCTGATGTGTCCCTTAGCCAAACTCTCGGAGATATAATCCTTCATGGCTTGTCTCTCTGGACCTGAAAGATTATATAACCTGGTCTTGGGTAATTTTGCACCGGGAATGAGGTTAACCGGGCAATCATAAGGACGATGAGGTGGTAACTTCTGACAACCCTTTTCAGAAAAAACGTCCTCAAAGTCCGAAACAAATGTAGGTAGGGTAGTTATGGAGGCGACTAAGCAATTGCTATTTAAGCAATTTTCTCTGCACGGCTCACTCCACTCCAATATCTCCCTGGCCTGCCAATCCACCACTGGATTGTGCGCTACCAACCAGGGTAGGCCCAGCACCACCGGAGTGGGAAGCCCCTCCAGAACATAACATGAAAGCATCTCGTTATGGTGGTCCCCTACCCGAAGGTGTAAATTATGAACGATGTGGGTGAGGTTTCTCTGAGACAGAGGAGCAGAATCTATAGCAAATATGGGAATAGGTCTCTGTAACGTACAGAGAGACAAACCCATAGTGCGGGCAAAATGGGCATCTATCAAATTTACCCCTGCTCCACTGTCTAGAAAGAAAGAAACAGTCTCTGTCTTATCACCAAAAACAATAACCGCTGGCAACAAAAATTGCGATGTACGTATGGAGGAAACGTATACTCCCCGGCTGACATCCTCCACACAGCCTGGGGTTAGTAGTTTTCCGACGGTTTTTTTGTTTCTGAGGAAAGAAGGACAGACGTTAATGAAATGACCCCTCTCCCCACAAAAAAAACAACCCCCACGCCTACGGCGAACCTCAGGAGGACGGACCTGACGAGTAGTTCCTCCTAGCTGCATAGGCTCGTCTAAGTCCGTACAGACTAACTGCTGCTTGGGAGGGGTTATCAATGGCTCCGGTTTTTTCAACCTGTCCCTAAGGCGTCTATCTATACGGATAGAAAGGGACATAACTGCATCAAGGGAAAAGGGGGTCTCATACAATGCAAGCGCATCCTTAACCCTTTCGGATAACCCAGAGCAGAACTGACTCCTGAGAGCCGGGACGTTCCATTGGGTATCCGTAGCCCACCTACGGAAGTCAGAGCAATACTCCTCTACCGGCCGCTCTCCTTGTAGGAGTCTCCGTAATTTTGATTCAGCCAGTGCGACTCGGTCAGGGTCGTCATATATGAGACCCAAGGCCCCGAAAAACTCATCCACTGACCGAAGAGCCTGGGAATCAGTAGGTAAAGAGAACGCCCAGGACTGCGGGTCCCCCTGCAGCAGGGAAATAACAACACCCACCCGCTGTTCTTCATTACCAGAGGAGTAAGGACGCAGTTTAAAGTATAGTTTACAGGCCTCACGGAACGTCAAAAACTTGTCCCTTCCCCCAGAAAATCTGTCAGGGAGAGGGACCTTGGGTTCCGCAACAACCTGGTTACCAGTAGCAACCGCTGGGCTTGCGGTCTGTTGTAATTGCTGCTGTTGCTGGAGGACCGACGCCTTCAATCCTGCCACCTCCAAAGACAGGCCATGAAATTGTTCGGACAGAGCAGCAATTGGATCCATACTGGATTCTAAGTAGGTAAAAAAATTTTTTTTTTTTTTTTTTTTTTACCTACACAAAAATAAGGGCCAGATATAATGTAATGACCGGCAACACACACAGGGAGGAAAACAGGGAAAGCCCTGCACAAGGGAGAGGGAAAGGTGGTGACCCCTAACTCACCTTGCAGCTGGTACCTGCCTGCCCTGTCGTCCCTAGACGGGTTCCTCACCCGTGCGGCGATCACGTGCCTAAACCCTGGCTTTCCCTGAAATGAGCCCTAGATAATGAACGGGCCGGTGGGATCGCTAGTCCTCACCACTGCACTAAGAGGGAAACACCAGGGAGAGGACAGACAAACACAGACAAACACAAACACCCAGGTGGACGGCAACAATTGTCCACAAAGGTCCAACAGGGATCCGGAGGGTAGCGTTCTAAGGCAACACTCAGAGAACGCAGCAACACAGCTCCAGTGGGTCAGAATAGATGTCCAGGCAGGAAGCTCTATATCTGGCAACCAGAGAAGTGTGAGAGGGGAATATAAGGAGGATTGGGAGTGCTGGACAAGGAACAGCTGAGGAGAAGGAGCTACGGATCCCTGAGTGAGCCAAAAGGGTTTGTAAAGCAAACCCAGAAAGCTACAATAAGGAAACTTCCCTATCTGACATAGAGCGTGCAGCCAACCGCTGCGACCTCCTGACCCCGGGTACAACGGAGTCAGGCGTGGCTCTTGACACCCTCGTGACACTGGGTGAGAAAAATATCTTGGTCAAATGCCAACTTTGTATAAACAAATTGGAAAAGTTGTCTTTTGCCAAGATATTTCTCTCACCCAGCATGGGTATATGTAAAATGACACCCAAAAACACATTCCCCAACTTCTCCTGAGTACGGCGATACCAGATGTGTGACACTTTTTTGCAGCCAAGGTGGGCAAAGGGGCACATATTCCAAAGAGCACCTTTCGGATTTCACAGGCCATTTTTTACAGATTTTGATTGCAAGGTACTTCTCACACATATGGGCCCCTAAATTGCCAGGGCAGTATAACTACGCCACAAGTGACCCCATTTTGGAAAGAAGACACCCCAAGGTATTCCGTGAGGGGCACGGCGAGTTCCTCGAATTTTTTATTTTTTGTCACAAGTTAGCGGAAAATGATGATTTTTCTTTTTTTTTCTTTTTTCCTTACAAAGTCTCATATTCCACTAACTTGCGACAAAAAATTAAAAATTCTAGGAACTCGCCATGCCCCTCACGGAATACCTTGGGGTGTCTTCTTTCCAAAATGGGGTCACTTGTGGCGTAGTTATACTGCCCTGGCAATTTAGGGGCCCAAATGTATGAGAAGAACTTTGCAATCAAAATGTGTAAAAAATGGCCGGCGAAATCCGAAAGGTGCACTTTGGAATATGTGCCCCTTTGCCCACCTAGGCTGCAAAAAAGTGTCACACGTCTGGTATCGCCGTACTCAGGAGAAGTTGGGGAATGTGTTTTGGGGTGTCATTTTACATATACCCATGCTGGGTGAGAAAAATATCTTGGTCAAATGCCAACTTTGTTTAAAAAAATTGGAAAAGTTGTCTTTTGCCAAGATATTTCTCTCACCCAGCATAGGTATATGTAAAATGACACCCCAAAACACATTCCCCAACTTCTCCTGAGTACGGCGATACCAGATGTGTGACACTTTTTTGCAGCCTAGGTGGGCAAAGGGGCACATATTCCAAAGTGCACCTTTCGGATTTCGCAGGCCATTTTTTACACATTTTGATTGCAAAGTACTTCTCACACATTTGGGCCCCTAAATTGCCAGGGCAGTATAACTACCCACAAGTGACCCCATTTTGGAAAGAAGACACCCCAAGGTATTCCGTGAGGGGCCTGGCGAGTTCCTAGAATTTTTTATTTTTTGTCGCAAGTTAGTGGAATATGAGACTTTGTAAGAAAAAAAAAATTAAAATAAAAATCATCATTTTCCGCTAACTTGTGACAAAAAATAAAAAGTTCTATGAACTCACTATGCCCATCAGCGAATACCTTAGGGTGTCTACTTTCCGAAATGGGGTCATTTGTGGGGTTTTTCTACTGTTTGGGCATTGTAGAACCTCAGGAAACATGACAGGTGCTCAGAAAGTCAGAGCTGCTTCAAAAAGCGGAAATTCACATTTTTGTACCACAGTTTGTAAACGCTATAACTTTTACCCAAACCATTTTTTTTTGCCCAAACATTTTTTTTTATCAAAGACATGTAGAACAATAAATTTAGCGAAAAATTTATATATGGATGTCGTTTTTTTTGCAAAATTTTACAGCTGAAAGTGAAAAATGTCATTTTTTTGCAAAAAAAATCGTTACATTTCGATTAATAACAAAAAAAGTAAAAATGTCAGCAGCAATGAAATACCACCAAATGAAAGCTCTATTAGTGAGAAGAAAAGGAGGTAAAATTCATTTGGGTGGTAAGTTGCATGACCGAGCGATAAACGGTGAAAATAGTGTAGTGCCGAAGTGTAAAAAGTGCTCTGGTCATGAAGGGGGTTTTAGCTAGCGGGGCTGAAGTAGTTAAAGTTATCAGCACTTAAAGTGACACTGGTCAGATTTGCAAAAAATGGCCTGGTCCTTAAGGTGAAATAAGGCTGTGTCCTTATGGAGTTAATTAATTTAGGCAGCATTTTGTGCTGCACTGTGGTATTTGGTTATGCTGCGGTAGTATTTTGTACTGCACTGTGGTATTTATTAATGGCCCTGCCATTTCTGTTGCCCCGACTTTTGTCAATTTGGACCTGCCTACGACATGGGGCCACTTTTAGTTTTTTTTTCCAGATCTGCCCATGGCTCTCCTTCCTATTAGTTAATGCCTCTTTACACAAGAAGATAACTGATTCAAACGAGCAACAAACGAGTCATTATTCAAGTCGTTAATGTTCCAACGAGAACCTGTAAGATGCGCAGAGTATAGTGTAAGTGCAATAATGTAATAGATTGTTGCGGTTCACTGTGACAGTTGTGGCTGTGCAGGCTGGCTGCGTGCTCTCTCATGTACCGGCTGCAGGATGACTCCTGTGTATGCTGGTTGCTTGGGGCTGCGTACTAACTGCGGTTTTGTGTGTGTGTGAACTGTTGCCTGTGTGTGTCTCCCTATATCCATATCTCTGTGGCTTCTGTTACCGGTGCCGGGCAGGCTGGCTGCATGCACTTTGTGTACTGGCTGTTCCCATGAATGCTGGTTCTGTGATGCATACTGGATGTGGC
Organism: Bufo gargarizans; assembly: GCF_014858855.1. Lineage (NCBI taxonomy): Eukaryota > Metazoa > Chordata > Amphibia > Anura > Bufonidae > Bufo > Bufo gargarizans. Next base: position 37,661,565 of record NC_058084.1, read on the forward strand.
CTTGTGTGTGAACAGGGTCTGGGTATGGATGCTTTTGTGTTTGTATTACCGTGTGATTCCGTCACTCGTTGTGTAGGCTGACTGCCTGTAACCTCATACTGGCTACCGTTATCCTGTGTTTGCTGGTTGTTGTTTGGGTCGTGCTGGCTGCAGCATTCTGTGACGAGTGTGAACTGACACTTGTGATTGCATGTCTTGTGCTTCTTTTTACTCCTGGTTCTGGTGGGGTTAAAGGGTAACTGTCATATTCTTTATTTATTTGCTAGTTTATTAGAGCTAGGCATGTATACCTGAGTTAGTCTGTCAATGATTGTCAAAAGATCTGTAATTACCTTATAATAACAGCTTTAATTAATGTCCTCTGTCCCTTTCCACTGCTCCCTTAAAAGACCGTTGCTAGGCCTTGTCTGTCTTCCTTTTAGTATAAACAGAAGGCAGAGCGGTGGTCCTCCACACTGCATGCCTGCATTAGGCTTCAGAGTGAGGAGGCGTGTCTCTCACTAATCCCATCTGATTGGCTGGTAGGGAGCTGCTGCCTACAGCAAGTGTGTATGGAAAGTGAGGGAAAGCAGTTTTGGCCTCAGAACTGGCAAAGGAGACATCTTGAGAAGGTCCTCATATTGTAAATGTTTAAACAGCTGTAACTAAGGGAAAAACTCAGGAAAACAGTGGTATGTGAAGAAACTAAAGATTGCTTTATGCATAATGCTGCTGCAGCAGTAACATATGCTAAAATAGATTTTTTGATGAAAACATGACAGTTACCCATTAACATTCCCTGGTCTGTTCCTGGGTGTGGCTTATCAGGTGCCCTCCTTAATGCAGATATTTCTTCCTGTGAGCTGTGGGGTGTCACGGATGTAGTAGGGGGGAATACCAAAAGACAACAAGAAGGAAGGGACAGACACTAGGCCTCACCGCTAGGGAAGGAAAAGGGTCACCACCTATAAAACCCTGCTCCTGGCCCTAACTCCTATCTGTATGGGCACCTCTCGATGGTAGAAATACACATACACAGGAACCTAGAAAACCCTTAATGCCCTAAAGATAATGACAGGGTAGAGACCACCCGTTCCTTCCCTGGTGAAGGAACTAGCATCTCACTGAGGCTTAGTAAACAACCGGGGGAGGGGGGGGGATGCAAAACACAGCAAGTGGAACACTTAACTTCTGAGGATGATAGATGAACAGGACTCCAACAAAAACCACACTCCAGCTCTTCCAAAACCAAATGAAGCTATCCCAAGCAAGCAGGGCCGGTGCAAGGATTTTTGCACACACAAGCAAAGCTACATTTTGGCGCCCCCCACCACACAACTCGGTGGGGGTGATGTAAAAAGGAGTGTGTGATGTTACATGGAGGGGGATGAGAAAAGTGACACGGAGGGGGATGGGAAATGTGACACGGAGGGGGATGGGAAATGTGACACGGAGGGGGATGGGAAATGTGACACGGAGGGGGATGGGAAATGAGACACGGAGGGGGATGGGAAATGTGACACGGAGGGGGATGGGAAATGTGACACGGAGGGGGATGGGAAATTTGACATGTCACATTTTAACCCCCTACCGACAAGACTTTGAAGACCTTTCCCACTCAGCCAATCAGTGGTTGCAGCTGTGTCATGTGTCAGACCAGTGAGTAGCTCAGCGGGAAATCACTGCCCTGACACGTGACACAGCTGCGGCCACTGATTGGCAGAGTGGGAAAGTGTCACGGAAGGTGTACAGAAAACTAGAAGACACAAAATGAAGATCCGACTGACTGGATCCAAAACTAAGGAACAAAAGGGAGAGCCCTGCAACAGACCTGGCTCTCTCCCTAACTGTTCCACATATCCTCGTACCTCGACTGTATAACACCTGAACACCCTATAATAGTGAGGGGACACCACCACCGGCTCCCTACACTTGATACGAAGGGAGTCAGGGTCACCTGGGATCCAGCAAACAGGAAAACACAAATAAATGAACAAAACTTATCTGTAGAAGACTCAGTAGTAGCATCCAGCATGCACACACTCCAGGAAGTTGTATAAACCGCAAAGTGATGCAGTATGGGAAGGGATTTAAAGGGATGCAATCAGTGCAACTACATGACAGCTGAGAGAGGCTAACGAGATGAGAAAACAAAAGCAAAACAAATGGAACCTCAAGGAGGAGGTTCTGAAGAACGTCTGTCAGAGCTTCTCAGATGTCTGGTGGTGACAGAAAGGTCCTCAAACAACTTGTCAGGACTCGGGAGCCCAGAGAGAAGATATGAGGACCACCACACAGAGGAGAACAGCCGCAGGAGGCCGGCGGCATGCAAGTGATTAATGAAAAAAAAAAAGTTTCATTTTTCTGCCCCCCTTTCTCAGTGCCCTAAGGCGGGCGCTTAGTCTGCCTTATTATAGCACCGGGCCTGCAAGCAAGGAGTGATGGGTAAAGTCAGACTAAATAGGGATGGGTAAAGGTCGCATATCCACACCTGCGACCAGGAGGTGTGGACATACCAGCAACACACAGACAAAGTTAAACCAAAAGAGGCTGTCAGATCACAAATGCGTAGATAATCTTTCAGACCTTCTGAGACCTATTGCAACTTGTACAAAAAAAGAGCAAGGATTTTTACAATCTCATTTTATTCAATATAAATCACATGATCATTACAGGTATTGCTCAAATGGGACAGGACATGGAGACTGAGCCACAAGGGGCTATACAATGTGGAGAATCACAATGGGGGATAATGTGACCATACCCAGCAGAGAACAACAATTTACCAGAGGCCATGAGCAAAAGTGTAGTTGCGGGTGCGAATGCTGATCCCCTAGTATAAAACAACTACTGACTATTGCTCACAACCTCTGTCCAGGGATGCTGTGAGGTGTCAATGGACAGTGCAGTACTACTAATAAAGATGGCATATAACAATGAACTGCAAACCTCTCGTCCCACCCTGATCCAGCTACCAAGTTACCTACCCATGTTGCTGCTGTGGAATGGTGACACGATTCCCCCTCTGCTTCAACCTCGACACGTGTTTCACCACGTAGGCTTCATCAGGAGATATAAACACACTAAGACAAACTTGGGCATATAAAGGCTAAAGAGGAGGGATTAATTATCACTCACCATGATCATCTGTACTGGGGGTGTGTTCCGGCGCGAACCGCCCATGTTGCAAGACTGCCTCCTTCAGCGCTCCCTGGTCATCAAAATGCAACCTGATTCCAGCACTTCCGGGTGGCAGTCATACAGAGCATGCTCCAGCCGCATTATACCCCAATCACATGATCGCTCACTGGTCACATGGTCCTGACATCATGGACATGTGACCATCTCCTAGGTCCTTGAGCTATAGCTAAAAAGTACTCCCAAGTCCTGAATACAACTATTGTTAATAATTACCAGTCATTGAGCTAAAGCTAGCTATCCATAACTCAGCATACCTCTCGATTATCTTCATTTCAGCTCATAGGTAAATTCATGAAATACAAATATAATCTCAATTTCATAGGAAAGGGGAGGGAGGGTGACCATCCACTCATCCATTCATACAGGGAAGGCAAAAATCTAAATCACTAAATGGATACATAATCTTTACATTTAGCCAAAACCTACGTGCAAGAGAATAAAGTGCATGTGTGCGCGAATAGCTTATATGATCACAATGACATTTAATGTCAATAATTATTACCAAAATATAAAAAATGTATTACATAGTGAGCGGATCCAACCCCCAATAGCTGGCTGCAGGGCGACTGATCCCAGGGAAAATTGGGAATCAGCCGCGCCGCAACCGCCAGTGGTGGGTCAGATCCGTCCCAACTCAAAGTGATTGAGGTTCATGTCCAATGAGGTGGCCCATAAGGTGGCCCAGTCCCCCATCAGATGGACAATATGCCTTGTGATTCCCCAAACAGGTGCTGAATACAATGCTGCTGATGCAGATTCTAAGCTCTTCTGTTCTCTCCTTTGTCTTTATGTAGATCTTACAGAGATCTGTTAGTCTCCGATGCTTTCTAGGTCACTGCTTCCTTCTCTGAACTCCAGTCTAGACTGACTAACTGAGCTGGAAGCGGATCCTGGATTCCCACCCAACCTCCTGCAAAGGGCTGAGCCAGGATGGTTAACCATGGCCGTGCCATCCATATATGGCTATACTGGTCATACTACTTAAGGATAATACATAGCATAACATTACATAATTTTGCGTTTGCAGATAGCTCCAACTCTGGGGTATTGCACATACAGTAGAGAAGGTAAGTACCGGTATATGTGTCACATGTTTTCAGCATGTCTGTATGCGTGTGTATGTGCATGTAAGTGGATATCTATGCCACAATGTTTATATATTTTTGTGTGTTTACAACTTGCAGGATGACAGGCTGAACTAGGTGGACAGTTGTCTTTTGTCAGCCTCATAAACTATGTTATTATGCTGCAATACACTTACCATGCAAGTATAGTCACACTTTAAAACTACATACTGTATATAGCGTTTCCTGGATACAATTGTATCTTGAGCAATCAGTAACTTACAGCATTCTCAGATACATACAGAATAGGATGAAATGATTCTAGCCATTATTTAGACCAGACTTCTGCTACTGATCATAAGTGAACGTGCTCCAGAATACATTGGCTGAATCCTAGCACTCCAGAAGCTGAGGTTATATATTTTGGGAGAGCTGAGACTGCACAGATGGTAAAATATTTATGGAATTCTATGTCAGGGTGGGGGCGAGTGAGCAAAGTACAAGAACAGAGGAGAGAAAAATACTCCAGACTCGTGTGTCAGACAGGTCAGTGGATGTACAAGGTAAAACAAGTTTTTCTCAAAGGAAAGTAGCAAGTGTGCGGAAAAGTAAAAAGAAAATGAAAAGAGCACAAGAAAACAAGCTTGAAAAGCAGGCTGAAGAGAAAGAACTTTACGTTGTATGGCACAAAAAAACAGCTTCACTTCAAGACCAGATTGTACATATAAAACAAAACAAAAAAAATTATAATGGAAAATTCTGTGCAGTTTCACTTTAAATGGGCTGTCCAGCTTCAGCCAGAAACCGGACAATGCTGGGAATAGCCTAATATAAAGAATACAGCAATTAGTGTTGAGCGAATCGAAATCCACAAAGTGGACTTTGATCCGAATTCCAGGGATTTCAGGGATTTTCCCAGAATGGCAGTAAAAAATAAATAAATAAAAAAAATTCATACTTGGCTCATCCATTTGATCGAGACAAGCCAGCCGCCACCATCTTGATTGAAGATCTCGCACAAAATGATGTCATCATGGGCTGCGCGATCAAATGGATGACGTCAATCAAGATGTCGGCGACTGGCTTGTTGCAATCAAATAGATGACATAAGTATAATTTTTCTATTTTTTTTACACTGTGTTATTACTGTCAGATGCCGAGATCGCCATTCCCTGTGATTGCACCCACTACTTACAAAGAAATTTGCTTCGTGAAAAAGTAGTCACAAAGCAATTTTTTAATAAGATTTAGCGAAGTAGCCGAATCGAATTTTCGAATACTTCACTTTTGCTAAAAGTAATACTTACAGTACCTCGCAGATCCTGCACCATTGATCTGGTTTTCCTCGGCTAGGCTCTGTTCACCTGCCTGTAGCGGTGAGGTCACATAGAAAACACATGACCACTGCAGCCAAATCACTGAACTTTTACAGTGCACTGCTGAGGCCAGTGATTGGCTGCAGCGGTGACGCATTGTCAACGAGATGTCACCGCTGCAGCTGAGTGAACAGAGTCCGGCTAGGAAAAAAAGGGGGACGCCACAGGATCTGCTAGGAAAGCATGCTCAGTTTTTTCTTTTCAAGCTATTCTCCAGTGTTGTCCAGTTTCTTGCTGAAACCAAACAACCACTTTAAAGGGATTTTCCACACACAGGAAATTACCACTTAGCCAATCACCGCTGCCAGTGATTGATTGAGAGGGCATTTCCTGCGTGTCAAGATGGGTACGGCGATACAGTTAAACGTTGTGGTGGGGCACGGGAGCAACATCTCCGTGCACCACCGTTTACTCTTATAGGCTTCAGGCCTAGTGTCTGTAGCCTATCAGAGGCCAGCGCAGGAAGCACAAAGATGTCATCATCATCGAGCTGCCTGAGCCAGGATGCATAAAGCTCAGCACAGAAGCTGGAAGAGGCCTGTGTCCTGCACCGCAGCACTGACAGTGGCATGGAGGTAAGTATCTGTTTGTTATTCTGCTTTGACAGCATAGCACTACAGGGACGAGACGGTCAGTATGGGGGCATTTGTTTTACTTGGTACACTTCAAGGCGGCATATTTTTTCTTTACTGGCACACATTATGGCTGGATTTATTACTCCTTTGGGCACTATAGAAAGCATTGTTACTTCTGGGGCATACTATGAGGGCTTTATTACTACTGGGGGCACAATAGTGGGTGTCCCTACTGCTTGGGGGTAATTCAGGTGCATTAGTTCTATTGGGGACACTATAAGTGGGCATATTTACTACTGGGGCTTTAATATTACAAGATGAGTTATGGTAGACTTCTACAAGAGTCATTACTTCTACTAGGACACCATAGGCAGGCATTATTACTTATGGGCCCATTATTACTACTGGGGGTATTATTAGTGCTACTTTTCGGAGCACTATCACTGTGGGGGCCTACCCTGACACAGCACCTGCTTAGCACACTGGTTTTTGAGGAGCACTATGTTTGTGGCACCTACTATCAGGGGCACTATTTGCTGGGCACAATTATTTGGGGGGGGCATTGTATGGTAATATTTACTGAAGTGGAAACTCTCTACTTGGTACTGGCATTTTCAATGGGATATATTTTTCTGCAGTATGGGATTGAGGGGTACAGTATTGGGAGTGGCAGAAGGTGAGTAGCATGTTGGAAAAGTAGGAACCTGAGAAGTCTCTGTAACACACTTTGCAGGACAAGATGTGGCTGAAAGGAGTCATCGTGTTGTCTGGTCCAAATGGAGAAGATGAGACATCACTGTATTCTCCTGTATGTTTGATAATGCATAATGTAATATGTAACATAATAGTCATCCATCATGGGTTGTAATGTGGTCTCATTTTGACAGGAAGATTAGTCCTGCATGCTGTGTAATTTACTTGGGGGTTCTCGATTCAAACTTTTTGTCGCTAGGAGGCATTTAGGGTGAAAAGGCTGAAAACCACTGTTCTGGTTCATAAGGTCCCAAAGGAACACATCTGAGAAGGCTTGCTGCGAACCTCTTATGTTTAGTCAATGTGTGGCTTGCTGCGAACCTCTTATGTTTAGTCAATGTGTGACTGAAGTGAAGAAAGTTTGGGTCTACTCATATTTTGATATTACCATCACAGAGTCTGTTTCTACTGGCTTGGGAGACCAAGATAGCTCACATCAATCCCAAAACCCTAAACTTTTGGCCCCACCATTCCAATAAATGGAGATGTCTGAAACACCATGTAGACTGGTGCTTCTTGGAGGCATCTACCAGTTACTGGTGAGGGGCAGCTGTGGAGGCAGCTTTGACAGAAGTGATCATAAGATCTTTCAAGTACAGTATGAACCTCAATGAATGGTGAAGCTCAGGTTTCGCTGTGTTCTGGTTATGAGGTCCAATGGAACACAGTTAAGATGGCTTGCTGTGAGATTCTTATGTTTAGTCAAATTTTGGCTGATGTGAAGAAAGTAGTAAAGACCGTACAGACCATACCTGGGGTTGTCATCAAAACTGGGGTCTACACGTGGCAGGAGAAGTAAACTAAATAGTCACTTAGTTGATAGCACTTAGGGAAATATAGATCACTTCAGCAAACGGCTGATTTTACAGAAAAAAATAGATAGCTTCAGAGACAACTTTCCAAACACGAGCAGAAAAAAAGATTAAATACACAAATCTAAAAGAAGCCCAGCAAACCATGAAAAAGATTAAATGCAATGCTTTTTCTGACCTTGTAGTGTGCCAACTTGCGGCACTGGGGATATAAATATTATTTGCTTCTCACGGCACACAAAATTGTGCTCTTGCATTTTCCCATAAAGAGTCCAAGCAGTTATGGCGGTTTTATTAGTTGTTGCTACTAAATGAGCAAGTAGAGCACACAGCACTTTATGATCATGGATTCAGAAGCACATACTCTGCGGCCTTAATGATATCAGCCTACTCTGCCATTTTACATTCTCTGGTTTTATACACAAATCTTTGAGTCTGAATGCTATAACCGTCAAGAATTGTATTAAATTTGGGTAAATGATGCATGTCCTATATCACATGGAGACCCAGAAGAAAAGTAAAGCACATGTTCCTGTCACGGCCTTTGGTGTGCGCCGTGACACGGTTGCCGTGCATGCTGTTGCCAGTGGCAACCTGTTGTGGTTACAGCATGTAGGTACCTCCTCCTTTCTCCTGGGGCCTTCCCTGTCTGGTGCCGGAGGAGTTATTTATCTAGCTGTTGGGGATTTTGGTGTGTCCTGGGTGTGGCCACGAGGTTTATATTACCTGTGGCTTCCAGGCTGGAGTCAGCTGTACTCCAGCCTTGTTTGGTGATGGAGCTCTGCTCCTTTCCTGGGTGAACCTGCCAGTCCTTGAGGGCCACCTTGTTGGACATAAATTGTCTTCCTTTTGTATCCTCCTTGTACACTACCTCACTCGTTGTATGTTTGATGTGGGTTTGCAATCAGGGTGTGTTGTACGTCTTGTTGTAGTTACATGTCTGGTGTGTTGGTGTTGTTTGTCCCAGCATGTATGCAAGATGTTTCCCTATGTGTTATTCCTCCGGAAGGGGGCTCCATGGTTTCCCGGAGGGGTGAACCAATTGTCAAGTCAGTGAGCTGCCATTATCCTGTTGCAGCGGCAGGTAAGTGTCCTGTTTCCCAGACCTGTTATCCAGGTGGGATTGTGGTTTCTGGGTTTTTACCTGCTTATTCTGTTGAGGACTCACTGTCTTGTCTCTTACTGTTGTGATGTTGTTCTAGGGGTCAGGTGGACCCACTATAGAACATGACAGTAAGAATATTTTACTTTCTGATGTTGTTTCGTGTACAAGGGGTCAGGTGGACCCACTCTTGTACATGACAGTAGTTCTGCTGTTTTTCCCTTTGTTTTTGGTTGTTTGGCCTGTGGAGACTGCAGTTCGTCTGTGTCCTTGAGGAACCGGTAGTCTCCTATTCCCGACCCCTATGCTAGGGATCGTTAGGGTCAGTAGGGCCCAGGTTACAGTGTATGAGTCCTCCCACCATTAGGGAGTGATCATACGGTCTGGAGATCAGGGCTAAGATAAGAGTTGTATTGGAGGTTTTCATATTCCCTATCCTTGCTTTTAGGCCTGGTTACTTCCTTTATTCCCTTCATTATATGGTGCAGGGTTTCCCCCACTCCCCACCATGACAGTTCCCTACTGTCTTCACAGAAAAGACAATTATTCACAAAATTTTACAGTGTTCTTATGTATAATTCTTGTGGAGCCTTTCCTTTAAAGGGGTTGTCCACTATTTTTATATTGATGTCCTATCCCTAGGATATCCCTTGCCAGGCGCTCCATACCTGTAGAGCACATGTGCCAAAGCGCTCCTGAGAGACTTCAGGTCCAGGTGTGAGTATGTCTTCACTGCCTGGCCCTGCCAGCCAGTGATGAGGGCGTGACCAGCAGGGAAAAGGAACGGAGCTTATGAGTGCAAAAATGTGCAATGGGAACACCCTTGTTGAACCCATAAGCTAATTAGCATAAAATAAAAAGCTCATTTTCTTCACAATAGGGACACTGATAGATATAGAACAAAGACCATTAAAAAACCTTTGACCAGCGCATATCTCCCATGTAAGAAGGATTAATCGCCAACTATGTGATGACAGATTCCCTTTAAAGGGTTATCGACTGTCCGCAGCATGTTTGATAAATGTATGGTTTCTGGGGACCTCGCCACTAGGTCTACCACCACACACTAGAATGTGGGTCTTGAGGCCTTATTCCAGTGGAGTTCATATGGAAAGGTATTGATGCATGCTCACTAATGATCCATACGATGCCTATGGGCCTAATAGAGATAGCCAAACTCTGTGCTAGGACTCTTTCTCCATCAGTTCTAGAGACATTGGACATCAGCAAAATGCTGCAAAGTAAGAATGTGTTAATCATTTTTTTTTTTTCTAATTTAACAAAAGGCTATTTGGTAAGACCACCCTTTGCCTTCAAAACAGCATCAGTTATATTGAGTACACTTGCACACAATTCTTGAAGAAATTCGCCAGAAAAGTTGTTCCAAACATCTTGAAGAACTAACCACAGATCTCTGGATCTAGGCTTGCCCAAAACCTTCTGTCTCTTCATACAATCCCGCAGAGACTCAATGATGTTGAGATCAGAGCTCTGTGGGGGCCATATCATCACTTCCAGAACTCCTTATCCTTTCCTACAACACTCATTATTGTACTGTTTCCCAGCCATTCAGCTAACAAACTGCCTTCTGTTATAGCCAAATATTTCACATTTTGACTAATCAGTCTAGATCACTGCTGCCATTTTCTGCAGCCCAGTTCCTAGATCTTTTTGTGCACGGTTGAGTTCTTTGGCCTTGTTTGTCGAAAGGTATGGCTCTTTGGCTGCAATCCTTCTATTAAGGCCACCTCTGCACAGACTTCTCGGAACAGTAGCTTGGTGTGTTAAAATGTTGATTCATGGCCGCCACTGTCCCTTGCACAATGGCACTAACTTTCTGTGTGTGAAATAGGGCCATTGTTCACTGTACCTCAGTTGCAGCACTGCAAGTGTTAATGCTCCTTGCTTTCTGCGTGCACCTGATCAACTAATTGGCTAATCAGCCACATTATATATTATGTGTGGTATGTCCCACTCTTTGACTGAGCAACAAATTCTGTCTGGTCTTTCTAGTCTGCTGGATCCTGTTAAGAAGCTAAAATCCATGTCTACCTGTGCACCTGACTGACACCATAGTCAGTCTGTCTGCCATCTGACCTGACCTGTGCCTGTTACCCTAGTCTGTTCATCTGCCTTTGTTCCTCCTCTGCCTAGATCCTGACCCTATGCCTCCTGCTCTAGTCCTGAGGCTGTTTCTCGGATTTCCATGTACTCTGTCTGGCTGACCTCAGCCTGATTCTGACTATATGTATTGCTGGATCCTTTGGTGCTTTGCATCAGTGTCTATGACCTCTGTAAGTTAGCTACCAACTACACCAGTACTATTCCAAGAGGCAGCAGCCTGGTGGCTCCCTTGCCGCAAAGTCCAGATCCCTGTTCAGGGGCTAAGGAGTGAAAACCAAGGGACAACATCTTCAAGAATAGTCCAAAGTGAAACCAGTTTGTTAGCACAGTGGTTCCACAACCATTGCCCATGTACCTGGATCCCTATTGTTTCTGCCAGTTCAAAGCTGATGGTACTGCTGGACATCTTCCGATTTTGAAGGTAAGCAAATATGATGTGTAATTATACAGTATTAGTAGAAGTACCCATGTGCTGTGGCTTGTTCTTGTCCCCTATGTGTCTTTCCTACCCTGGTTTTATTCCAGGGAGTCGCTGCTGGTTCTCCAAGTGAGTGCCCTGCCCGGACTCACAACTCTGCCTATTTGGATAATCAAGGGTTATCTGGATCCCCGCTCTGAAAAAAGACACTTCCTTGTATCAATGTATCAAGACTACTAAGAGTGCAATCTGCAACCAATGTTAATATGTCTGAAAAGTTCTCACCTATAACTCGATGTTCCCAGCTGTCCCAATGTTTTCAGATGTCATTGGTGGTATAATGCAGGCAAATTTATTTGGAAACGATTAAGAAATATGATGTGTCTTTCATCTGCTGCACTAAGGCCTCTTTCACACGGGTGTCATGTTTTTGGCCCGGATAAGATGCGAGTGCGTTGTGGGAAAATGCATGATTTTTCCACATGAGTGTAAAAACATTGTAATGCGTTTTGCACACGCGTGAGAAAACTCGGCATGTTTGGTACCCAGACCTGAACCCGGACTTCTTCACAGAAGTTCCGGTTTGGGTTAGGTGTTGTGTAGATTGTATTATTTTCCCTTATAACATGGTTATAAGGGAAAATAATAGCATTCTTAATACAGAATGCTTAGGACAATAGGGCTGGAAGGGTTAAAAAAAATAATAATAATATTTAATTCACCTTAATCCACTTTTTTCGTGCAGCCCGGTGTCATGCCCTGCTCAGGTTATGTGCGGAGGTCTGCCAGGTTAGCAGCACGTGTGTAGCCTTTTGCTATTGTTTTGAAGTTGAGCTGTATCCACCTCCCTTCAGGTGCACTGGGTGGGGTCGTTGGTATGAGTTTAAATTACGCCCACTCCCAGTGTCCTGTGCGGGTTATAGCTTCTGTCTTGCTCGGAGGAGGGAAGGAAGGATTTGCTGTTCCTGCTCAGTTCAAGATCAGTTGGTTTTGTTTTTCTTGTGATTGTCTGTCTAGGCTGTTTAGCAACGCCTGCCCCCTCCAGGTACTGAGGGAGCAGGCTGCCTCTTTCCCCCTTTCACCATCTTAGGGATTTTAGGGAATCTTCAGCCAAGGCACGGGGACACGTTCATTCCCACCTTCAGGGTCTAAACGTGGGCATAGAAGTCTAGGGAGAGCTGGTAGGGATTTGTCAGGAGGTGACCTTCTTGCCTAGACACTTGTTTGGTTGTATTCTGTGTATCTTGTATCCTGTCCAGCGTGTCATTATAACCCGCCCATACTTTGACTGCCATTTCTCAGCTGTTTTTGGAGTCAATTGATGCGCTAGTTGATCGCATGCAGGGATTATCCCTAGAGGTTGCTGATCTGCGTAATTCAGTCACACAGTGTCAGAATGCTCTGGCATCAGGTGCAATAGGAGGAAGTCAAATTTATGGGGAGCTAAAGTCGCTCTCCCTGATAGATTTACAGGGGGTGTGGATGACTTTATCCGCTTTAAAGAGTCATGCAAGCTGTATTTTCGGCTGCATCCATCTTCGTCTGGTGATGAGAGTCAGAGGATTGGGATAATCATATCCCTGCTTAAAGGGGACGCGCAATCCTGGGCCTTTTCTCTGCCGTCCGGTTCTCTGGCACTCCTGTCGGTGGAAGAATTTTTTAAAGCCTTGGGATTAATTTATGATGATCCAGATCGGGTCTCGATGGCGGAATCTAAATTGCGTAATTTATTACAAGGTGAACATACTGCAGAGGCTTACTACGTTGAGTTTAGGAGATGGGCTACTGAGTCAGAATGAAATGACCCCGCGTAACGTAGTCAGTTTTGTCAGGGGTTATCTGAGAGATTGAAAGATGCCCTTGCTTTTCATGAGTACCTGGATACATTAGAGAATGCTATTTCTTTGGCAGTACGGTTAGACGAATTAGAGAGAGGTGTAAGGTTCCCTCCGCATAAGGGATCCCTTCTGTGAGTGGTTTCGTCTCACCTGCTCCCCAGGGTGATATGACATGTAACTCCGGGGTAGGGGAGGAACCTATGCAGCTGGGTCAGGTGTCTATCCGTTCTGGTAGTAGGAACTTTAGGAGGTTGCATAAACTATGTTATAACGGTGGGAAAAGTGGTCATTTTATTTTTGCTTGTCCTTTTGTTAAACCGCATGTTGATGAGAAAGAATCACAAAGAGGTTTACTTAAAGAAAATAAAAAAACATCCCTGACTCTTGGTAGTGTGAATGGGGTGGTGGAGCAAGCAGGTATGCAAGCTCCCTGTAATACTCGTTTTCTCCTTCCAGCTATGGTGGTGCTAGAAGTATGTTGTTGAAGTATTCATTGACTGTGGTGCTGGGGTAAACCTTTTTGATTTTCTTTTTCTTCAAAATCTGGGCCTAAGTTAAGTACTTGCACTTTAGGAAGAGAGATTCCGGTTTTCGCAATTGATTCTTCCCCTCTTTCTCAAAGGAGTTACTCATATTGCTCAAGGGATTCAGTTAAGGGTGGGTGATTCACATGTCTTGTTTTGTCATGAAAGACTTGCCTGCTCCTATAGTCTTAGGTTTACCGTGGTTGAAAAAACATAACCCAATTTTAGATTGGCAAGCAAGACAGATCTTTGGTTGGAGTGAATTTTGTTCGGACAATTGTCTTGGCACATCTATCTCTGGTGTGTCTACTACGGCTTTACCTCAGTATCTCTCAGATTTTGCGGATGTCTTTTCGGAGGGTGGGGCTCAGGAATTGCCCCCTCATCGTGACTATGATTGTCCAGTTAATCTCATCCCAGGGGCTAAGTTGCCAAAGTCTCGGCTTTATAATCTTTCTCAACCTGAAAGAGAGGTCATGCGGAAATATATTGCAGAGAGTTTGGCAAAAGGTCATATTAGGCCATCTAAGTCTCCGATTGCAGTTGGTTTATTCTTTGTAAAGAAAAAGGATGGATCGCTGAAACCTTGTTTGGATTTCCGGGAATTGAACCGTATTACGGTCCGTGATCCGTATCCCCTTCCTTTGATCTCCGATCTTTTTGATCAAATTGTTTGAGCCAAGGTGTTCTCTAAGTTGGATTTAAGAGGGGCCTACAATCTGATCAGAATCAAGTAAGGGAATGATTGGAAAACGGCCTTCAACACGCACGAGGGTCATTTTGAGAATCTGGTTATGCCTTTTGGGTTAACTAATGCGCCAGCGGTATTTCAGCGATTCGTCAATTACATTTTCCATCATTTTGTGGGGAGGTTCGTGGTAGTTTACTTGGATGACATTCTAATTTACTCTCCTGATCTGAGACCCATCAGGATCACGTGAGACAGGTTTTGTCCATCTTTCGGGAAAATTAATTATATGCCAAATTGGAGAAATGTGTTTTCTGTGCAGTAGCTTCCGTTTCTGGGATATCTGCTTTCTGACTCTGGTTTTCGTATGGACCCGAAAAGGTCCGGGCGGTTCTGGAATGGCTCGGCTTGGCATTCAACTTTCGTTCTCTTCGGCTTTTCATCCACAGTCGAATGGGCAGACAGAGCGTACTAATCAAAACCTGGAGACCTACTTGAGGTGCTTTGTGGCTGAGAATCAGGAGGACTGGTCCTCATTCTTATCCCTAGCAGAGTTTGCTTTGAAAAACTGTAGGCAGGAGTCCACGGGTAAGTCGCCATTTTTTGGGCGCATATGGTTTTCATCCTCAGTTTGGTACCTTTTCTGGGACTAGTTCCTCTGGGATGCCAGAGGAGGAGAGATTTTCTTCTGCCTTGTCTTCTATCTGGCGGAGGATCCAAGTGAATTTGGAGAAGATGGGTGAGAGGTATAAGCGAATGGCTGACAAGAGACGTATGACTGGTCCGGACCTGTGTGTGGGTGATCTGGTGTGGTTATCTACTAGAAATATTAAACTGAGAGTACCATCTTGGAAACTGGGTCCAAGATTTATTGGACCTTACAAAATATCTGCGGTGGTCAGTCCAGTATCATTTCGTCTGGATCTTCCGCAGACTTGGAGGATCCATGATGTGTTCCACAGGTCTTTACTGAAGAAATATGTGAAACCGGTGGAACCATTGCCATTGCCTCCTCCCCCTGTTCTGGTTGATGGAAATTTACAGTTTGAGATCTCTAGGGTTCTCGACTCAAGAGTGCTTTGGGGTTCCCTTCATTACCTTGTACACTGGAGGAGATACGGCCCTGAGGACAGGATGTGGGTTCCGGCTGTGGATGTTAGTGCCAGCCGACTGGTGAGGGCTTTTCACAGATCCCATCCGGATAAAGTTGGGCCGGGGTGTCCGGAGGTCACCTGTAGAAGGAGGGGTACTGTCATGCCCTGCTCAGGTTATGTGCGGAGGTCTGCCAGGTTAGCAGCACGTGTGTAGCCTTTTGTTATTGTTTTGGATTTGAGCTGTATCCGCCTCCCTTCAGGTGCACTGGGTGGGGTCGTTGGTATGAGTTTTAATTACGCCCACTCCCAGTGTCCTGTGCAGGTTATAGCTTCTGTCTTGCTCAGAGGAAGGAAGGAAGGATTTGCTGTTCCTGCTCAGTACAATATAAGTTGGTTTTATTTTCCTTGTGATTGTCTGTCTAGGCTGTTTAGAGATGCCTGCCCCCTCCAGGTCCTGAGGGAGCAGGGTGCCTCTTTACCCCTTTCACCATCTTAGGGATTTTAGGGAATCTTCAGCCAAGGCACGGGGACACGTTCATTCCCACCTTCAAAGTCTGAACGTGGGCATAGAAGTCTAGGGAGAGCTGGTAGGGATTTGTCAGGAGGTGACCTTCTTCCCCATCTTCTTGCCTAGACACTTGTTTGGTTGTATTCTGTGTATCTTCTATCCTGTCTAGCGTGACACCCGGCTTCTCTTCTTTCTTCTTCTTTGAGGAATAGGACCTTTGATGATGTAACTGCGCTCATCAAATGGTCCATCACATGACCCATCACCATGGTGATGGATCATGTGACGGACCATGTGATGACCGCAGTGACGTCACCACGGGTCCTTTTCCTGTGCACAGCAAAGATGAAGACAGAAGAAAAGACGGGCTGCGCGAGCAAGTGGATTAAGGTGAGTTAAATTGTTTATTTATTTATTTTAACCCCTCCAGCCCTATTGTACTATGCATTCTGTATTAAGAATGCTATTATTTTCCCTTATAACCATGTTATAAGGGAAAATAATAAATATCAGGTCCCCAACCCAATCATCTCCTAGCAACTGTGCTTGAAAATCGCACCGCATCCGCACTTGCTTGCATTTACTTCTATGGGCCCTGCGTTGCGTGGAAAACGCACAAAGAGGAGCATGCTGCGATTTTCACGCAAGTGAAAATCACCACTCATGTGCACAGCCCCATAGAAATGAATAGGTCCGGAGTCAGTGCGGGTGCAATGCGTTCACCTCACGCATTGCACCCGCGCGGAAATCTCGCCCGTGTGAAAGGGGCCTAAGTTTCTCTGGTCGACCACTATATCTATGGTCCTCAACATGGTCAGGAACTATGTCACAATTTTTTTTTCTGTCAGTTAAAACCAAATAGTAAGGCATATCCTTTTCTTCTAGTCTCTTTTTATTTTCTGATTGCAGATTTTTTATTCTATTTCCTGAACATGATTATGGGAGCAGCCATCTTGCCAGAGCTGTTCTTAGCAGCATTTAGAAAATTGCTTTACGGCAGCCCCATGGAACATAGACACAATGGACTGAGTTTTCTGGGCATGCTCCCTGCCCTGTGCAGTGGTTATTGTACAAGGAATGAATAGATAAGCTTTAACAATCACCTATTGTGATCATTGGATACTGTCTTATCTGTACACAGAGGTGATATCATTGCAGGCAGGATTAGAATGAGAGATAAGCAGATAACTGCAGTAAAGTAATCTGTACAGACCAAGAAGTAGGCTTAGTGACCAGTGGGAAAACTGCAGGGTTTTATGTTTTTTGTTTAAATATAGATATTGACATGGAAAATGTAAAATAACATCAAAAATTCTTTAAAAATATTTTAAACAAAAAAACGTGATTTAACCACCTCCGGACCGCCTAACGCACATGTGCGTTCCGGAGGTGGCAGGCTGGCGCACAGTCACGCATATACGCGTCATCTCGCGAGACGCGAGATGACGCGAGTATGCGCCCGCGCGTGCGCAGTTCGCGCCGGCATTTCGTTCAGGACCATTTCGTCAGCAACCTGCCAGCTAATGATCGTGGCTGGCAGGTTGCTGATTTTTAAAAAATCCAATCAAAGTGCCAGATAGCAGATCATATTTGTAAATATGATCTGTTATATGGCTGCCTGCTCCTCTGCTGGTTCTTTTCGTCGGTTGGATCCAGCAGAGGAGCAGGCTTCACAGTGAGTAGCACCAAACACTACACTATAGCCCCTGATCACCCCCCTGAACCCCAATTAACCCTTTGATCACCTCTTTGATCACCCCTGTCAATCACAAGTGAAAAGAAAAAAGTGATCAGTGCAAACTGTCACTTTTTTTTTTCACTGTTATTGACCGTTAGGTTTTAGGTATAGTTTAGGTCCCTTGGTTAGGTAGTTAGCGATCAGTTAGCGCCCAGCCCACCGCACCGCAGTCCGTTATTCGCTGATTAGCGTATCGCTAATCAGCATTTGTACTTTTATAGTATCTGGAAGTGATCAAAACTGATCACGGTCAGATCTATAATAGTACTAGTGTCACTTTAGCTCGCCCTCCACCCAAAACGCAGTGTTTGCCCGATCAGGCCTGATCGGTCGCCCACACGTGCGTTCGCCCACACCCGCCCCACCGCAGTGACAAAAAAAAAATTTTTTTTTGATCACTGCACATTCACTTTACACGCACTGCGGCGATAAAAAAATCAGTTTTGATATTTTTTATCAACCGCAGCGGCCTCTGGTACTTCGCTAGCCTCCCCTTTGTAAGACAGGCTTGCTTTTTTTTTCTTGGGTAGTCTCAGGGAATACCCCTAAATTTAGTTGCCCACATGTCAAACAGGGGGTATTCCTCTGAAGAGGCCTACAGGCTTCTGACCCAGTCGGATGAGGAGTGGGAACCCTCATCTGATGAATCCAGCGGGTCAGAATACGAACCTGTAGAAAGCAGTGGTTCTCTGACCCAAAGTTCGGACGAGGAGGCTGAGGTCACTGATACCACCAGGCGTACCCGGCCCCGTGTCGCTAGACCGCAGGTTGCGCAGGATCCGCTTCAAGAGCAGCAGAGTGGGGCTGGTGCTGTCGGATTACGTGGTGAGGCATACACCAGCAGCCCAGCCCTCCCTGGACCTAGTACCAGCACTGCCGTACAACCTGGTGAAGTAGCGAGCACCAGAAGGGCAGTTGAAGCTGGTACGGTGGCACGTGCAGTAGTGACCCCGTCGCAGCCACCGCAAAGACGTGCCCGTAGAGCCCCTAGAATCCCAGAGGTGCTGGCAAACCCTGATTGGCAGTCCCCAACTTCAGCCGCACCTGTAGTTTTCCCTTTCACTGCCCAGTCTGGAGTTCGGGTTGAGACGGCTCAGATCGGTTCGGCCCTGGGATTTTTTGAGCTGTTCTTGACTGCGGAGCTTTTAGACATAGTTGTGGCCGAAACAAATAGGTATGCCACACAATTTATCACCGCTAACCCGGGAAGCTTTTATGCCCAGCCTTTCCGGTGGAAACCAGTCCAAGTTTCCGAACTTAAAACTTTTCTGGGCCTCCTCCTCAACATGGGCCTGACAAAAAAACATGAATTGCGGTCATATTGGTCCACGAACCCGATTCATCACATGCCCATGTTCTCTGCTGCCATGTCCAGGGCACGTTTTGAGGCCATCCTGCGGTTCCTGCACTTTAGTGACAACACCGCCTCCCGTCCCAGGGGCCACCCTGCTTTTGACCGGCTCCACAAAATTCGGCCCCTCATAGACCATTTCAACCAGAAATTTGCAGATATTTATACCCCAGAGCAAAACATCTGCATAGACGAGTCCCTGATACATTTTACCGGGCGCCTTGGCTTCAAACAATACATCCCAAGCAAGCGCGCCCGGTATGGGGTCAAATTGTATAAGCTCTGTGAAAGGGCCACAGGCTATACCCACAAATTTCGGGTCTATGAGGGAAAAGATCAGACCCTGGAGCCGGTCGGTTGCCCTGACTACCTGGGGAGCAGTGGGAAGACAGTTTGGGACTTGGTGTCACCCTTATTCGGCAAGGGGTACCATCTTTATGTGGACAATTTTTACACAAGTGTGGCCCTCTTTAGGCATTTGTTTCTAGAACGGATTGGCGCCTGTGGTACCGCGCGAACTAGTCGCGCGGGCTTCCCCCAACGGCTCGTTACCACCCGTCTTGCAAGGGGGCAGAGGGCCGCACTGTGTAACGAAGAACTGCTCGCGGTGAAATGGAGAGACAAGCGTGACGTTTACATGCTCTCCTCCATTCACGCAGACACGACAATACAAATTGAGCGAGCAACCCGTGTCATTGAAAAGCCCCTCTCAGTCCACGACTATAACCTCCACATGGGAGGGGTCGACTTCAATGACCAGATGTTGTCTCCGTATTTAGTTTCCCGACGCACCAGACGCTGGTATAAGAAGGTGTCTGTATATTTAATTCAATTGGCTCTGTACAATAGTTTTGTTCTCTACAGTAAGGCTGGGAGAACTGGATCCTTCCTCAAATTTCAGGAAGAGATCATCGAGAACCTCCTGTATCCAGGAGGTTCCGTGGCCCCAACCACCAGTGTAGTTAGCCGTCTACACGCAATGTCGTTCCTGGTACCTCAACCCAACCGTCACCCCGAAAAAGATGTCGTGTCTGTAGCAGGAGTGGAATAAGGCGTGACACCCGCTATTTCTGTCCTGACTGTCCGGACCACCCTGCCCTATGCTTTGGAGAGTGTTTCCGGAAGTACCACACACAGGTACACTTAGCATAGGGACCACATCTCACAGGACAGGCACACAGGGCTATTAGGGCCCATTCACTCACTGCTGCTGCAAACGTCTCCTTTCACATGGGACAAAGTGCATAACGCACTTCGCCACATCTTTGGGCGATTTGCGCTTTGCACATTGACCCATGGGGAAGGAGAGGTTTGTTCTATAAAGGTAAAAAAACAAAAAAAAAACCAGGTAAGCAAACAGGTTAATGTTTAGTTCCAAAAGTTAAAGTTTATATGTTCTGTTCCAAAGTTAATAAAATTATTGCGTTGTGGCCTGTTTTTTTCTTTTTTTTTTTTTTTGTCTTTTTACCTTCCAGGTGGACCAACCGATCTACTAGCTGCAGCACCGATGTGCATTCTGACAGAAGCATTGCGCTGCTGTCAGATTACACGCAAGTCGGTGTATGCGGCGCTGCAAGACGGGATTTTCTCCTCTGCAGTGACAGATACGTTTGCCAAGGCATACGAGCTGAGGAGGAGGCGGCGTTCCTATGCTTTGGCAAGCACTTTGTATATATATATATATATATATATATAAAAAAAAAATCCCGGCAATGATTTATTCATCCACATCGATTGATGCGAATGGAGAAATCTGGTTTGCCAGGGCATACGAGCTAAGTGGGTATGGATGTAGGGCGGAGCTCCTATGTCCTGGCAGACGCCTTTCCCCTCCATTTTTTTTTTTTGGCAGAGATTTTTTCATCCACATTGATCGATGCGAATGAAGAAATCTGTGCCGTTCATTTTTTTCTTTCAGCCCAGAGGCTGAACGGAAAAAAAAATCTCATTACCTGTATGCTCAATATAAGGAGAATAGCAGAAACTCCTAATGCTGGCCATACATGTAATGATTGCGGAGACCCTCAAATGCCAGGGCAGTACAAACACCCCACAACTGACCCCATTTTGGAAAGAAGACACCCCAAGGTATTTGCTGAGGGGCATATTGAGTCCATGAAAGATTGAAATTTTTGTCCTAAGTTAGCGGAAAGTGAGACTTTGTGAGAAAAAACAAAAAAAAATCAATTTCCGCTAACTTATGCGAAAAAAAAAAAATTCTATTGAACTTGCCAGGCCCCTCATTGGATACCTTGGGGTGTCTTCTTTCCAAAGTGGGGTCACATGTGGGGTATTTATACTGCCCTGGCTTTTTAGGGGCCCTAAAGCGTGAGAAGAAATCTGGGATCCAAATGTCTAAAAATGCCCTCCTAAAAGGAATTTGGGCCCCTTTGCGCATCTAGGCTGCAAAAAAGTGTGACACATCTGGTATCGCCGTACTCAGAAGAAGTTGGGGAATGTGTTTTGGGGTGTCATTTTACATATACCCATGCTGGGTGAGATAAATATCTTGGTCAAATGCCAACTTTGTATAAAAAAATGGGAAAAGTTGTCTTTTGCCAACATATTTCTCTCACCCAGCATGGGTATATGTAAAATGACACCCCAAAACACATTCCCCAACTTCTCCTGAGTACGGCGATACCAGATGTGTGACACTTTTTTGATGCCAAGGTGGGCAAAGGGGCGCATATGCCAAAGTGCACCTTTCGGATTTCACCGGTCATTTTTTACAGATTTTGATTGCAAAGTACTTCTCACACATATGGGCCCCTAAATTGCCAGGGCAGTATAACTACCCCACAAGTGACCCCATTTTGGAAAGAAGACACCCCAAGGTATTCCGTGAGGGGCATGGCGAGTTCCTAGAATTTTTTATTTTTTGTCGCAAGTTAGTGGAATATGAGACTTTGTAAGGAAAAAAGAGAAAAACAAAAAAATCATCATTTTCTGCTAACTTGTGACAAAAAATAAAAAATTCTAGGAACTCGCAGTGCCCCTCACGGAATACCTTGGGGTGTCTTCTTTCCAAAATGGGGTCACTTGTGGCGTAGTTATACTGCCCTGGCAATTTAGGGGCCCAAATGTGTGAAGTAGTTTGCAATCAAAATGTGTAAAAAATGCCCTGCAAAATCCGAAAGGTGCACTTTGGAATATGTGCCCCTTTGCCCACCTTGGCAGCAAAAAAGTGTCACACATCTGGTATCGTCGTACTCAGGAGAAGTTGGGGAATGTGTTTTGGGGTGTCATTTTACATATACCCATGCTGGGTGAGAAAAATATCTTGGTCAAATGCCAACTTTGTATAAAAAAATGGGAAAAGTTGTTGTTTGCCAAGATATTTCTCTCACCCAGCATGGGTATATGTAAAATGACACCCCAAAACACATTCCCCAACTTCTCCTGAGTACGGCGATACCACATGTGTGACACTTTTTTGCTGCCAAGGTGGGCAAAGGGGCGCATATTCCAAAGTGCACCTTTCGGATTTCACCGGTCATTTCTTACACATTTTGATTGCAAAGTTCTTCTCACACATTTGGGCCCCTAAATTGCCGGGGCAGTATAACTACCCCACAAGTGACCCCATTTTGGAAAGAAGACACCCCAAGGTATTCTGTGAGGGGCATGGTGAGTTCCTAGAATTTTTTATTTTTTGTCGCAAGTTAGTGGAATATGAGACTTTGTAAGAAAAAAATAAAATAAATAAATCATCATCATTTTCCGCTAACTTGTGACAAAAAATAAAAAGTTCTATGAACTCACTATGCCCATCAGCGAATACCTTAGGGTGTCTACTTTCCGAAATGGGGTCATTTGTGGGGTAGTTATACTGTTTGGGCATTGTAGAACCTCAGGAAACATGACAGGTGCTCAGAAAATCAGAGCCGTTTCAAAAAGCGGAAATTCACATTTTTGTACCATAGTTTGTAAATGCTATAACTTTTACCCAAACCATTTTTTTTTTTGCCCAAACATTTTTTTTTTATCAAAGACATGTAGAACTATAAATTTAGCGAAAAATTTATATATGGATGTCGTTTTTTTTGCAAAATTTCACAGCTGAAAGTGAAAAATGTCATTTTTTTGCAAAAAAATCGTTACATTTTGATTAATAACAAAAAAAGTAAAAATGTCAGCAGCAATAAAATACCACCAAATGAAAGCTCCATTAGTGAGAAGAAAAGGAGGTAAAATTCATTTGGGTGGTAAGTTGCATGACCGAGCGATAAACGGTGAAAGGAGTGTAGTGCCGAAGTGTAAAAAGTGGCCTGGTCATGAAGGGGGTTTCACCTAGCGGGGCTGAAGTGGTTAAAGGGGTTATTCCGGTTGTTTGAAGTTATCCCCTATCCACAGAATAAGGGACAACTATTAGATCAGTGGGGATCCTACCACTGGGACCCCCACGATCAAGACAACAGGGGCCCTGTACACCCTGAGCTTCATTCACTTTTATGGGAATTCCAGAGATAGTTGAGCGCTATACATCTCCGTAACTCCCTGATGACACATTTCTTTTAAGGTTGTCTTCAATGATGAGAAATACAGGCAGATGCAGGATGATTAGCTCCAAATTTATTCTGCAGCAGGACAACGACCCCAAACATACAGACAATGCCAATAAAGGGGTTATCCGAGACTATTAAAATCTCCCCCATATGCCGGGCCCCTCACATTGAATATACTTACCTGGCTCCCCGCTCCCTGCGCAGGTCCTGGTCCCCGTACTGCCACTGCTGCTTCTCCCCATGTGAGGATGAAAACATCCGATGTCGGGGGAGTGCAGCCAATGGCAGGTGGGAACGAGGACGAGCCTTCCTAGCGTCACCCACGATGCTATTCAAAGTATATTCAATGTGAGGGGCCCAGCATATGGGGGAGCTTTTTATACTCTGCGAAAACCCCTTTAAGAACTATTTCCAAAGTAAGGGTACATTAAAACAACCGTAAGTGTTTTTCGGTCCACAAAACACAGGTACAAAACACATAGTAATGCTTTCAGTGTTACTATGGCAGCCAGGACGCTATTAAAGTCCTGGTTGCCATAGTAGGAGCGGGGAGCGGGGGAGCGGCGATACTTACAGTCCGTGCGGCTCCCGGGGCGCTTCAGAGTGACGTCAGGGTGCCCCACGCGCATGGATGACGTGATCGCATGGCACGTCATCCATGCGCATGGGGCGCTCTGACGTCACTCTGGAGCGCCCCGGGAGCCGCACGGACTGTAAGTATCGCCGCTCCCCCGCTCCCCGCTCCTACTATGGCAACCAGGACTTTAATAGCGTCCTGGCTGCCATAGTAACACTGAAAGCATTTTGAAGACGGATCCGTCTTCAAATGCTTTCAGTTCACTTGCATTTTTTCGGATCCGACAAGTGGAGTACACGCCGGATCCGGACAACGCAAGTGTGAAAGAGGCCTAAACCCCGAAACGCGTTTGGTACTATCCCCCAGTATTGAAACAAAGACAAACATACATCGATTACCGGAGGAGGAGTGGAATTTATTATTCAAAAATATCAAGTCGCGCAAACAACATTTGCTGTATGGAGGTAATCCTCACTCATTGCGGGGTCACGTGTATAACTGCAACACGCCAGACCTGCAGGCAGGGGCGTACCTAGAGCATTTGGCACCCGGGGCGAACCCTTTGTTTGGCACCCCCCCCCCCCCCCCCCAAGAAAGTTAAGAAAACATGCACAAACTTTTTTCAATGTTTTCAATAATATTTATTACAAAACATTCAGACATCCGCATGTGTTTTGCGGATCCGATCCATGTGTCAGTGGATCCGTAAAAATCATACGGACGTCTGAATGGAGCCTTACAGGGGGGTGATCAATGACGGAGGTGATCAGGAAGTCTATATGGGTGATCACCCCCCTGTCATTGATCACCCCCCTGTAAGGCTCCATTCAGACATCCGCATGTGTTTTGCGGATCCGATCCATGTATCAGTGGATCCGTAAAAATCATACGGACCTCTGAATGGAGCCTTACAGGGGGGTGATCAATGGTTCATAAGGGGCATCTCCTCTCCTACATAGCGCCACATACCTCTTACATCCAGTGATGTCACCTTTGATGTAGACGTTCTCTTTCCTCATCTTCTCCATTCAGACCAGACCGCCATGATGATTTTTCTGCCATCTCCCGTCTCTGCAGAGATTGAGAAACAGACATTAGTTTCCTGCCACCCCCAATACTATACTGCAGAAACAGTCCCCCTGGAAATACTACTATAGTGCCCTAGTAATCATGTTCCTCATAGCCCCCAGTAGTAGTAAAGCTCCCCATAATACCCCCTAGTAGTACTAATTTTCCCTATAATATGACAGTACATGAAATACCCCCGCTTAGTGCCCGCAGTTGAGCTAATGTCCCCATAATGTATGCCAGTATAAAATACCCCTATATAGTGCCCCAGTAAATGCCCTCATACTGCTCCTCTCCCCCTTCCCCATAGTGTCCCCCATAATATGCCAGTAAAAAAATGCCCCTTAGTGCCCCCAGCAGATGCCCCTATAGTGCTCCTCCCCCACAATGTACCAGTAAAAAAATGCCCCTTCTTAGTGCCACCATATGCCTCAATAGTGCTCCACTCCCCCATAGTGCCGCTCTCCCCTATAGTGCCTCCCATAATGTGCCAGTAAAAAATGCCCCCTTAGTGCCACCAAATGCCAGTGCCCCCCATAATGTTCCAATACAAAAGACCACTTTAGAGCCCCCACTTCCCCATAGTGCCCCCAAATAATGCCCCTATAGTAACACCAGATGCCCCATAGTGCTGCTCTCCCCTATAGTGCCCCCCAGAATGTGCCAATAGTTAAAAAAAAAGCCCACAGATACCCCCATAGTGCTCCTCTCCCCCATGGTGCCCCCCCCCCATAATGTGCCAGTAAGAAATGCCCCCATAGTGCCAGCTCCCCCCCCCCATAGTGCCAGCTCCCCCCCCATAGTGCTAGTTCCCCCATAGTGCCAGCCCCCCCATAGTGCCAGATCTCCCCCATAGTGCCAGATCTCCCCCATAGTGCCAGCCCCCCCTATAGTGCCAGCTCCCTCTATAGTGTCAGCTCCCCCTATAGTGCCAGCTGTCCCTATAGTGCCCCCCCCCATAGTGCTAGTTCCCCCATAGTGCCAGATCTCCCCCCATAGTGCCAGCTCCCCCATAGAGCCAGATCTCCCCCCATAGTGCCAGATCTCCCCCCATAGTGCCAGATCTCCCCCCATAGTGCCAGATCTCCCCCCATAGTGCCAGCTCCCCTTATAGTGCCAGCTCCCCTTATAGTGCCAGCTCCCCCTATAGTGCCCCCCCATAGTGCTAGTTCCCCCATAGTGCCCCTCCATAGTGCTAGTTCCCCCATAGTGCCAGCTCCCCCCCCCCCATAGTGCCAGATCTCCCCCCCCCCATAGTGCTAGTTCCCCCATAGTGCCAGCCCCCCCATAGTGCCAGATCTCCCCCATAGTGCCAGCCCCCCCTATAGTGCCAGCTCCCTCTATAGTGACAGCTCCCCCTATAGTGCCAGCTGTCCCTATAGTGCTAGTTCCCCCATAGTGCCAGATCTCCCCCCATAGTGCCAGCTCCCCCCCATAGTGCCAGCTCCCCCTATAGTGCCAGCTCCCCCTATAGTGCCAGATCTCCCCCCATAGTGCCAGATCTCCCCCCATAGTGCCAGATCTCCCCCCCCCCCCATAGTGCCAGATCTCCCCCTATAGTGCCAGCTCCCCTATAGTGCCCCCCCATAGTGCTAGTTCCCCCATAGTGCCCCTCCATAGTGCTAGTTCCCCCATAGTGCCAGCTCCACCCCCCCATAGTGCCAGATCTCCCCCCCATAGTGCCAGCCCCCCCAAAGAGGAAAAAAAAACAAAAAAACTAATACTTACCTCCATCAGCTCAGCAGCGATGCAAGCCTTTTCCGGCCTGTGTCCCTGCTGTGTGCTGCCGGGCTCAGGCGTCGCGATGATAATGACATCATCGCTGCCTGAGCCGGCCTCTGATAGGCTGCAGGCATTAGTGCCTGCGGCCTATCAGAAGAACAGGGGAGGGACACGCCTCTCCCTCCCCTGCCCCACAGCACACAGCCGCAATTACATCCAGGGCCGCGCCGCCTGTGGCGATCGGCGGTGCGGCCCAGAAGAATAAAAAATATATTTTTTTTAAAGACAGGCGGCCTGGCACCCCCCTTGTGAGTGGCACCCGGGGCGGCCCGCCCCCCCCCCCCGCCCCCCCCTTGGTACTCCACTGCCTGCAGGGCATAGACGAAGTGAGGTCACGGTTATGGGCAATCGAGGGTACTCACTGTATGGGAGAACCCTGGGCAGGCGCGTGGCAGTGAAGGAGAGGTAGACACGGTTCCTCTGGGGCACACTCTGTATATAGGGACCAGGCCTGATGGTGGATGAGGTGCCCTGGATGTTACGGGTATTTTGAGTGCCTGGGGCAAGGTCCCTGTTGTATTTGTGACGCCAGTGCCTTTGGACGGTGGCACGCCGGTTGGTAGTTGGAATGATGGAGGTACACAAGTAGAATAGTGAACCAAACGTAACTTTACTGAACAATCCAACTTTGTACAGCAGGGAGTAGTACAGTCTTTCAATCACAGTTCCACAAGTAGGCTTAGTCACACAATGGCAGGTAATATTTATGCAAGATACGCAGAGGGTAAACTTCACAAGCACTCAGCAGCAGGTTGTACCTTTCCTCAGAATCAATGTACACTGTCCTTTCTAGAACTCCTGCTCCGGCTTTATCTCCCAAGGCCCGGATGCCTAAAGGGTGGCTTAAATCCTTGGTTACTGTCTTCCTCAGGTATTAGATTCTTGCTGCACTTTCTAGTTTCATCTGCCCATCAGGGTCACTTAGCTTACCCTGGATCGCCCTCTCTTGTAAAGTGGATGACTGTGGGTTTCTCCCAGGAGGTTGGGTCCTGCAACTGGGGTGTCTCTACTGAGCTGATCCTAGCCTCAGGAGCTTCAGGTGGACGAAGTGACTCCTCTAGTCCCCTGGAATGAACTAACTCTCCCCTGTCTGGGCCTTCCTATATATCACTAGGGCTCTCCAGCTTCCTCTAACGTCCGGGAGGCTAAACTACACCCTGACAGGCCTGACACCCAGATAATACAGGGAAAACAAACGCATGACATTTAATGCAATGAATACACATTAACCTGTGCAGTGCCCACCTTTACCTAGTGGGACACTACATAACCACCGTTGGCGCGAGATTTCCTGACAAGTAACAGCCCTTGAGACCGGAACTCCCAACTACACAGGAGGCTCACCGTGTCGAGGGCAAGAAAAGCCACTGAAGTCCTCCCGGTAAGACTGTGTCAGTTTGTTAAAGTAAGCGATCGCATTATCTGGATAATACAGCGGGACGCCGCTCTGTATATTGTCAGGGCTCGATTGCGCTTGAGACTGGAGATTACCTGGCATACTGATTCGGATCTTAGAAGACATTTGGTTGTTATCTATCATATCTGATACAATTTTTACTTTGCGGACATTCTATACCACTGTAGGTCCGGATGACCAATATCCCATCCAGCCATTGGGATCTATTGATGGATTGTTGATGAATTTTTAGTAACACTATGACATAATATTCCACATATTATTGCTGCTAAATTAATAGTATGGATTTCACCTACTCTTTTATATACTACCAATAAATTCTGGTCTCACCAAATATTGATTTGATTTAGATTTCTCTTTTGTTCTTTCAAACTCCCTTACTTTACAACATTTTTTCCACACCCGCCCAAATCTTTTTGCACAGTGCTGTATGTTTTACAACGATGCAACCTTTTGCATTTGCTGACTAAGCAGTCGATGTTAATTAAATGGAACTTCACTTTAAATGTCCCTCTGCTCATCCAAGCCATTCTGGGAGGCAGAGACATATCAACAGAGCAATATGATCATGTCCTATTTCATTATAAAAGGCATCAGCATGCATACAGAAGACGTGGCCGTGATTTCACTAATTTGTATTCCATTCATCGAAGCCTTTGAATTCGGACATTTGGAAAAAAATAGATTGCAAACAGCACCTCCTGCTGGCTGTTACAGAAACTTGTGCCTTTGGTGGTACAATTTATACAGGTTCCGTAGAAACAATATAGGTTGTACTGTAATCTACATTCTACAACCAAGAAGCCCTCTACAACCTGGTATACACAAAGTCATCATCTACAGATCTAATTAATCACAAGTGATCGCCATGATAATTAGATCGTTTCCCACCGGCTGCAGGAGGAATGTATTATAAATGAACGGCTGACTTGGATGGAAAGGGTCTACTGTATTTTTTCAGTGGTTCTGAGCTGAGCCCAACTATTATGTCCATATTATCTAATGGGACATTTGGAAAGGGGTTGTCCTGATGAGAAAACCACTTTTAAAGGTTCCTCCAGTAGCAAGAGGTTTCCCACTGGATGGGGAATAACTGCTAGATCGGTGGAGGTCACAAGAACGAGGTTTGAATGGAGCTCAGCTCTTTAGACTTGATACGTACATTCAGCCATCACTCCATTCAAGCGGGAGAAACAGGACCCCCATTCTCATGATTGGTGGCCCGGTGGGGGTCCCAGAGGGCTGACTGCCCCAACAATCAGTCATATTCAGTGGATAAGGGATAACTTCTTGTTATCGGAATACCCCTTTAAATTAAATAGCAAACCCTGGCTGACATAGCATACATACAATGGATTATTTGGTGCCAGTTGGGCACCCCGGGTGCCAGACATTTTTATGTTCCGTACTTGCTGTTTCATCTAAAAATGTTTCAGCCAGGCTAATTATACTTTGCTGATTTCTTCAGAATAGATGAGTTCTACTGCTCTAGAAAAATAAATATGTTTTTGGGTTTTACATTGGAAAATGGAAAGATAAGAAAATGAAAATGCTTTTTTCAATATTTTTTTTCCTTAAAGGGACTCTGTCACCAGTTTCTGACCCCCACTTTTAAAAATATGGTTCTGTGCATGGAGCCCTTGTGATTCCTATTGTGGTGTTATAGGCTAAATCTGCAGGCTCATTTAGTTAAAAAAACGTTTTATCTAACCTGTCAGTCATCTTGTTAAGGTTGCTCATGGCTTGAAGATGCCGCCCGCCCGCCGCCGCCGTTCGTGCCCAGCTCCTCCTCTGCTCTCATCAGCGCAGCCTGAAAATACTTAGATACGCCTCCGGCTCTCCCTCACTCCCCCCTCCTTCTTTTCTAAGATCCCGTGCGTGCGCACAGGCCTGTGCCTGATGCGCCCGTGCGGACTTTTCCGTTCAGCCTCATTGAGCGAAGTGCGCATGCGCGGGCACTTCGCTCAACCTCCCGATAACGCGAACACTGCCGCACGCGCGGGATATTAGAAAAGAAGGAGGGGGGAGTGAGGGAGAGCCGGAGGCGTATCTAAGTATTTTCAGGCTGCGCTGATGAGAGCAGAGGAGGAGCTGGGCACGAACGGCGGCGGCGGGCGGGCGGCATCTTCAAGCCATGAGCAACGCCCTGGGCACCTTAGCAAGATGACTGACAGGTTAGATAAAACGTTTTTTTTAACTAAATGAGCCTGCAGATTTATCTTATAAGACCACAATAGGAATCACAAGGGCTCCATGCACAGAACCATATTTTTAAAAGTGGGGGTCAGAAACTGGTGACAGAATCCCTTTAAAGGGGTTATCTGAGTTATAAAAAAAAAAAAAAAAGGACCAGAGGCAGGGAGGATATTAAAATAACAAATAAAAGTTATACTCGCTGGTGCAGCCCCGCTCCGATCCAGTGCCATCACTCTGGTTCTGTCTGCCAGGCTGCAGCCCTGACAAGCCTGTATGCTCCATGTGACCACTGCAGCCAATCATTGGCATCATCCGTCTTGGTTTCCAGAGCTCATATAGGGTATATGGGCACGTCATCACTTCTTCACTGCAAACATGGATCCAAATACATCATTGCAGCCAGAAATATAACTTGTTTAATTATTTTTAACTCCTTCCCCGCCTTTGGACCGCTTTCTAATGAACTTGGACAACCCCTTAAAGGGACCAAAATGAAAACTTTACCGTACACATTTCCATTCCCCTAGACACATTTCCATTCCCCATTCCCCCAAACCCCTTTGTCTAAAAGGTCTCAAAGAAAGTGTCCCATTGCAAACACTTAGGGGGTCATTTATTAAGAACGGCATTTTAGAGGCCGGTCTTAATACCCCTTGTGCTGGCGGTGGATCTGCCGAAGTTCTGTAGGGGAGCCGGCCTCTACATAACTTCGACGCATCCACTGTCGGCCTAAAACTGGCATATATCACTTAGTAAATGACCCCCTTAACCTGCGCACCAAGCCAACAGCAAGTGCTCAATCCCACTGCAGCGCCACCTCAGGGCAAAAAAAGAATAACGCACCGAACTCAAAGAAATCAGATATTCTAACCAGCGGAGATTCTGCATGACTCATTCATACCTATGTCAGCCATATTAGCTCTCACAAGGCTGCTTTCCAGATCACCACGATGGCCTACATGCCCCTCTGTAAACTCTGCCTTGCAGTCAATGTGCATAGAGATTCTGGAGCTCATGAAGGCTCTGTAGTTGGCAGTTATGGGGGCACCGTGGCTGATACTTACTGTATAGGGAAGCATTTATAGCTTTTTTTTATAGCGGATTCTCGTGGAGGTAGCACTATTGTTGGTCCTCATTATCATGGTATTGTTAGAGGACACATCGGCATTATACTATCATGGCACAACACCACACGTGATCCCTGTTCCTACACTTGTATGGTGGCACTATTGCTGACACTAATTATTGAGGTGCTGTTGCTTGGTACTATTATAGGGCACTGTGGCGAGGTATAATGAACTTATCCCACCCAGAGCCGGGCAATAACTCAGTGCCAGTTATCTCCACGTTTTATCCTCATCTGGCTATGTTTTCTTTGCTTCTGACCCTAGATATTCCTGACCACACTATTGGATTAAGGGATTTAGCTGAGACCTGTAGTTCCACACCCTGGTTGTTTCAGAGGCTGTATTCCTGAATCTTTCTACTTCCAGTTCTGTCCCCTGGCAACTACTCAGTGTCCTTTGGTGTTGACCTTGGTCTATTCATATGGACAGTCCTGGCTCAGGGCTAGGGTGAAGACCAGGGAACCCCTTAGAAACCATGCCTCGGCCTGTCCAGAGTCATATGTAGTACCCCCAGAGTGGCACTACCATTCCTACACCCTGCTACTGTCTCTAATGGTCTAACCACTATGTCATCTGAGTATTTATCCCAGGTCCTCCTATACTGTGCCTTCATAAATTTGTTATGTAACTGATATGTTCATGCAATGTGCCTGGTTCACCAGCAGGATATCTTCTAGAGAGAGAGAGAGATCTTTAGATAGAATGGAAAGTACCATTCCATTCTCCCCCTTTTGGGCAGAAGTGGGCCAGTCCGTTTCGAGACCAAGGGAGGGGCTGCAGGAAGTTTCAGTCAGCCTTAGGGCTCATGCTCAAGAACGTTTTTTGCGTTCCGTATACGGGCTGTATTTTGATTCTGTATACGGTCCGTATACGGAACCATTCATTTCAATGGGTCCGCAAAAGATGCGGACAGTACTCTGTGTGCTGTCCGCATCCGTTGCTCCGTTCCGTTGCCCCGAAAAAATTATGAGGCATGTCCTATTCTTGTCTATTTTGCGGACAAGAATATGCATTTCTATAATGGGCCTCCTGTTCCGTTCTGCACATTGCGGAAGGCACACGGGCGGCATCCGTTTTTTGCGGACCGCAAAAAAACGGCACGGTCGTGTGCATGAGCCCTTAGTCTAGTCTAGAGTTGAAGGAGACGAGAATCACCCTGACTCCTTAGAGTTTAAGCAACAGAGTGTTGCGAGGGGGTCAACAGCCAAAGGCACCCCACTCAAGAGGTACTAGAACAGTCCTAAAATCTAGCTGCCCGACTAAAGCAGAGTTTAGCACAGCAGAGACAGAGATAAAGCAGAGTACTAAAGTTTGCCTGCCAGTTTTTGCCAAAGCTTGCTGGAACCAAGAAAAAGCCTAAATATTTACTGGATGCAAGTTTATTCAAGTAAGACTCCATTCACACGTCTGTAACGTGTTTTGCAGATCCACGGATCCGTAAAACACGGACACCGGCAATGTGCATTTCGCATTTTGTGGACCGCACATCGCCGGCACTAATAGAATATGCCTATTCTTGTCCGCAATTGCGGACAAGAATAGGACATGTTCTATTTTTTTCCAGGAGCGGAATTGCGGACCCGGAAGTGCGGGTCCGCAATTCCGTATCCGGGCAGCACACCGTGCTTCCCCATAGAAATGAATGGGTCCGCAATTCCGTTCCGCAAAATGCAGACATGTGAATGGAGCCTTAAGCTGTTGAACTTTATAAGTCTGGACACAACTATTTCACCACCTCCGCCATTACTCTCCCCTTTATTGCTTCGGAGCCTAACTCTGGGGAGTGATTGTATCCAGGTAGGAGCACTGTGACACACACAGAAAACTATTGAGGCCGCACCACACCACTCAGCATTCCGATAAACCTGGAACACGATAGGCCCTGGGGGGGCGGCACATTGCACATGTCACCTACGATCTCTAGCTTCCATACAGGTGAGCATAACATAACACTAGGCCTCTAATAAAGGAACTGTCACTAAAAGTGGCCAGATAAATTTAATTATTGTCTGCAGAACCTGTTGATTTCAAACATCTAATATGTTTGGTGGTGTCCTGAATATCCCTCTATGGCAGATGCCTGTGGAGATAAGGATTGGGCTGTTGGATTTCAACATGCCCAATCACTTTGTTCTCATTTAGATAAGTCACTGCCAAGGGTTCTGGCAGCGGTTTACTTCCCTGCCCGCATTCAGAATACATCCACCCTCTTCTGGGCTTTGTGTTCATGTGTATGAGGCAGAGATACAGTAGATTTGGGATAAACAAACATACAACCGACAACTACAGTATCTAAAATGGTCAAAAGGTAATCAGTCACCACCCTAGACCGTTCTTACTGGTCGCACGGTACTGTAGCTCTGCTATAGCTCATTTCAAATATACGTTTATGTCCACAATTCCCCCTATCCCCAAAAAAACTAATTTGTATAAATATGCTAATTAGATTGAAAAAGATCCCAAGGAGCTGTTCATAACCGTGCTGGAGTCCAGCCGTGCCCAGTCGGCAGTAAAGCCCCACTGCTTCCCTCCTCTTCTTCTCTCTACCTCCTAGCTGCAGCAACATCATCATGCAGCCGCCCCAAATCTTGCGTTATGAGTCTATCAGCATGGCACATTTTGACTTGGCAAGATTTGCCCACTCTTTGCAAAAACATTTCAAGTCTGTCAGATTGCGAGGGCGTCTCCTGTGCACAGCCCTCTTCAGATCACCCCACAGATTTTCAATCTGGTCTGGGCTCTGGCTGGGCCATTCCAAAACTTTCATCTTCTTCTAGTGAAGCCATTCCTTTGTTGATTTGGATTAGGGCTGCAGCTAACGAATATTTGAATAATCAATTAGTTGTTGATAATTTCATCGATTAATCGGGAAAAAACACCAAAATGACAAAAAAAAAGGGGGTTTATAAGATTTTACTTGAAAAATTATGTTCAAAGGCCATATTAAAACAAATTGTGGATGGCACTGTTATGGGGGATCTGTGGATGACACTATTATGGGGGATTTGTGGATGGCGCTGTTATGGGGGGGATCTGTGGATGGCACTGTTATGGGGGATCTGTGGATGACACTATTATGGGGGGTCTGTGGATAGCGCTGTTATGGGGGGATCTGTGGATCGCACTGTTATGGGGGATCTGTGGATGGCACTGTTATGGAGGGGATCTGTGGATGGCACTGTTATGGAGGGGATCTGTGGATGGCACTGTTATGGAGTGGATCTTTGGATGGCACTGTTATGGGGAAGGGGATCTGTGCACTACTATGGGGAGGGGGATCTGTGGATGGCACTGTTATGGAGGGGATCTGTGGATGGTGCTGTTATGGGGGATCTGTGGATGGCACTGTTATGGGGATCTGTGAATGGACCTGTTATGGGGGATCTGTGAATGGACCTGTTATGGGGGGGATCTGTTGATGGCACTGTTATAGGGGGGATCTGTTGATGGCACTGTTATAGTGGGATCTGTGGATGGCACTGTTATGGAGGATCTGTGGATGATGCTGTTTTGGTGGATCTGTGGATGGCACTGTTATGGGGGGATCTGTGGATGGCACTGTAATGGAGGGGATCTGTGGATGGCGCTGTTATGGGGGGATCTGTGGATGGCGCTGCTATGGGGGGGATCTGTGGATGGTGCTGTTATGGGAGATGTGTGGATGGTGCTGTTATAGGGGATCTGTGGATGGTACTGTTATGAGGGATCTGTGAATGGACCTGTTATGGGGGGATCTGTTGATGGCACTGTTATAGGGGGATCTGTGGATGGCACTGTTATGGAGGATCTGTGGATGATGCTGTTATGGGGGGATCTGTGGATGGCACTGTTATGGGGGGATCTGTGGATAGCACTGTTATGGAGGGGATCTGTGGATGGCACTGTTATGGGGGATCTGTGGATGGCACTGTTATGGGGGATCTGTGGATGGCACTGTTATGGAGGGGATCTGTGGATGGCACTGTTATGGGGAGGGAGATCTGTGCACTACTATGGGGAGGGGGATCTGTGGATGGCACTGTTATGGAGGGGATCTGTGGATGGCGCTGTTATGGGGGATCTGTGGATGGCGCTGCTATGGGGGGATCTGTGGATGGTGCTGTTATGGGGGATCTGTGGATGGTGCTGTTATGGGGGATCTGTGGATGGCACTGTTATGGGGTATCTGTGAATGGACCTGTTATGGGGGATCTGTGGATGGCACTGTTATGGGGGATCTGTGGATGGCACTGTTATGGAGGGGATCTGTGCATGGCACTGTTATGGAGGGGATCTGTGGATGGCACTGTTATGGGGAGGGGGATCTGTGCACTACTATGGGGAGGGGGATCTGTGGATGGCACTGTTATGGAGGGGATCTGTGGATGGCACGGTTATGGGGGGGATCTGTGGATGGCACTGTTATGGAGGGATCTGTGGATAGCACTGTTATGGAGGGGATCTGTGGATGGCACTGTTATGGGGGATCTGTGGATGGCACTGTTATGGAGGGGATCTGTGGATGGCACTGTTATGGAGGGGATCTGTGGATGGCACTGTTATGGGAGGGGGATCTGTGCACTATTATGGGGAGGGGGATCTGTGGCTGGCACTGTTATGGGGAGGGGGATTTGTGCACTGTTATGGGGAGGGGCATCTGTGGATGACACTGATATGGGGGGATCTATGGATGACATTATATAGCATCTTATGCTATATGTGTCATCCACAGATCTCCCCCATAACAGTGTCATCCACAGATCCCTCTTCCCATAACAGTTCCATTCACAGACCCCCTCCCCATAACAGTGCATAGATCCCCCTCCCCATAACAGTGCCATCCATAGACCCCCTCCCCATAACAGTGCATAGATCCCCCTCCCCATAACAGTGCCATCCACAGATCCCCCTCCACATAACAGGGCACAGACCCCCCCTCCCCATAACAGCCCCGGCCCCTGGCAGTAACTTTTACTGGAATTTTAAATCAGCGCATCTTTATTACCTTACTATGAAGCTCCAGTAACAGGCAGAGCAGGCGGCAGCGTAACGTCACTCACTCACGTGACGCGCCTGCTCCTCCTACTTTATGAATGAAGCAGGCACAGCAGGCTCATCACGTGAGTGAGTGACGTTATGCCGCCGCCTGCTCTGCCTGTTACTGGAGCTTTATTGTAAGGTAATAAAGATGCGCTGATTTAAAGTTCATCGACCCGCAGACATAGCGCCTGACCGCCCGCTCCTGCCCGCATAGCAACGAATCGGCCGATTATTTGATAACGGGATTCATCGACAACGAATCCCATTATCGAATATTATCGATATCTTTGATTAATCGTTGCAGCCCTAATTTGGATGTATGCTTTGGGTCGTTGTCATACTGAAAGATGAAGTTCCTCTTCATGTTCAGCTTTCTAGCAGAATCCTGAAAGTTTTGTGCCAATATTGACTGGTATTTGGAACTGTTCATAATTCCCTCTAGCTTAACTAAGGCTCCAGTTCCAGCTGAAGAAAAACAGCCCCAAAGCATGATGCTGCCACCACCATGCTTCACTGTGGGGATGGTGTTCTTTTGCTGATGTGCAGTGTTGCCCCAAACATATCTTTTGGAATTATGGTCAAAAAGTTCAACCTTGGTTTCATCAGACCATAACACCTTTTCCCACATGCTTTTGGGAGACTTCAGATGTAGCCTGGCTTGGATGTTTTTCTTCGTAAGAAGAGGCTTTTGTCTTGCCACTCTACCCCATAGCCCAGACATATGAAGAATACGGGAGATTGTTGTCACATGTACCACACAGCCAGTACTTGCCAGATATTCCTGCAGCTCCTTTAATGTTGTTGTAGGCCTCTTGGTCGCCTCCCAGACCAGTTTTCCTCTCATCTTTTCATCAATTTTCTTGGTAATGTCACTGTTGTGCCATATTTTCTCCACTTGATGATGACTGTCTTCACTGTGTTCCATGGTATATCTAATGCCGTGGAAATTCTTTTGTACCCTTCTCCGGACTGATACCTTTTAACAATGAGATCCCTCTGATGCTTTGGAAGTTCTCTGTGGACCATGGCTTTTGCTGTGGGATGCGACTAAGAACATTTCAGGAAAGACCAACTAGAGCAGCTGAACTTTATTTGGGGTTAATCAGAGGCATTTTAAATGATGGCAGGTGTATGCTGACTCCTATTTAACCGGATTGTGAATGTGATTGCTTAATATTGAACACAAGTGAAAATCAAACGGCAGCGGTGGCTCACCCTCTTCCTATATGGATAAGGTGCACAACCCCCTGGTCCCACCCTTAGGACCAAAATGTAAGAAATAGTCTAGAAAAAAACAGGTATGGGGGGGGCACACTTCAAATGACAACACTCTGAGGGAAGTTGATAATACAATTTAATAAAATTTAAATTAAGATTACGCCCCTAAAACATACATAAAATATGGTACATCAATAAATATGTTCCCATCAATTCAACTGCACACTCGATTCACAGGAAGGCTCTATAGAGCGATATGCTAACTACATAGAGATCAGTATTCGCCTTGATTACACAAAATTAAGGAAACTTTAATCTCTGAAGGAAAGACAAGTGTATGGTCCCAGCTATGAATGTGCTGGTCATCCCAATGTATGATGGCAAAATTGAGATAAGGAAAAGTAAATTTTATGAAAAAACGCATGGAAGACGCGATGCGGTTTTGATGCGTTTTTCATGCGTTTTTTACGTGAGACCGTGTAGTCTTCTCTGATATCTATTTTATGGATATGGGCCATTTGTATTTATTGTTTTAAAGTATTTTATAGAAAATGTATGATAAAAAGGCACATCAGGGTGACAGTTCGGTTCATGTAAAGCAAATCCACCCCATAGAATAGTGGAAGCAGAAACAATATGGAGGAAGGAGGGTGGAGCTAACCCTTTATAAGGAGCAAAGATCCGCTTACCCAGTAGGCCACTGAGGAAGGGGCTTGAGACCCCGAAACGCGTCTGGCGGTGTCTAGAGTAAGCGTTGATCTACACACGAGCAAAGAAAAAGCGAGAGAGCCGGCAAAGAAAAGAAAGAGTCACGTAACTAAAAGTACAGAGTGTACGCTGACGCACAAGTTATACGTCATACGAGCTTGCATCCGGTCCCCTTGGAAACCAGGTCACGTGGGACGCCGCGTACAGGCAGCAGCACACCACGTGGGACGCTGCGGGTGTGCGGCCTCCTGGAACAACGCTACAGCAGCGGTGAAGGGTAAGACCGGGCTCGGTTTTGAGCACTTTACTTCATAACAGCATTTTCAAGTTCTTGACTGTCAGCTCCTAAGTGCGGGCATGAGATTGAGAGGACATTGGAACAAACAGTAAATGTGAATATATACATCTGCCCCACTTACCTGCAGGACACTATCACCTTTGGATTGAAGGTGCTGGACTTTAGTTATTAATTGTTTGGCTACCACTGCCGATTGTGGACAACAGTGCATATCGCTCTATAGAGCCTTCCTGTGAATCGAGTGTGCAGTTGAATTGATGGGAACATATTTATTGATGTACCATATTTTATGTATGTTTTAGGGGCGTAATCTTAATTTAAATTTTATTAAATTGTATTATCAACTTCCCTCAGAGTGTTGTCATTTGAAGTGTGCCCCCCCATACCTAATATTGAACACAGCTACATCCCCAGTTATAAGAGGGTTTGCAACATTATTTTAATTTTCTTTGTTTTCTTCCCTCCACCTAAAATATTGCAGTTCGTTTTTCAATTGAGTGGTACAGTTTATAGGTGGAAAAAGTTCTGAAATGATTTATCTTTGTCTCCTTTTTTTACAGCACAGAAACCTGGGGTGTGTAGACTTTTTATATCCACTGTATAAAAAGCTGACAGCTCAGTGGGAGTGTTTTTTTCTGCTGCAGCTAAGGGGGCGTGTCCATGCTCTGCCTATCACAACTCAGGAGGCAGTTGAAGGATGAAACCGAGCATGTGCGGCCATCTCAGTGAGCAGGACAAAAAAAACAGCAGGTGGAGCTATACAGATAGATTTTATTGAATAGCTCAGTGGCTATGCTAAATTTTTAATGACATGCAATTACAAAAGTATTCACATCCAGGTGCTGGTTTCAAAATTGTAGAATATTATTCATGTGACAACCCTTTAAGTGAAAGGGGTTGTCCTGCTATATATATACTGATGATCTATCGTTATGACAGGTCATCAAAATCTGATCAGCAGGGGTCTGACACCCAACATGCCCGCTGATCAGCAGTTTGAAGAGGGAGTGACTCTCCATGCGAGTGTCGCTTCTTGGTCATTACACTACGCCCCATCAACTGTGGAGTGGTGAAGTAATGTAATTACAAGTACTCGCTCCATTCACTTGTCATTAGACTGCACTTTGGAGACAACATGCAGTTTAATGAGTAGGAAGCAGTGCTCGCATGGAACGCAGCCTCCTTTTCATAAGCTGATCGGCAGGGATGTCAGGTGTCGGACCCCCGCAGATCATATATTAATGACCTATCCTGAGAATAGGTCATTAATATACATGGCAGGACAACCTCTTTAAGTGATCTAGGCATATGCCTGAATCCCACCCAAGATTTGGAGCGGCTGCATGATGACATCGCTGCAGCTAGGAGCTGGAGAGAAGAAGAGTAGGGGACGGCTGAAGGTTGCAGCTGGGCTCCACTACAGGATCTTTTCAACCTAGTTAGCATATTTATAAAAATTTGGTGTTTTTTTTTTTGGGGGGGGGGGGGGGTAGTGAACTGCTAGGAAGGCTGGTCACCATCGCAGCCTGCCATTGGCTGCTCCCCCCGTTCGCAAGATGTTTTGATCAGTGCAACAGGGAGATGCAGCGGCGGCCGTGCAGGGATCCAGAGCAGGTAAGTATGCTCTTGAGCAGGAGCCCGAGCATTCTGGAGGTCATTATAGAGATTGGATAACCTATTTAATACTCTTATGGGGTAAAACATTAGGGGATGGGTGGGTCAGGGACCATTTTTTCAAGTTTGCACAAAAATCTTGTCCTGATGAATTTACTTGTATTAGCAAATAGTATAAGTGAAGTTAGTTCATTAGTCGGTGGCTGTAATCCACTAATGAGCAATTATCTCTGAATATTTGCTTTTGCTGTAATGGAAAATGCACTGTATGAGCAGAACAGAACGAGGACGCAGCGGATGGCTTTCTGCCCCTGCTATATCTCCACTTGCTTTTAGCCTTTCCGTAATCGAAGATTTATTTAATACATAATCAGTATATTTCAGCGCTAAGAGCCCTAGACGGCAAAAACAGCTTCAAGGGTTTTTCTGAAGTCAGATTGCACATAAGATCCTCCGTCTCTTTGAAGCTGGAACAGCTCAAGACAAACAAACCAGAATTCAAGTGTTTACCGAGCCTCTCACCACACAACGACCCCTTCAACCTCGCCTTAGAGTAATACGATGGGCCAGAATGTGGACATGTAAGGACAAGCAGATATAGTTATGTATTGAGCTAAGATTTTAATGTTTTAATGTCTGTCATATGTGGTGTTGGTTGTTTTTAAAGGGATTTCCCAGGGTTAATATGGTTTACAGCAGATATGCTCATGTAGTTGCTGACCTCCTTTTTTTTACATTTTGCAATCTTCTGACTCATTTTTACCATGTAAACCAATCCCTCTGGTTTGTCTCCATCCTGTATTTAGCACTTCCTTTTCCTGTATCCAACCAAACCCATGATGCACTTCTCCTTTCTGTCCCACAGCTACAGCCCCGCCCCTAACATCTAGCTAGTTTATAGCTCCTCCCACCAGCTAGTTACATAGACACTCCCTTATCACTGCCTCTAACAACATCCAGCTAGTTTATAGCTCCTCCCACCAGCTAGTTACATAGACACTCCCCTATCACTGCCTCTAACAACCCCCATCTAGTTTAGAGCTCCTCCCACCTAGCTAGTTACATAGACACTCCCCTATCACTGCCTCTAACAACCCCCATCTAGTTTAGAGCTCCTCCCACCTAGCTAGTTACATAGACACTCCCCTATCACTGCCCCAAATAACATCCAGCTAGTTTATAGCTCCTACCACCTAGCTAGTTACATAGACACTCCCCTATCACTGCCCCTAACAATGTCTGACTAGTTTATAGCACCTCCCACCCAGCTACTGTAGATACATAGACACTCCCCTATCATGGCCCCGCCCATGGACATAAC
Source organism: Bufo gargarizans (assembly GCF_014858855.1). Classification (NCBI taxonomy): domain Eukaryota; kingdom Metazoa; phylum Chordata; class Amphibia; order Anura; family Bufonidae; genus Bufo; species Bufo gargarizans. The sequence goes on from NC_058084.1 coordinate 37,703,563, forward strand.
ATCACAAAATATGTTACAAACCGGATTCCCAAAAAGTTGGGACACTATACAAATCGTGAATAAAAACTGAATGCAATGATGTGGAGGTGCCAACTTCTAATATTTTATTCAGAATAAAACATAAATCACGGAACAAAAGTTTAAACTGAGAAAATGTACCATTTTAAGGGAAAAATATGTTGAATCAGAATTTCATGGTGTCAACAAATCCCCAAAAAGTTGGGACAAGGCCATTTTCACCACTGTGTGGCATCTCCCCTTCTTCTTACAACACTCAACAGACGTCTGGGGACCAAGGAGACCAGTTTCTCAAGTTTAGAAATAGGAATGCTCTCCCATTCTTGTCTAATACAGGCCTCTAACTGTTCAATCGTCTTGGGCCTTCTTTGTTGCACCTTCCTCTTTATGATGCGCCAAATGTTCTCTATAGGTGAAAGATCTGGACTGCAGACTGGCCATTTCAGTACCCGGATCCTTCTCCTACGCAGCCATGATGTTGTGATTGATGCAGAATGTGGTCTGGCATTATCTTGTTGAAAAATGCAGGGTCTTCCCTGAAAGAGATGACGTCTGGATGGGAGCATATGTTGTTCTAGAACCTGAATATATTTTTCTGCATTGATGGTGCCTTTCCAGACATGCAAGCTGCCCATGCCACACACACTCATGCAACCCCATACCATCAGAGATGCAGGCTTCTGAACTGAGCGTTGATAACAACTTGGGTTGTCCTTGTCCTCTTTGGTCCGGATGACATGGCGTCTCAGATTTCCAAAAAGAACTTCGAATCGTGACTCGTCTGACCACAGAACAGTCTTCCACTTTGCCACACTCCATTTTAAATGATCCCTGGCCCAGTGAAAACGCCTGAGCTTGTGGATCTTGCTTAGAAATGGCTTCTTCTTTGCACTGTAGAGTTTCAGCTGGCAACGGCGGATGGCACGGTGGATTGTGTTCACTGACAATGGTTTCTGGAAGTTTTCCTGAGCCCATTCTGTGATTTCCTTTACAGTAGCATTCCTGTTTGTGGTGCAGTGTCGTTTAAGGGCCCGGAGATCACGGGCATCCAGTATGGTTTTACGGCCTTGACCCTTACGCACAGAGATTGTTCCAGATTCTCTGAATCTTCGGATGATGTTATGCACAGTTGATGATGATAGATGCAAAGTCTTTGCAATTTTTCGCTGGGTAACACCTTTCTGATATTGCTCCACTATCTTTCTGCGCAACATTGTGGGAATTGGTGATCCTCTACCCATCTTGGCTTCTGAGAGACACTGCCACTCTGAGAAGCTCTTTTTATACCCAATCATGTTGCCAATTGACCTAATTAGTGTTAATTGGTCTTCCAGCTCTTCGTTATGCTCAAATTTACTTTTTCCAGCCTCTTATTGCTACTTGTCCCAACTTTTTGGGGATTTGTTGACACCGTGAAAATTTGAATCAACGTATTTTTCCTTTAAAATGATACATTTACTCGGATTAAACGTTTGATCTGTCATCTACGTTCTATTACAAATAAAATATTGACATTTGCCATCTCCACATCATTGCATTCAGTTTTTATTCACAATTTGTTTAGTGTCCCAACTTTTTGGGAATCCGGTTTGTACAAAATTTACAGTTCCCTTTATAAATGATTATTTTATGGTATGCTGATGCAAACTGGAAAACACCTTTGAAGATGACACTAGCTCAGGAGTAAAAATACAAAAAATAAATAAATAAAATATATAACAAAATACATATTTAGTATTGCAATAGAAGATGTATTTATTCCATACGGTGACATGTCATATAATAAGGGAAAAGAAAAATCAAAATGTCTGAACCGCGGTTTTTTGGTTGCTTCTCTTTCCCCCAAAAATGTAATAAAGACATTTTTATTTTTTTTTTAAATACAGCTCTCACCACTTAAAATAGCCCTCACAGAGCTCCATAGACAGAACAGATTATAGTGATGCAAAAAAAGGTTTTTTTATTATTTTTTTAAAAGCATTTCAACACAAAACACTATATAAATCTGGCATAAATCTCATGGAACAGACCCACACAATGAGGGTAACATGTCATTTTCACCATCCAGTAAACGCTGTAATTATAAAACCTGTAAAACAATGGCAGAATTGTGGAGCATTTATTTCAATTCCACTCTGTTAATATTATCTTTCAAATACATTGTATGTAACATTCAATTGTGCTATTAGAAAATACACCTTGTCCCTACAACTTTCAGTTCTCCGTATCTGGTGTTACCTCCTTGTGCAGCAATAACCACAACTAAACATGTCCGGTAATTGTTCATTAGTCCTGCACATCGGCTTGGAGGAATTTTAGCCTATTTCTCCGTACAAAACAGCTTCACCTCATGAACTGTTTGCTTCAGATTCTTCCAGAACATTTCTATTGGATTAAGGTCAGGACTTTGGCTTGGCCATTCCAAAACTTTATTCTTTAACCCCTTAAGGACACGGCCATATTTCACCTTAAGGACCAGGCCATTTTTAGCAAATCTGACCAGTGTCACTTTATGTGGTGATAACTCTAAAACGCTTTTACTTATCCAGGCCATTCTGAGACTGTTTTCTCGTCACATATTGTACTTCATGACAGTGGTAAATTTGAGTCAAAATATTTCATTTTTATTTTAAAAAAAAATACCAAATTTACAAAACATTTGGAAAAATTAGCAAATTTCAAAATTGCAATATATCTACTTTTATAATACATAGTAGAACCTACAAAAATAGTTTTTACTTTACATTCCCCATATGTCTACTTCATGTTTGGACCATTTTGAAAATTACATTTTATTTTTTTGGGACGTTCCCAAACCCCAATTTTTTCAGGACCAGTTCAGTTATGAAGTCACTTTCTGGGGCTTACATATTAGAAACCACCCATAAATCACCCCATTTTAGAAACTACACCCTCCAGCTATTCAAAACTGATCTTACAAACTTTGTCAACCCTTTAGGTGAACCACGAGAATTAAAGGAAAATGGGAATGAAATTTATAAATTTCAAATTTTTTAGCAGATTTTACATTTTAATCTATTTTTTTCTGCAACACAGCCAAACAAAATTCAAAATCTATTACCCTGATTCTGTAGTTTACAGAAACACCCCATGTGTGCTCAAAAACTGATGTATGGGCGCACAGCACGCTTCAGAGTGGAAGGAGCACCATATGGCTTTTGGAGAGCGGATTTAGCTGGAATGGTAATTGGGAGGTATGTAGCAGGTGGCCCTAGAGTGGAAACCCCCAAAAAGTGACCCCATTCTGGAAACTACTCCCCTCAAGGAATATTTCAAGGTGTGTAGTGAGCACTTTGACCCATCAGGTGTTTCACAGAATTAAAGTTTTCTAGAAAAAGTTAATTTACACCCACATTTTTCACTTTCTCAAAGGGGTAACAAAACAAAATGCACCCAACATTTTGTTACCCATTTTCCCCGAATACGCCAACACCCTATATGTGCTAAAAAAATTAAGTATGGGCGCACAGAAGGGCTCTAGAGTCAATGCGCAAAATATGTTTTTTGCAGGCCTGAATAAACTGAGATTCATGAGGTCTGCAGAAATTAAAAAAAACCAAGAAGTGACCCCATTTTGGAAAGAGCAGCCCCGTACGAACATTTTAAGGCGTGGAAAGTGCACTTTTGACCTAACAGGTGTCTCACAGAAAAGAATATGTAGTGGTTGGTTAAAAGTGGATATGTAAGCTATACGGACTAAATCAGAGATACAAGGTGATAAAACTACAGGGTACATCATGGATGAAATTAAATTAATACTCCATGGATGAGTGGTAGATTCTGAAACACTCCTGCATGCACAGGCTAGGTTTTTCAGGACAGGTTTCGCAGTGGTAAATGGTGTCTTTCCTTATTCCCCTTTTGGAACAGACCCTGCATCTTTTTTGGGTCCTTCCCTTCCTTGCTGTCTGGGGGACTTGACCTGGAATATGTTGACCTGGTACAAAACGGGCACCATGACTTACAGAAGTACTGGGACCCTCCCCAGCCTGCTTTTGAAAAATTAGGGCCTTGATAACCACCTCTTGGAACTGAAGCAAAGTTCCTGTGTGGCCTGCAGATTGAAATAGCACGTACGCATTGCATATTGCCATCTGTACAATGTGTACGGCCAGCTTTTTGTACCACACTTTAGTTTTTCGTGTGGCACTGTAGGACTGTAGGGCTTCAGAAGTTGATTTGAAAGTATTCCCCCCCCCCCCCCCCATGTGCCTATTGTAGTTCAGGATACAAACTGGTTTGGGAACAGTGGTAGTGGTACCTCATACAGGGGCAGGGGACGGAGCTGGCGTTAGTGTGAATGGTGGTCAGTACAAGGACATCCCTCTTGTACTTAACTATCAGCATGTTCTCACGGAGGAGAGTCCTACTTTCACCCATTCTCAGTGGTTGCCCTACCAGGGATCTAGGGAGGCCTCTCTGATTTTTGCACACTGTGCCGCAAGCCATAGTACCTTTGGCAGTTAGGGACGTGAATAGGGGTATGCTGGTATAATAGTTACCACATAGAGGTGTTAACCCTTATCCACAAGTGGGTGCAGTAAGTCCCACACTATCTTCCCACTAATTCCTAGGGCGGGGGGGGGGGGGGGGGCTTTCTGGGGGTTCTATCCAGTAATCTTTCTCTTGGTAAATGCGGAACTTGTGGTTGTACCCGGAGCTACTCTCACAAAGTTTGCATAACTTTATGCCATACCTTGCCCGTTTGCTAGGCAGGTACTGCTGAAAACTAATCCTCCCTTTGAAAAGTAATAGGGACTCATCTACACAGACATTTTTTATCTGGGTTGTACACTTCAGCAAACTTGGTGTTAAAGTGGACAGGCCTATCCTTGAACAGATGGTCATATGTTGGGTCATTTTGGTGTGGGCACTGTGAATTGTCATTGCAGTGTAGGAATTTCCTAATTGACGCAAATCGTTTCCGGGTCAGGGTCTTACTGTAAATTGGAGTCTGGTAGAAAATGTCTGAACTCCAATATTGTCTAACGTTTGGCTTCTTTACAATGCCCATATGCAGCATGAGTCCCCAAAACTTAATCATCTCTGCTGCACTTACTGGGGTCCAACCTAGGGGTCTAGCGTATGGTGATGTAGGGTTCTGATCAATGAATTGTTGGGCGTATAAATTGGTTTGGGGCACCATTAAATTTACTAAATCTTCAGAGAAGAAGAGTTTGAAAAAATCAGTTTCTGTGAAGCCCGCACAATCTATCTGAATTCCTGAGTTGCCCACAAACTCAAGAATTTGGGGCTGATAATCGTCAGTAGGTCGGGTCCATAAGGCTTCACTCTGGGGGGCTGCCTCCGCTGCTACCCTGGGGAGCCTTCTAGAGGGTCCCTCATCACCGGAGGATGATGATGATGAGGGGGTAGAGAAGTAGAGGAAAGTTGCATCCTCTTCTCCCTCACTGGCAGACTCAGTATCAGAGGCAAGGATGGCGTATGCCTCTTCAGCTGAGTATACTCGTTGGGATGAATTGGACATGTTTATTTTATTAGGGTGTGATGTGTGAAATGTGTGAACCTTTATTTAGTATGAGGGGTGTGTACGTATAGTTTTCACACGTGAAGGGGCTTGCAATACATTTAAAAATGTTGAATAAAAATTAATTTGTAAAAAAATAGAAAGTCTTTTGCACAAAAAAAATCTTCTGCAAAAAAAAAAATTGCAGTGCAAACTGAGCAGACGCGATCAGTATTGGACACTACTAATCGGTGCTTAGTGCTTGCAAAATGCACGTGCGCAGATGGTGCGTTAGTGCAAAAACCTAAAACTGACACTAACTGAAAATTATATATATGTGTGTATATGTGTATATATATACACTCCTATATATGTGTGTGTATGTGTATATATATATATCTAATATATATATATATATACATACACACACTGAACAAAAATATAAACGCAACACTTTCGGTTTTGCTCCCATTTTGCATGAGCTGAACTCAAAGATCTGAAACATTTTCTACATACAAAAAAGACCCATTACTCTCAAATATTGTTCACAAATCTGTCTAAATCTGTGTTAGTGAGCACTTCTCCTTTGTCGAGATAATCCATCCCACCTCACAGGTGTGGCATATCAAGGTGCTGATTAGACACCATGAATATTGCACAGGTGTGCCTTAGACTGCCCACAATAAAAGACCACTCTGAAATGTGCACAGTTTTGCCTTCCTGGGGAGGTAAACCGGTCAGTATCTGGTGTGGTCACCATTTGCCTCACACAGTGCAACACATTTCCGTCGCATAGAGTTGATCAGATTGTTGACACTAACTGAAATATATATATATATATATATATATATATATAGTAGGAAAGCGCAAGGGGCCGTCATTGATGGAAGATATGTGCCACCGAGGTTCCTGGCCTCTGTGAGGTAAGAGCCAGTAATTTTAAGTGTCAGCAGCAGCTCGTGCTCACTGACACTTCTGGTTATGTAGGGGATCGTCTCTTTTCAGGGGGTCACACTCACAGATATCTTTGCAGACACGATTATAATGTCCAAACTCTTGCTTTATTTCAGACACTTTAGCAAAGCACAGGTTAAGAAGTTGCAGCTTCAACTTATCACGTGTGACATCCACACAAAATAACAAACCCTTGCCCGGCTAGGCTCTAACTAAACACATAAACGCATCCCTGACTTACCTAGAGAGCCCTGTTCACACATGGAACACAAATGCGGCTTTCCTCAGCCATTCAGTCCAGCAACCTCCAGGCTGTAACACTTTAATACCTTTTGGGGGATTGTGGCCCATTAGTCCTCCCGACTCTGGCCTCGTGATCCTTGTTTCACAGGCGTCACCGCGTCCCCCAAAGCTCAGGATATTGCCTAGCATCGTGGCCCCTCACCCCACCCGGCTGAGACCACTCACACAGAGCCTTACCAGGACTCTGCTTCACAAGACACTCCAGAGTAAGTAATAGATCATACCAGTGTATTACTGTACTGTGCCGGCAGCAGGGAGCGCACGGCGTCATAGCAACCAGTGACGCCGTGCGCTCCTGCTCTCAGGAGGGATCCAGGCCGCGGTTCCACGGCCCGCACACGGCTGTGAACAACGGCCGTGTGCATGGGGCCTAAGACACTGAACTGGAGGCAGTGGGCGTAATGTGCTCTGTACAGCCAGGAGGCTGTGGGACATTGGCTGAGAAAGCCGCATGTGTTCACAGGGAACAGGGTCAGGAATATTACAGTATGTTTAGTTAGAGCCTGGACGGGCGAGTGTTTATTATTTTGTATTATTGTTTATGTTTATGTGGATGTGCCGCAATAAAGCACTGTGTTTGGATCTTAAACTTGGTGTCCTGAAGATATCTGTGAGAATGACCCCCGAAAGAGAGATGATCCCCTACAATTGGTGTCGGATGCGGGCAAGTTGTCCACGAAAGAAGGGCAACGGTCGGTTGCTAGGGGCAACGACGAGAGAGCAGGTGCTGCTAAATCCTGCTGTGCTGGAGTTAAAGGGCCGGAAGCCTGTTTGTTCGGTGGAGCAGGTGCTGCTCATGCTATTGTGGACTATTTTGCTACAGTGCAAGTAAAACTTTAGTGAATTAAAGGGCCAGTAGCCCAGGAAAAGTGGACTCGTGGCTGAAAGTTTTTTCTGCTACGAGACTGTTTGTTGCCATGGGTCTCGGGGAAGAATACGTCCGACGGACGTGGGAGATTAAACGGCAGGAAAAACTGGTCAAACAGATGGGTTGTACCCCAAGTGAGTTGGCGAAATTTGATGCTAAGCGAGAGGCTCTGGAGGCGCAGCTGCAGCTAGCCCTCTGGTCCTCAATGTTGTATGGACCCTGCACAAAGTTCCAAGAGGTCGGCAGTGTGTCGGGAACGCTGGAGAAAAAGCAAAGATATGCCGTTGCCAAGGGCAACCATCGGAAAGATAAAGAGGGGGAGAGTGATTCAGCTCTCAGGAAGTCGAGTGTTCCCTACCAGTGGAGACAGAGTCCTAGAAAGGATGTGCCGAGGATCTGCGAGGCGGTTGCTAAGGGCGACCAACCACAACAGCGTGCGGCTGTCCAGCAGTTATGGAGCGGAGTAAGTGCCTTATATTCTGCGGCTGGAGTATCCTTGGCTCCCGGGACTGCTAAACCCGTGACATCACTGGGTAAGATTGTTCCTGTTATTAATTATGTGGCAGACCCAGTGACAGTAAGCCGGCGGCAGTTGATACCTGTCGGGCCGGTAGGTGATAAGTCGGGCCGGTAGGTGGGCGTACTGTGCTCTGTACAGCCAGGAGGCTGTGGGACATTGGCTGAGAAAGCCGCATGTGTTCACAGGGAACTTAGGTGAGTCAGGAATATTACAGTATGTTTAGTTAGAGCCTGGACAGGCGAGTGTTTATTATTTTGTATTATTGTTTATGTTTATGCGAATGTGCCGCAATAAAGCACTGTTTTTAGATCTTAAACTGACCCCCGAAAGAGAGCTGATCCCTTACAGTTATTTAGTGTGGCTGTAAAGCCGATACGGGCCGGCTCTTACTGGGAGCAGCCAAAGTGCAGGGTGGGTGGCTGTTCCCCACGTTCCAGGCTGGGTTTTGCCTGGGATGTAAAAACCCAGCCAGCAGTCTCAGCTGGGTGGATTATCCTCCATCTGACAAGGAAGCTGTGGAGTCTCTGTCTTTTGAGATCTAAGGATGTGTGCAGTGCTAAAGGGCTGAGAGCTGCATTGCTGGGAAGCAGGCCCCCAAAACCTGTTGTGGACTGCTGCTGACAAAACCGCTGACAAGGTGAATGTTTTTTGTTCGGTGGACTTGCCCTGGTGTGAATGAACACCAAGATGGCAAACTGTCATTTTGTTTATGCGTGAATAAACACTGCACTGTTTAAGTTAAAGACTTTGTTTTTGTCTCTGTACTGCGTCCGCTAATCTGCCTACCAGAGCGAATCCTCACAATTGGTGTCGGATGGGGACAAATGCAGTGAAGCAGGCCTGAAGGCCGAAAATTTTTGTGTTTTCCCTGACACAAGTGCATGTCCTACATTAAGCCGGCAAGGTTACGACTCGTGTCCTCTGACAAAATGGAGGCGGTTGTAAAAGAGCTTGTAGAGGCTAACTTGCAGCAGCGAGAGGCTAACAAGCAGCAACAAAAAACTAGCCAGTTGCTATTACATGTAATGGCATTGCAAGCAGCAGGAGCATCCCAGAACATCCACGATGCCCGGAAAGCTGTCCGCGTGGCGATTCCTAAGATGACCCCCTCGGATAACGTTGAGACCTATCTGGCATTCTTCGAAAAGGTGGCAGTGAGGGAAAAGTTACCCCGGGACCAGTGGGCTGAGGTCGTCGCTCCTTTCCTGGCATCTGGTCCCCAGCAAGTATTTTTTGATCTCCCCGATGATCAAGCGGCCAACTACCCGACAGTAAAAGGTGAGATCCTGGCGAGACTCGGGGAGAATGTATTGGTCCGGGCCCAGCAGGTGCATCAGTAAGGAATTTAACCTGGCTGAACCCGCCAGACCACAGCATTATGATCTGCTGCACAGATTGCAAAAATGGCTGCAGACTGACATATTGACTCCCAGTGTTATGTTGGATCGGCTGTTGGCGGATGTGTTTTGGAGGACTTTGCCGTACCCGCTCTAGCACTGGATCAGCTGGCTGAAAAATCGGCGTCTGCATTCATGGGGACTTAAAGGACTATCCCACCCCCTGGTCTCTCTGTCAACGGTGGCCGGCATGAGGTGGCCGTTGCCTCAAAGTTACCGTATGAGTTAATAATTAGGAGAGACTTCCCCGATTTTCCGGCACTATGGCCGGATACGAAAGTTACTGATACCCGGGAGACAGATGTAACCCTAGCAGAGTGGCCTGGCTCAGGGGGGAGACCATAATCCTGGGAACCTGAGTCAGAAGGACCAGCAGTAGGGGTGACCGCCACTTCGGTGGAAGAGGGGGAAACAACCCCACTAAGTGTGATGGTGGGAGACGTGTAGGACTTGTCGCCGGGTCCTGAGCTGGCAGACCTCAATGTCTCTGGGGATAATTTTGGTACAGCACAGCACCAGGACCCAACTCTGTCTTGAGCCTGGGAAAATGTGGTAATAGTTGAGGGTGAGCCGCAACAACCGGGGGCCGAGTCTATGTTCCCCTATTTTGTGGTTCAACAGGAGATGCTGTACCGGATAAATCAACTACGGGGTGAACATATTGAACAGCTGGTGGTGCCCAAGGCGTATCGCAAGCTCGTGTTGGAGTTAGCCCACCAACATGTTCTTGGGGGACACCTAGGCCAGCAGAAAACACAGGACCGGATTCTACAGTGGTTTTACTGGCCCAGTGTGTTCAGAGAGGTGGAAGAGTATTGCAAGTCTTGCCCAACCTGCCAGATAACAAGCCCACAGCCATATTTCCGTAGTCCCCTGGTCCCTCTCCCGATTATTGAGGTTTAATTTGAGCGGATCGCTATGGATCTCATAGGCCCAGTACCGAAGTCCCCTAGAGGGCACCAAACATCTTGGTCATCCTCGACTACGCCACTCGGTATCCGGAGGCGGTGCCACTGTGTCATACATCAGCCAATCTCATAGCTAAGGAGTTAATGGAGATGTTTCCCGAGTGGGTCTGCCTAAAGAGGTTCTGACTGATCAAGGGACCCCTTTTATGTCCAAGGTCATGAGAGAACTCTGTAAGTTGCTCCACATAAAACATGTTGCGGACGTCCGTCTATCACCCGCAAACAGACAGCCTGGTGGAGAGGTTTAATCAAACATTAAAAAATATGTTAAAAAGAGTGGTGTCTAAGGATGGGAGGGACTGGGATCTTCTTCTGCCCTATCTCATGTTCACAGTGTGAGAGGTGCCCCAGGCTTCTACTGGGTTCTCGCACTTCGAACTGCTATACGGCAGACACCCTCGCGGTCTGTTGGACGTGGCCAAAGAGGTGTGGGAACAACAACCCACACCGCACAAAAGTGTTGTTGAGTACATCACCCAGATGCAAGGATGGATGTAAAGAGTGTTACCTCTGGTTAGGGAGTATATGGAGGCAGCACAGCGAGCCCAGAGTAGGGTCTATAATCGTCAGGCTTGGGTCTGGAACTTTAACCCAGGTGATCGGGTATTGGTGCTGGTACCAACCGTAGACAGTAAGTTCCTAGCTAGGTGGCAGGGGCCCTACGAGGTACTTGAAAAAATTGGAGAGGTAGATTACAAGGTACATCAGCCAGGGAGGCGAAAGCCAGAGCAGGTGTACCATGTGAATCTGCTCAAACCATGGAAAGATAGGGAAACCTGTACGGAAGACAGCCTACGTCCAGGGTTTCTAGGGGAAGCGGATTTGGTCCCTTTGTCTGAAGCAAGGGAAGCGGTTGCCACAGTGAAAATTTCTGACAGCCTCTCATCTAAACAGGCTCAGGAAGCCAGGGAGTTCATTAGGTCAGAACCCGGATGTGTTCTCGGACCTTCCTGGTTGCACTTCCATATTCCGACAGGATATTATCACTGAGCCTCAGGCAAAAGTCCAGATAAAACCATACCGGGTACCAGAGGCTTGGCGACAAGCCATCGCAGGGGAAGTGCAGCTAATGCTACAGCTAGGTGTCATCGAAGAGTCAAAAAGTGAATGGGCCAGTCCGATAGTCTTAATACCCAAGCCAGATGGGACATTGTGCTTCTGTAACGACTTCCGCAAACTGAATGAGGTGTCCAAGTTTGACGTATATTCCATGCCCTGAGTAGATGAACTTATTGAGAGGTTAGGCTAAGCACGGTATTTTTCTGTATTTGACCTCACCAAAGGGTACTGGCAGGTACCCTTGACGGAGGCTGCCAAGAAAAAAATAGCTTTCATCACACCAGAGGGGCTGTATCAGTACAAGGTATTTACACTTTGGTCTACATGGCGCTTCCGCCACGTTTCTAAGGCTAATGAATAGAGATGGCCTTGCAGTTCGCCCGACGGTCGTTTTGCAGCGAACTTTGCGTGTTCGCGATTCGCCGAACATGCGAACATATGGAGATATTCGCGCCCGCCATATTCTTTTACATTGTGAAGAACTTGGAGCCATGACACATCCATCAGGTGGTACAGGACATCCAATAAAGACGTTTCAGCACATGGACATACCCCCTACCTTATAAATAAACTTGATCTGGCTGCCATTTTACATTCAGTGTTTTGCCAGTGTAGGAAGAGGTTGCTCCAGCCAATTGCAGTGCTGGTAGGGGACCCAAAACAGTATCCCCAGCCTCACCTTGGAGGTGACAGGTGCTGACCAGTTCAGCACCGGCCATCTCCCCCTGACCTCCCGCCACCCCGCCCTGATGCCTGTGACAGCTTCCTGCGCTGCGATGTTCCGGTCTTGGAGCTGCAGGAGGGCAGTGCATTACCATGGTGCCCTTACACGGCATGGCTGCCTGCCGGTAGGAGCAGCCATGGTGCTGCGATTCTGCACCTATCGCTCACCAGAGCCCCGCGGACCTTGCACCAAACATATATACGGCGCTGGCCCTTAAGTCATGTCCGGTTGCGACATACATGTACGGCGCGGGTCCTGATGGGGTTAACCATTCTTTGGTCGAATGACCTGTGCTTAGGGTTGTTGTCTTGTACATGATCCACGTTCTTTGGAGATTCAGCTCCCAGACGGATGTCCTGACCTTTTTTTTTTCGAATCTTCTGGTATAATTCAGAATTTATTGTTCCATCAATTACGGCAAGTCACCCTAGCCCAGATACAGCAAAACAGGCCCAAATCATGATTCCACCACCACTGTGTTTCACAGATGGGATAAGAATTTCATGCTGGAATGCAGTGTTTTCCTTTCTCTAAACATGACGCTTCTCATTTAAAACAAAAAGTTCTATTTTGGTCTCATCCGTCCACAAAAGTGTTGCAATAGCAGCCTGTGTCTGTCGCTGCCCTGCTTCCTCGGGAATCACCTCTTCTCCTCGTCTCCGCCAGCAGCTTGGATCCATTTGCCCTCCACTGACATAATATACGGTAGTACATGGCAACCTCTTTCCAACAAAGCTAGAACCAGCCCTGCACCTCACATGGATCCAGAGATCTCCACATTCATTGCTCTGCTAGATTTATATCAAGCTGACAGCTCAGGGGGCGTGTCTTTTCTGCTGCAGCTCAGGGGGCATGTCCATGTGCAGTAAGCCGGATTGGGATTAAGAGTTTTTAGTTTGTGACGCCAATTGCAATGTGCGCAGGTTATAGTCTCAAGGCTCTTTAAGGTGTTATAGCTCACGTACCAGGTGAGGAATGCCAGAGGGGGATAATGTCTCTGTATAGCAGATATCGTAGTGTCAACGGTGTCGCCTACCTTGGTACGCCTGGACTCCTGGATCCTGGCTCACTTGCAATAAATTGAGTATTGTTAATAAAAGTAATTGAGGAACTTTGGTAGCAGTAAATAAGATCCAAACAGGTAATATGATCCAACTTGTCTTTACTGGATGGAAGCTTTAAATCCATACAAGTTACAGCAATAGTCTTGGGTCCCGGCAGGTATAGGCAATGTATGGCAGGGGTTAATGCCTCTTCTGCTTCTATACTATGTGCCTGGAGAATCTGGCAGGTATTTATCTTCTGCTCTGTCTGTCTTCCGTCTGACTAGCTGAGGAGGAATTTAGCTTCTCCTGGTCTCTGGACATGTATTCACAGCTTGGCTCACAGGGAATGCTTCTTCCTGAAGGCTGGAGATGGCTGCTTTTCTTGTCAACCAGCTGAGGCTGATGGCTCAGGCTGGGAAGAGTGATCTTGGCCTCAGCCGAGGCTCAATCCTGTCTTGGGATCCCTGTTTCTGGGAGCTCCTACTAACACAGCCTGCCCCTGGCAGGGGTGGCTGGTACACTAACTAGAACTTTCTTTTCTCCCCATGAGGCAGGAAGTGAGAACATTCCACACCTCCTCAAAGAGGGGGGGAGCTAGATTGGAATGTACTATTCCAGTCTAGATATGCTAAACTGACTATATACCTGATCACACATTGCTGCCACCTGCTGGTGTACAGGGAAATTACAGCATGATATATGAAACAGGAAAATGCAAAGTTAGATTACACAAGATGATAATAAATATACACTTGACATGTTGTAGCAGGGAGACAGAGTTTAGTGACATACTCTGGGATGTTACACATGCTCTCCCTATGACAGCTCAGGGGGCATGTCCATGCTCTCCCTATCACAGTTCAGGAGGCAGTTGAAAGATAAAACTGAGCATGTGCGACCTTCTTAATGAGTAGGTCAAAGAAATAAGAAATTAAGTGGCGCTATACAGATCCATTTTATTGAATAACTTAGTAGCTATACAAAATTTTTATTAAATGCAATTACAAAAGTATTCATATCCAGGTTCTGGTTTGAAAACTGTAGAATATTTTTCATAGGACAAGCCCTTTAAGGTACCTTCCTCTAGGGGATGGTACATGAGCTTTAGGTTCCCTAGTTAGTAGTTACCAGTACAGGTGTGCTGTTCTGTTTGTCTACTCATGTAACAGGTAGGGTGGCCACTGGCTTCACCCAAGAAAGCTGGATCTCACCGGCCACAGCCCCAAACCGATAAACCACACCCACCTCCATGAAGCCACTCCCCCATCGCCGCCAGGGAAACAACAGGCGGAGGAGAGAGAAGAAGTTTCTGAGGGGAAGGTGAGCTGGGGGCAGCTGGGCACTTCTCTCCCCCTCAGTCAGCCACAGGGAGCCATGTCTGTGGCTCTAGTGACTGACTGGGGGTCAGAGAAGCCTCAGTCGGTTGCTGCAGCTCACGCTCAGACAGTGCAGTGCTGCTGTCTGAGCGTGAGCTACTGAAAGGGTGGACATCCCTGTGTTTGTCCAGGCCCTGCGCTGGGTGGAGGACAGGGAGCCTGAAAACCGGACTGTCTGGCCTAAAACCGGATGTCTAGCCACCTTAGTACCAGGGGCGTTGCTAGGTTATAACATTCGGGGCCTGGGCCCCTGATGTTTTGTCCTAGGCCCCGAATATCCTGCCTGCCTGCTAGATACAACTGTATTGTGGTCCTCGTGATAGCAATACAATTGAATCGAATGCATCGGAAGAGCTGTAGGACCTGTGATGACATCACAGGTCATGTGACCAGTGCAGGAGAGGACAGCAGTGAAGAGGAGAAGAAGCTGTGGTGATGTCTGCTACATGCCAGGAGTTGTGGTTATTTAACTGAGACTGTATTTTAGGCCTGAAGGGAGAATTGTTATTTACATGGGACTGTATCTTGGAGGCGGCTGTGGGAGGGAGTGATATTTACATGGGACTGCATGTCTAAGGGGGCTGGGGGAGGCAGTGATGATATTTACATGGGACTGTACATTGATAGCGGCTGAGAAAGGGAGTGATGTTATTTACATGGGACTGAATGTTACAGGGGTCTCAGGGAGGCAGTAATGTTATTTACATGGGACTGTATGTTAAGAGTGGCTGATGGGGGGAATTATGTTATTTACATGGGGCTGAATGTTGAGGGGGTGATGTTTACATGGGACTGTATGTTGAAGGCAGCTGGGGAGGAGGTGATGTTATTTACATAGGACTGTATTTTTGAGGGGTTGTAGATATAGAGGGATGTTATTTACATGGGACTGTATATTGGAGGGGGCTGGAGAGATGGTGTGATGTTATTTACATGGGACTTTATGGTGGAGGGAGGAATATAACTACAGGTGGCATTATAAATACTGAGGGCACTTCAGGTTGAGCATTATAACAGTAGGGGCAGTATAAATACTGGGGGCACTGAGTATTATAAATCAAGGGCACATTAGGTGTTCTTATTACTTCTGGGGGCTCTATAGAAGGGACTTCTAGATCTGCCTTATTTCTACTAAGAGCACTATAGGTGGCCTTATTACTTCTGAGAGGTCTGTAGATAGCTTGTATTACCACTGGGGGAACAATAGGGGGGCTTATTTTTAGCGGGGGATCTGTGAGGGTATTATTAATACCGGAGGACTTTTCCACTAATGGGGGCACTCTTGGGGAGCGTTATCACGGTTGGGGGCACTGTAGAGGGCAGTATTACTATTGCAGGCATTCTGGAAGAGAATTACTATTGGTGGGACTATGAGGAGCACTATTACTATGGGGGCACTAATTTTTCTTCAGGATAGTATTTGGGGTATTGGGGAGCACAGCGAGCAGCAAGATAACACTGCAGGGGACTCCAGGTTGAAGGATGATGATAGAAATGTGAGGAAGCTAAAAGCCTGTGTGTCCCACTCTGCATAGACGAGGCGTGGCTGAAAGAAGGACAGGTACGTGCTGCTGTATAGCAAGTACAGCAAAATGCCTTACTTCCGGGTGCCGTCTGACGTCATCCGCAGTCACGTGATCTTGCTGCCGATCACATGATCGCATCAGCCAGCTGAATAAAGCGCTCTCAATAGGAAAGGCTGAGTTAAAAGCTGATGAAAACTGGGAGGACAAATAAGATAAATAGATAACAGTTAGTAGTATAATCAACTTACACTACAAATCATATTGTCAGTTCATTGTTTTGTATTTTATATATAGATAATGTGGCCAACTTATGGTGACGCCCACATTTTTTTAGCCAAGTCTTATAAAAGACAAAGCAAGGTAGTATTATGCATAATGGCAGTTTAGGGATGTCCATTATGTTTTATATATAAATACATATTGTGACCGTCAAATGGTAACGCTCACATTTAATGGCCAGACCCTATAGTGAAGAAATTATTTTTAGTGAAGAAGGCAAATATTACCCTATCTGATAACAAGAGGGATTTCATGGGACAAGCCATATAGCCATATGGTACCCCTGCGCTGGTAGACTACTGATGTCATATAAGGGTAATTGGCTGCAGAAAAAATTGGGAATCTATTAGGAGAGGTTCACCTCCCAATCACCAAAAATATTAAGATATAGAAGGCCCCTTAGAGAAAACACGCAAATTCAATGGATTCATTGAGTCTAGTGGGTGCCACAGTAT
Source organism: Bufo gargarizans (assembly GCF_014858855.1). Taxonomy (NCBI): domain Eukaryota; kingdom Metazoa; phylum Chordata; class Amphibia; order Anura; family Bufonidae; genus Bufo; species Bufo gargarizans. The sequence goes on from NC_058084.1 coordinate 37,720,544, forward strand.
TAAGCATAAAAATCCATCTTGACTCTTTTTGTTTTAGGAGTTTATCAAAATCACCACCCCTATTAGATACTTTGAGTACTTCAATCATGGAAAAGTGAATGACCTTATTGGACCCTGCATGGCTGGCCCATATATGTCTAGAGAAGGGCTTATCCCGACTATTTCGGATATCCCCAATATGTTCAAGAATTATTTTCTTAAAGATCCTTTTGGTTTTTCCTACATATTTGAGTCCGCAGTCACATTGAGCCAAATAAATAACTCCAGTAGTGTTGCAGTTTGCAAAGTTGCGGGTATCAAATGACTTATCCCCCAAACTATTTGTAAAGGTTTTTCCTGAGGATATAAATGTGCAGGCCTTGCATTTCCCGCATTTAAAAGTGCCCACTTGTCTATTGTATAACCATGTGCTAGTATCTGGAGGGTCTAGATGACTATGAACTAGTGTATCCCCTACACTGCGGCCACGTCTGAACGTAATAGCCAGATTCTCAGGTAATACAGCCATTAGGTCAGGGTCAGTCTTGAATAGTGACCAATAGCGACTCATTTGTTGAGACTCTGAGTCAAATGTACCAATACCAATAATCCTGATGGGATCTTGAGTACTCGTTCTCTTAACCTGTGGTTGTAATAGGGAGGAGCGGTCTCTCGAGTTTGCCCAATTCCATGCTTCATATAAGCATGGATTTAGGTATCCCCTTTGTTTTAAACGATGAAACAGTTTTGATGCCTCATGTGTAAAATTTTCTGGATCAGAACAGTTTCTCCGAATCCTCAAAATTTGTCCTTTGGGGATACCCCTTTTCAAAGGCTTGGGATGGAAACTGTCCCATCGTAGCAAACTATTGGTCGAGGACTTTTTGCGGAACAGGGTGGTTTTTATGTAATTCTTTTCATCTCTCTCTAGGCGTACATCCAGGAAAGTAATGGTATTACGATGTATTTCTGAAGTGAAAAATAGACCTATATGATTTGAGTTTAATGCCTCCATAAACTGGTGGAAGTCACTTTCAGTTACTGACCAGAGGAGTAGAACATCATCTAAGAATCTGGACCAAAGAGATATATATCTGGTTCAGTATGCTATAGATTCAGAGAACACTACTGTATCCTCCCACCAGCCCAGGAGAAAATTTCTGGTGGTAAAGACGGTCCTCAAACACAAAGTAGTTGTGCGTTAAAATAAAGTTGAGTAGTTGCAGAACAAACATGTTGTGTTGATATATATCATTAGACCTAGAGTCCAGAAAATATTTTACTGCTGATAAACCTTTGTTATGGGGAATGGACGTATAGAGGGCCTCTACATCAATAGAGGCAAACCAACTGTCTGGTTCCATAATGACACCATTAACTTGTTTTAATAAGTCCGTCGTGTCACATAGGTATGATGGTAAACCACACACAAAGGGACGTAGAACTTGATCTATATAGGTTCCTGCATGATGAGTTAGGCTCTCAATCCCTGAGACTATGGGACGTCCTTTTAAAAGGTTAGTACCTTTATGAATTTTGGGGAGTTCGTAAAATGTTGCAATTTTTGGATTCGTAGGTAACAAATACTCCAATTCTTAAATATATTTGTTTTCTAGACCCTCTTGTAGGATTTGAGATAGCTCCACTAAAAACTCAATTGTTGGGTCACGCCTCAATATTTCATAGCTCTTTTTATAATATATATATATATATAATAAAGACATGCACATATCCCTATATTGCTGAAGGGAGAGGATAACAATGTTTCCCCCTTTGTCTGATGACTTAACTATGATGTTTTTATTAGTACTGATATTTTTATTTTTATTTTTTTCTAGTGAGCATGTATAATAGTGATGACTTTGATATCAGTAAATATTTTTATTTTATTTATTCATTTCCTTTGAATTCTGGTGATAAATACTGTGATAGGGATCTGTAAACTTTGGTATGTCCCCTGAGGAGCCTGATGTCAACTAGGCGAAATGCGTAGGGACAATTAGGATTATACATACGGACACTTTTTCTAAGTTTGTTGCATTATCTTTTGTTTTCACTTACTATATTGATGCGCGCCGCCTCCTTTGATTCAATGCTTAAATGTTAACAAGTTGTACCACATTTGCGCTTCAATAAAATAATTTGTCCCACAATTCCGCTTTACTCTTTTGGCCAACATTTTTGCCTCAATAACTTTTCCCATATTTCCGCTTTACTCTTTTGGCCCACATTTGGGCTTCTGTAATTTGTCCCAGATTTGCTCTTTAACAGCTTTTCCCACATTTCCGCTTTACTCTTTTGGCCCATGCAATAGAGCTGGATTGGGGTATGCACTCTGACACCAAGTTATGCAATGGCTGGGTTAGATGTAGGTGATAGTTTATAGTTTAGTTCGTGACGCCAATTGCAGCGTGCACAAGGTACTTTTGCAGGGCCCTTTAAGGTGTTTTAACTCACGTACCAGGTTAGGAATGCCAGAGTGGTGTAATGTCTCCGTGTGGTAATGGCAATAGTGTCAACAGTGTCTCCTACCTGGGTACGGCTGGACTCCTGGATCCTGGCTCACTTGCAATAAAATGAGTGTGGTGCTAGTAGGAGTAATTGAGGAACTTGCAGCAGTAATTGAGATTCTGACCTTGAATAAAGTTCAAACTTGTCTTTACTTGTTGCAGCTTTCATCCAAGCGAGATACAGCATTAGTCTGAAGTCCCAGCAGGTATTGGCAATGTGTGGCAGGAATCTATCTTCTGCTCTATTATGTGCCTGGAGCTTTTGCAGGAAAAGGACGTCTGCTTAGTAGCTCTGTAATGTGGCAGGAATTTGGCTTTTGCGCTTACTGTCTTCTGCTGTCTGGGGACTGACTAGCTGAGGAGGAAAATGGCTTCTCCTGGGGTCTCTGGACGGTACTCACAGTTAACTTCACAGGGTATGCTTCTTCCTGGAATACTGGAGGTGGCTGCTTGCTTCTACCAGCTGAGGCTGCAAGGCTCAAGCTGGGGATGATGATCAATTGTCTCAGCTGAGACAAGATCCTGGCTTTGGATCCCTATATCTGGGAGCTCCTACAAGCACAGCCTTCCCCTAGCAGGGGTGGCTGGCACACTAACTCTAACTTCCTTCCCTCCCCATGAGGCAGGATGTGGGCCAGCCCACTTCTGCTCATAGAGTGGGAGCTGAACTGGAATGAACTATTCCAGTACAGAAACACTAAAACTGTCTAAAGTCCTTGCTGAACACATTGCTGCCACCTGCTAGTGAACATGGAAATTATTTATATATGTAACAAGGATTTGAATGTACAGTTGTGAGGAAATTATGTAAAATTACACAAGATGACAATGTTAATGCCCTTAACAGGTTGTAGCGGGGTAAAAGAGTTTAGTAACACAACTCTGGGGTGTTACACCCACATTTGGGCTTCTGCAATTTGTCCCACATTTGCGCCTCAATAGCTTTCCCCACATTTCCACTTTACTCTTTTGGCCCACATTTGGGCTTCTGTAATTTGTCCCACATTTGCGCCTCAATAGCTTTTCCAACATTTCCGCTCGATCCACCAAAAAAAATATAAATTTATCTCCCTTGGATTTGGTCTCTTTTTCTCACGCTCCCTCTTCGGCGTGGAACCCTGATTCGTCGATAACAGTGATCAACATGGTAGGCTTTGAAAAGAACATTGAAAGTTAATAGAGAAGATATCCAAATGGATGGTGGATGTCTACGGGGCACCTCTACATAGGTGACAGGAACATAAATTTTAAAAAATCGTACATTGTCAGGTGACATTTTTCTAATTTTGCCGGATAGAAACACCTGCTCTGCATAGTTGACAGGGAATAAAATTTAATAAATTCTTCCTTAATTAATGCGCACCACATCAATTAATTCAATGCTTAAACTTTAAAAAGTTGTCCCACTTTTACGCTTTAATACTTTGTCCCATATTTCCGCTCTATAATTTTAAATTTGAAAAAAATGAATCCTCCCTTGGATGTGGTCTCTCTTTCTCACGCTCCTTCTCTAGCCTAAAACCCTGATTCCCCGCCACCCGTGATCACCATGGTAGGTGCATAAAAGAACATCGAAAGTTGATAGAGCAGATATCAAATTGGATCGTGAACATCACGGGGACGTGCGACATGGTGGGGCAGTAAGTGTGGACACGCCTACACAAACTGACTGACAGGGGTCAGCCCCTGCAACTTCTGGGTCTCCAAATTGGGCACATGGCCTGAGCTTGCCCTTTACCCCTTGGAGGTGCTGGCCTGCCCTGCAGCCAGTGTATTGTCTGAACGTGTGTTTAGCACGACTGGAGGGGGTTATCACGGGTTATATTTCCCAATGTTTTGGGGTGTAGGCTACCTCCTCCTCCACCGCCGCTTCCACCTACACCGCCACATCCACCACCTCCTCAACCTCCTACTCCATATAGACCTGGTCCTCCTAGATTAAGATTATTATTTTTTATTTTTACGTATTTTATGTTATTTAAAGTTATTTCCCTATCCACATTTGTTTGCAGAGCACTTGCCATGCTCTTAACCACATTTTGACGACATTTGCAGCCCTCTAGCCCTTTCCATGACATTTTTACAGCCATTTTAGTGCTCAAAAGTTCGGGTCCCCATTGACTTCAATGGGGTTCGGGTTCGGGGTCAAGTTTGGGTCAAGTTCGGGTCCCGAACTCGAACTTTTTTCTGAAGTTCGGCCGAACCTGTCGAACCCGAACATCCAGGTGTCTGCTCAACTCTACTAGTGACTATAATGGATCCAGTGTGAACCTCTATCATAATAGCCACCTCCTATACAAAGCTTTTGGGAAAAGACTACTCTCTGAAATACTTGAGGACTGTGCCTACTGCTTATATTTGTACTACAAGTCCCATAATCTATTCATGGGAAAAGACTACTCTCTGAAATACTTGAGGACTGTGCCTACTGCATATATTTGTACTACAAGTCCCATAATCTATTCAGTAAAGGAGAGACTTTATTTTATTATAATCAAGGTGGTCTTATTATTGGTCTCTATGCCTAATCTGATCATCATCCGCCTCCTGTTCTGCTTTGCACCCCACTGCTCACATAACATCCAGGGAACCCCAACCACCACCAGGAAGAAAACACCCAAAGGTCCACAGAGAAGGGTTGCTCCCCACCACTCACTTCCTGTGCGGCCCAGGAGAGCGCTGGAGCTGAGATTAGCCACCCTCATGGCTGCAGCCACCACTACTATCCTCTCCACCTCACGCCTTCCCCGTGGTTCGGTGCACGGCAAATTGATTTCGTAGCACTAGCCAAGCCTCAATTAACTGAAAGTTGACATGTACAATAATACATCAAGACAGACAAGGATGAATGCAAATAAAGATCCAATAATATATTATTTCCAGAAAAATGCTAAACTATAACTATTTTGACAATGTTTTTTAATGTATAAATCTATCAAAAATAAAAAAAACAGGAACAAATTATGTGCATAAAAATCATATGAAAAGGAACCAAATTTCTTCCCGTAAAAACATTCTAAAAAGAATCACATTGTAAGCATAACAAATAACAAAATTATACTAAAGCATTCATGTATACACAAGAAAAATATGAAATGAAGATGGTTTATTATAGTTTTTATCGTCCTAGGAATCTTTATATTTTGCATCTTTTTCATTCATTTTGGATCTCTGGAAATATGAAACCTGAATGTACGAATAACAATAACATCTTAGGTGAGGTCCTCATACTGCTCTGCTCTCATCCTCTCTGCGGCCGCACGACGAGTCCTACAGAGTCTACAACCCGGAATGCGGAGGGAAGGTGGCAGCAGGAAGATACATGTACCAAAATAGCCATTTTTAAAATGAAAATGTAAAAGAGCTCACTGGCCTGCAGCAAATGGTCCATTTAATAGTCTATTGTCACATGGCAAATGGTCTGTTGTAACAAATCTCACCTTTTATGGATTCATGGCCGCGACAGGGATAGGTACATCGAACACCTGTGAGCACATTATTGCTTTTTTTAGGTCCTTTGACGTATATCAGAGGCTGCGGCTAATGAACTCCATTTGCTCCTTGTCTGTAGACTTCTCCCCTACAGTCCATTATAGCATGAATTTATATGTGGACCTACAAAGGCAGAACCTGTACCTAATTATATTCATTATTCAGCTGAGTATACTTAAACAGGAACTATCACCAATACTGGGCAGTAAATATGTCTCTTAACTGTTGCAAGCGCTGTGGAGAATACCTTATGCAGAGTTAGGAAAAAGTGTTAATGCCAAAAACTGCGCCATATCTAATAACAGGTTGTGTGTGGTATTGCAGCTCAGGCCCATTCAATTCAATGGAGCTGAGCTGCATTACCATAGGCAACCCATGGACACGTGTAATGGACAAACATCGGTCGGGATGATTCGCGAACACGATGAAATATTCGCAAACCGCAAGTTCACGGCGGGCCCTATTCACTTTAATGGCAGGCGAACCTGAAAAACTTTCACGTCATAGTTGCAGCCACCAAATACTTACTAGAAGTGCACAAATAGTCCCACAATATGGACAGTGATATACCAGAGGGGGATCAATGGCAAAGATTCCCACAAAAAATATGTCTTAAAGGGACACTCTCCAAAATGTGCCCTGCTGGAGCCAAGAACATGTTTATTTTAAGCCATGGGAGTACAGGTCCCATACATTAGGCATTCACCGGACAGAAAACATCAAGGGATTATGTGGCTGGAGGTATATTAGACGGTCATTGGATATCAATTTTATTGCAGGCCAGTGGAGTACAGGCCCCAAACATTATTTATTCACCGTACAGAAAAGAACAATTGATAATGTGGCTGGAGGTACATTAGGTGGTCACTGTATAACAATTTTACTGTTGGCCAGTTAGATTACAGGCCCCAAAAATTAGGCATTCACCATACATAAAAGATCAAGTGATTATGTGGCTGGAGGTACTTTAGGCGGTCACTGAATAACAATTTTACTGTTGGCCAGATAGAATACAGGCCCCAGAAATTATGCATTCACCATATATAAAAGATCAAGTGATTATGTGGCTGTAGGTATATTAGACGGTCATTGGATATCAATTTTACTGCAGGCCAGTACAAATACATGTCAAATACATGAAGAGGGCATTGGCTATTTGTTTGGTCCCCCAAACATATCCTTTTTATATCCCCCACCTATCCCATAGAAATAAATACACAACACTACTGCTTGGATTATAATCGGCCACAGCAGCCGTTTATTGAATAAATACATAACATAATTAACTTAAATTAACCAATGACGAGGGAGGTCCTAGAAGCCCCAATAAGCTCATAAACACTGGAACACCTGCGTCTCCATCTTACCCCCAGCCGTTGAACCCAGCTCGGAGGCAGCAACTGATGGACGCGTAGTTAGTTACTACCAGCTCCTCAATGAGAGTCCAGCCCCTCCCGCGGGGCCCTCCCATCCTCAGGTACCACCATATTCTTCCACTTCAAGGACCTCCCCCGCCTCCACAACTGCCGCGACAAAACAAAGGACTCCAAAAACAAACTTCCCCAAATACTACATTCACCAAGGGACGGGAGGGTGGGCGTTTTCCTGTCCTGGCCGCAATGCTCCTGCTCCCGCTTTCTAGTCACCGCTGGCCGCCTCCCCCGCTCCCCTAGCAACTCGCGCCCCTTCACTTCTCCCCGCCTCCACCTCTTAACCCCTAACTCACCTGTCCCTTCACTGCCAAGCCCATTCATGAGCGGCCTCCCCTACCGCTGCGCTCCCCTTCCGGCCTGACTTGAAGAGGGCATTGGCTATTTGTTCGGTCCCCCAAACATATCCTTTTTTTATCCCCCACCTATCCCATAGAAATAAATACACAACACTACTGCTTGGATTTTAATCGGCCACAGCAGCCATTTATTGAATAAATACATAACATAATTAACTTAAATTAACCAATGACGAGGGAGGTCCTAGAAGCCCCAATAAGCTCATAAACACTGGAACACCTGCGTCTCCATCTTACCCCCAGCTGTTGAACCCAGCTCGGAGGCAGCAACTGATGGACGAGTAGTTAGTTACTACCAGCTCCTCAATGAGAGTCCAGCCCCTCCCGCGGGGCCCTCCCATCCTCAGGTACCACCATATTCTTCCACTTCAAGGACCTCCCCCGCCTCCAAGAACGCGCAGCTTGACCTTCTCAAACCTGCGCGTCCCTCCACATCCGTAATGCTATCTCCACACCGCTCTGGAGCCCCAGAGACCACAAGTCCGTCCCCACCGCATTCAGATGCACTCCATCCGTTCTCCAAAATGCACCAACACCCTTCTCCAACTTTTCATGCCACACCACCACAGCCCCATTCTTCGCCATAAAACGGCCCACTGCCCTATTCACCTTAATCCGGGCCTTATTAAGACTCTCCACCGACCTCGCCCCCTCCAAGACTTCCGCGGAACAATGTCCGACCAAACCGTGACTACCCCCGGGAACAACGCCCAAATCCTCAGCAGGTCAAACTTCACATCCCGTATCAACTCCCTAAACGGACGCCTCCCCAAGTCATTGCCTCCCACATGTAGTACCAACATATCAGGAGGGCGATCCAACCGCACAAAGCGATGAACCTCCCGCAACACTCCACCCCACAACATACCTCTCACACCTAACCACCTGACCGTAGCCAACTCCAAACTAAATCCCAACTGGCGACCACTCGGTCTCACATCCGCTTTGATCGCCCCCCAAAACACATATGAGTGACCCAAGATCCACACCAAGGCCACAGCAAACCTGCGAACAACAAAAGAAACATAATTAACACAAACCCTACCCTCCGCAGCACAACTACAAAAATCCCAGCCGAACATAAGATTTAAACCGTACCGACTCCCAACGCCCGATCCTCCTAATTACCTCATCACTGACCCCTAACCTGGCCGCCTCAGTCGCAGCCCCAATCCTAAACGAATGTCCAGAATAGTCCTTGTCCGGCACACCCAAACCTATCAAACATTTTTTGAACACTGCCAAAAATTTAAATCTGGACAAAAAGGAACCATCCTCATGCCTAAGAAACGGAACCGAATCCTTCTTAATCCCTGACCCATAAGTCCCTACATACCGCACTGGGCACATACTACAACCTGGAACCGAAAACAAAGTAAACCGTTGCCCCCTACCCTCCTGGTCCATTTTAGACCTACGAATCCGGACAAACACCCTGTCCCCTGCCCACTCCACATCTTCACTCCTTAACCCCCCTGCTCTGCTAACACTGCCACAAACCAACTCCCCCAACCTGAAAGCCCCAAAAAATGCTAGCGCAAATGCCGCCTTAAACAACCCCAGCTCCCATACCGACCCATCTGCAGCAACAACTCAAAAGACACTGGCCTCCTACAATCTATCACCTTACCCCCTCCCCTACGCCATCCTTTCAGAACCTGCCGCACCAGAAAACTTTTCATCAAATCCGGCAGTCCCCGCAACTTCAACCCAAACGCCACACCCGCAATAAAATGATTCACTTTGGATACCGACCAGCCCTCACTCTTCAAATGACCCAGCAACATCAACAGCCTAATATCCCCATCCCCCACCCCAGCCCCCCAAGTCCCGTTCCAACTTTCCCAAGTCGTCCACGCCTTACCATACTCCCTCCAAGTACCCGGACTCAGCGAGTCCCTCAACAACCCCATCACTTCTCCTCCAGGATCCCCCAAAGCCACGGCGGACACTCCAGACCTTCCACCTCCGCTTCTGGTGCTAGAAGCCGGAACCGCTCCCACTGTGAACGAGAAAGAGAATCCGCCACCAAATTAGACACTCCAGCCACATGCTCTGCCACCAACCACACATTAATCGACAAACATCGCAATACCAAAAACTGCAAAAGCCTAACCACCGGCGGGGAAGATGCAGACAAACTGTTGATAGCCTGAACCACCCCCAAATTGTCACAATGAAAACGCACCTTCCTATTCTCGAATTTCTCCCCCCACAACACAACCGCCATGACAATGGGAAAAAGCTCTAACAAAGCCATGTTCTTTACCCAACCCCGACTTACCCACGACTCCGGCCACCCGCCCGCCACACCGTCAAATCCCCTTTTAACTCCCTACGCAACCTAATGAAGTGATAAGGCGCCGACACCCTTGAGGTTGCTGCGGCAAGCCGTCTACAGAAAATTCTACCCATTGGCATAATCTGACATGCGAAATTCAGCTTTCCTAACAACGACTGCAAATCCCGCAACCTAATCTTCTCCCTCCCTATAGCCCTATCAATCTCCTGGCGCAAATTCAGCAACTTATCCTCCGGAAGCCTACACTCCATCCGCTCTGTATCAATGACAATTCCCAGAAAACACAACTCCATCACCGGACCCAACGTCTTCTCCTGCGCTAACGGTACCCCAAAACGCGCAAAAACCGACTGCACCATGTGCAACAACAACGAACAGACCCGTGAATTCGCCGGTCCCTAACACAAAAAATCGTCCAAATAATGAATAACTGACGAACAACCCGAAACTTCTACCACAACCCATTCCAAAAACGAGCAAAAAGTGTCAAAATACGCACACGAGAGAGAACACCCCATAGGCAAGCACCTATCTACAAAATACTCCCCCTCCCAAAAACAACCCAACAAACTTAAATTTGCACTTAGCCCCGAACCTGCAGTTTCCCTCATTAAAAAGGAAACACAACCCTTTTGCCGACTCTGCTGCTAACGCTCCCGGAGATGACCCCCCGGACTCGCCACGAAAGCACTGCCCAGCCCTAGGCGGCACCGTCACCCTCAGCCACAACCCAATATCCTTCTGGTCCCACCGGATATCAGGCCTCACCGCCTTACGCTGTCGGAACTGCTCGTCATACCGGAGCCAGCCCACACCACCGTATACCCGATACGCTTCACCAATGGCATCCTGGTAGCAAAACAGCGCCGAACAGCATTCTGGGGACCTTTCCCCAATGACACTTGCTAATATGGCAAACGCTTGTAGCCAATTAGCAAATGTGCGTGGGATAAACCGATGCCGCCGCTTATCTTCCTCTTCCTTTTTTCCCTCATCCTTCTTCCCCCTATCCAAGTTAAACCGTTCTGATGGGAGCAGCGAAAATATCTCCACATACTCCCCTTTCCAGATCTTCTCCCTCACCTCTTGCTTCAAATGTGCCCCGAGGGGGCCCTCAAAGCACACATACACCTCGCCGCGTGCCCTGTCATCCAACCTCTGCACCTCATCCTCCCCCCCACCTGAGTCTCAATAGACACCGACCCTGCCGCCCCCCCTTGCGTCCCCGCCACCGACCCTGGCAACACTTCCCATCCCGGCAAAGGCGACCCCCCGCCAGCCCCCAAACTAGACAACCATCCCGCCAATCCCCCCAAAAACTGCCCCAAACCCTTACCTAACTCGCCCATGGCCCCCCCCAACGGGAAGCCCTGCGCTAACATGGAACCCCATGCAATCTCACCAGGCACCACAGGCGCTGTGACTCCTGCTGCCGCAGATCCTGACTCCCGTAGCACGGAGACTTTACCAGTGTAGCTCCTGGACGTCGACGGCTGTTCCTCCTGGACCACCTGCACGACCCTCTGGACCACGCTGGAAGGACCCCGGGACGAAAACGCGGCGCCCCCCACGCCAGGGGAACTCCCTTCCTCACTGTCTTGGTCTTCTCTGGGCCTGCACGGGTATTCCCCTCCACCCGGTACAGCCCAAGGCACCTGGATCCCATCAAGAAGCCGAGTGGACCGCCCGCTGTAGGCTGGACTGAGCCGGTCCACCGAACCTGGTCCTGCATCCAACTGAACTGCCGCAGGGAGCGGGGGAAGGGGCGTCCCGCTCCGCTCAGGGCCCCGCCGTGTGGTGGGATTCCTCCCGCGGCGGGAGCGACTCACTAAAGGCTGAGCAGACGCTCTCCGCCGTGGAGGGTCTGCAGAGGGGCTCCCTACTCGGCACCGGGCCCGGGGGGTGCTTTCAGGGCTTAGGCGCTGGTGGGTGACCCCGCCGCGGCCGGGCAGCCCGTCCAGTGGGGGTAGCCACAGGAGCAGGCGAAACTACGCATGCACCAACATGCTCCTGCAGCCAGCCAGGCCCCCGCACCTCCGCTTCCCGCCGCAGCCACTCCAACAGCTCCTCCACAGACAAAACGGGCACCGCCATCACACACCCTGACGTTTTCCTGTCCTAGTCACCGCTGGCCCCCTCCCCAGCTTCCCTAGCAACTTGCGCCCCTTCACTTCTCCCCGCCTCCACCTCTTAACCCCTAACTCACCTGTCCCTTCACTGCCAAGCCCCTTCATGAGCGGCCTCCCCTACCGCTGCACTCCCCGTCCGGCCTGACTTATGTTTAAAAGAACAAAAATATACAGGGAGTGCAGAATTATTAGGCAAGTTGTATTTTTGAGGATTAATTTTATTATTGAACAACAACCATGTTCTCAATGAACCCAAAAAACTCATTAATATCAAAATTAATTATTTTTGGAAGTAGTTTTTAGTTTGTTTTTAGTTTTAGCTATTTTAGGGGGATATCTGTGTGTGCAGGTGACTATTACTGTGCATAATTATTAGGCAACTTAACAAAAAACAAATATATACCCATTTCAATTACTTATTTTTAGCAGTGAAACCAATATAACATCTCAACATTCACAAATATAAATTTCTGACATTCAAAAACAAAACAAAAACAAATCAGTGACCAATATAGCCACCTTTCTTTGCAAGGACACTCAAAAGCCTGCCATCCATGGATTCTGTCAGTGTTTTGATCTGTTCACCATCAACATTGCGTGCAGCAGCAACCACAGCCTCCCAGACACTGTTCAGAGAGGTGTACTGTTTTCCCTCCTTGTAAATCTCACATTTGATGATGGACCACAGGTTCTCAATGGGGTTCAGATCAAGTGAACAAGGAGGCCATGTCATTAGATTTTCTTATTTTATACCCTTTCTTGCCAGCCACGCTGTGGAGTACTTGGACGCGTGTGATGGAGCATTGTCCTGCATGAAAATCATGTTTTTCTTGAAGGATGCAGACTTCTTCCTGTACCACTGCTTGAAGAAGGTGTCTTCCAGAAACTGGCAGTAGGACTGGGAGTTGAGCTTGACTCCATCCTCAACCCGAAAAGGCCCCACAAGCTCATCTTTGATGATACCAGCCCAAACCAGTGCTCCACCTCCACCCTGCTGGCGTCTGAGTTGGACTGGAGCTCTCTGCCCTTTACCAATCCAGCCACGGGCCCATCCATCTGGCCCATCAAGACTCACTCTCATTTCATCAGTCCATAAAACCTTAGAAAAATCAGTCTTGAGATATTTCTTGGCCCAGTCTTGACGTTTCAGCTAGTGTGTCTTGTTCAGTGGTGGTCGTCTTTCAGCCTTTCTTACCTTGGCCATGTCTCTGAGTATTGCACACCTTGAGCTTTTGGGCACTCCAGTGATGTTGCAGCTCTGAAATATGGCCAAACTGGTGGCAAGTGGCATCTTGGCAGCTGCACGCTTGACTTTTCTCAGTTCATGGGCAGTTATTTTGCGCATTGGTTTTTCCACACGCTTCTTGCGACCCTGTTGACTATTTTGAATGAAACGCTTGATTGTTCGATGATCATGCTTCAGAAGCTTTGCAATTTTAAGAGTGCTGCATCCCTCTGCAAGATATCTCACTATTTTTGACTTTTCTGAGCCTGTCAAGTCCTTCTTTTGACCCATTTTGCCAAAGGAAAGGAAGTTGCCTAATAATTATGCACACCTGATATAGGGTGTTGATGTCATTAGACCACACCCCTTCTCATTACAGAGATGCACATCACCTAATATGCTTAATTGGTAGTAGGCTTTCGAGCCTATACAGCTTGGAGTAAGACAACATGCATAAAGAGGATGATGTGGTCAAAATACTCATTTGCCTAATAATTCTGCACTCCCTGTAAAATTGGATTAAAAACATGGCTAACGAAATCCCCCATCTTGAATAAACCCCAAATGATAATAGGTGAAATTCGACAACATGTGGTCGCCACAGGTGTTGAATTCCTCCGATATCCATGCCTCATTCATTTACAAGGTGGAGTTCCAGCGCCTCGGGCAGTCAAAATCAGATGTCTGACAGGCAGGTGGTGTCGCCGCTGAACATCAGCAAGGCGAGCCATGGCCGTGTAAGATCTTCTAAAAAGGCCAGAGATTTTCCTGGCCTGCCGCAAGATGTCCTGGAACCCGGGGTATTTGGCAATGAATTGCTGCATGACTAAGTTCAGGACGTGTCCCATGCACGGCACATGTGACATTTTGCCCTTTTTCAGAGCGCTCAGCAGATTAGCACCATTGTCGCACACCACTTTACCAACTGTCAAATTGAGCAGGGTTAGCCACTGATCTGCCTGTGACCGCAGAGCTGAAAGGAGTGCAGGACCAGTGTGGCTCTTGGCTTCCAGGCAGAACAGCCGCAGCACAGCATGGCAACATCTCACCTGGCATGTCAAATAGGTTCTGGGGAGATGGGGGTGTGCAGAGGAAGAGGCAGTAGCAGTGGTGGAGTCAGCCGAGGAGGAGACGGAGGATGGAGTAGCAGGAGGAGGAGAAGAGGCAGGCCTGCATGCAATCCGTGGCGGTAACACCAAATCCACATGGGTGCCACGGGTTGACTGCTTGACAGCCATCAAAAGGTACACCCAGTGGGTAGTAAAAGTTATGTACCTTCACTGCCAGTGTTTGCTAGACCATGTGTCTGTGGTCAGATGTATCTTGGCACCGACACTGTGTGCCAGATATACATTCACTTGCCGCTGAACATGGACAAATAGCTCTGGGATGACATTCTGGGAGAAATATTTCTTTCCGGGAACCTTCCATCGCGGTGTGCCTATGGCCACAAATTTTCTAAAGGCCTCCGAGTTCACCAGTTTATATGGTAGTAGTTGGTGGGCTAGCAGTTCCGACAAGCCGGCGGTCAGCCATTGGGCTAGAGGGTTATCCGGCGTCATCAACATTTTAGATTCAAACATTTGGGCCACGGAAGCCTGCCTTTTGCCAGATAAACGCGACAACGGCGCGGTGGAAGGTGGAGTGGAGGACAAATGGGAGGAGAGAGGAAAAGGAGAAGAGGCAGGACGTGGAGCGCGGGGAGTGTGGCTTTGTGGGTTCTGACGGTGTTGCTCCCACTGGGCTCGGTGATGGGAGGCCAGGTGCCTTCTTAAGGCGGTCGTCCCTAGGTGAGTGTTGGGCTTACCGTGACTTATGCGTTGACTGCACAGGCTGCAGATGGCAACACTATTGTTAGCAGTTGACAAGTTAAAAAAAGCCCACATTGCAGAGCCATGTGTCGGCCTCCTGGGAGCGCCAGAAGTGACCGTGCATGGTGAATGGCTCGCTCGAGATACATTTGCAGTCTGCTTTTTGCCTCCTGTGCCCTGTGAGCTCTGCATGCTTCTCCTCCTTCTCCTTCCTATTGGCTGCTCCGTCTCTCCCTCTGAACTCCCCTCCTCTTCCTCTCTTGTGGGCACCCACGTGACATCCATCGACACGTGATCATTGTCACCTTCACCACCACTGACATTAGAGATCTCGGAGTAGGCAGCAACAGCGGAGACCACCCTCCTTGGGCTGATCTGGGTACTGTCGTCAGACCGCTGGGTAGCGGCAGTTGCTACCTCCTCTTCCTGATCTGATGCCAAGAATGGCTGTGTATCGGTAAGATATGGGAATGGATGGGAAAATGGTGGTGGTGTCTTTGGGGGTGCACACAGCAGAGAGTGAGGAGGGTGCTGATACAGAGGATAAAGATGGTGCAGAAGCGGATGGCTGAGTGAGCCACTCAACCAACTCTGGTGCGTCCTTTGGCATGCACTTTCTCCAACTTCCCACTTAGGCTCCGGCCTGGTGCATCTGTCCGACCCTCATATCGCACCGGTTGCAATTAGTTGTCCCTCTGTATAGCTGTGGTATCGCAGCAGAACCGCACACAACTGCTGCACAATACAAATGCACTATATAGAAAGTATATTATAGGTATATCACACCTCTGCCTCAATCAGTTTTTTTGGGGGGCAACAGGTATATCACACCAGTTGCAATTAGTTGTTCCAATAGCGCTTGGCACTCTGTGTAGCTGCGGTATCACAGCAGAACCGCACACAACTGCTGCACAATACAAATGCACTATAATATACTTTCTATATTATAAGCATATCACACCCCTCTGTATGTCACACCTATCGTTAGCACACTTATACCAGTCTTTAAAAGGACATTTGTGGCCCTATTAGCTAGTGTTTGGAGTACCTAACAGTCTGTCTCTGCTCCACACAGCAACCTCTCCCTACACTGGCAAAAGACTGAATGTAAAATGGTGGCCATAGGGTAGGGGGTATGTCCATGTGCTGAAACGTCTCAATTGACTGTCCTGTACCACCTGATGGATGTGTCAAGGGTCAAAGTTCTGCACAATGCAAAAGAATATGGCGCCGGCGGAGATCGCCATATGTTTGCCTGTTCAGCGAATCGCGAACTAGCAAAGTTTGCCACGAAACGACCGCTGGGCAAACCGTAAGGCCATCTCTAGTGTGGAGATGTTTTTGGAAGAAATCAATTTTTTGTAATCCTGGAAAATCCCTCTAAGGGCTCATGAACAACAACCGTATGTATTTTGTGGTTCGCTAAAAATTGATTTGCAAAAAATATAGATGACATCCGTGTGCATCACGTATTTTGTGCAACGGAACAGCTGGCCCATAATAGAACAGTACTATCCTTGTCTGTAATGCGGACAATAATAGGATACATTTTATTTTTTTGTGAAACGGACATACTGAAACGGAATGCACACAGAGTAACTTCCTTTTCATTTGCGGACCCATTGAGATAAATGGTTCCGCATATGGGCCACAAAAACAAAAATACAGAACGGACACGGAAAGAAAATACGTTCGTGTGCATGAGCCCTTAGGCTGAGTTCCCACTTCAGTTATTTGGTAAGTTATTTCCATCAGTTATTGTCAGCCAAAATCAGTAGTGAAGCCTTCGCAGAGGTAACGTATAGTGGAAAGATTTCCTACTTTTCTAAGTCTTAGGCTAGGTCTACACGACGACATGTGTCGCGCGACAATAAGTCGCACGACACAAAGGGCACAACTACACTGCCAAATGTTGCGCAACAATTTTTATAATGATAGTCTATGATGTCGCACTGCGACATGCTGCGACTACGACGCAACAGTCGCAGAAAAATCTATTTTGAATGGATTTTTTTGCGACTGTCGCGTCGCAGCATGTCGTATGTCGCATTGCGAAACCATAGCCTATCATTATTAAAATTGTCACGAGACATTGGTGCAACAAAATGTCACTCGACAAATGTCGTCATGTATACCTAGCCTTAGACCCGTACCTGGTGTGAATTCGGCCTAAAGGGGTCTTATTTAAGGGCTGCACTGCTTCCATTGAAGTGAACAGGAGCAGTGCTGCAGTGATGAGCACTATCCACTACACTATCCACTATACTGTCCAAAACAAAGTTGAAATCGCTGTGTAGGTCCGGCGACAGAGCTACACAGAACAGCTGATTGGTAGGGTGTAGGGTGCAGGGTGTCGTACTCCAACCAATCAGCTAGTGATGGCCTTTCCCAAGGATAGGCCATCACTTAAAGGGGTTGTCCGAGTTATGAAAAAAAAAAAATATATAGCACTGTAAATCTGATGGGCAGCAATATATAATTGAGCTAAGCAAGTTTTAGGTAAAAAAAATTTTTTCCTCATTTCCCTGGTTCTCTTCTGGCCCTTTGTTTACCTGCAATAACAACAATCTCTGCCCCTCCTCAGGCTCTGCAAAGGGAGTGGATATAAGTCTGCCCTGAGTGACATGTCTGCCTGCTGGGAGACTCAACAGCATGTTGTATGTGTAGGACTACAGGTCCCAGCTGTACAATAACACTGCTGATACACACAGGATCTTCCCCCTTCCTGCTGTGCAATGCTCTGCATAACTCCTGTGTCAGATCCTGTGCCCATTATTTGTCCCCTCACTGCCTGCAGCTACTGAGTAAAGCCTTCAGTCCTGAGTCTGTGCTGTTGAAGCGGTTAAGAATCCAGGGAGAGAGCAATAAGCAGCAGCCGGCAGTGCAGGGGGCGTGGCCAGCATGTCTGGTGTACAGATCTCTCAGGCTTGTGCACAAATCATTATCAGAGCAGGGAGAGAAGCTGACATCACAGGTCATGTGACCCTCAGTGAAATCTGAGAAAGGAGCAACTACAGATGTTGCATTTGATTAGTTAGAAACATATAAAGAACAAAAAAATAACTCAGACAACCCCTTTAACCTGTTACGGACACAGGGCGTACTGGTACGCCCTGATGTCCTGGTACCTGTATGCCCTGTGTAGTTCCGATCACCACCGCACGGCGGGTGGTGATCGGAACTGGGTGCTCTCTCCGCTCCCTGCTTCACTTTTCTTCTGAGCTCCGGCACTCCCCCTGCAGGCCACACATGGCACTGCTGGCTGTGGGAGGAGCAGTGAAAGCCCGGGAATCGGCCTCCAGCACAGCCAGCAGCATGATGTGAGTGTGGGATCGCGTCATCAGGGAAGAAGATAAAATCAAACGGCAGCGGTGGCTCACCCTCTTCCTATACGGATAAGGTGCACACCCCCTGGTCCCACCCTTAGGACCAAATGTAAAGAATTGTCTAGAAAAAACCAGGTGTGGGGGGGCACACTTCAAAGGACAACACTCTGAGGGATGGTAATAATACAATTTAATAAAATTTAAATTAAGAATATGCCCCTAAAACATACATAAAATGTGGTACATCATTGAATATGTCCCAATCAATTAAAATGCACACTCAATTCGCAGGATGGCTCTGTAAAGCAATGTATACTGTTATCCACAATCGGCAGTGCTAACCAAATGATTGATAGCTAAAGTCCGGCAACTTCAAGCTAAAGGTGATAGTGTCCCGCAAGTAAGTAGGGCAGATATATATGTTCACATCCACTGTTTGTTCCAGTGCCCTCTCAATCTCATGCCCACACTTAGGAGCTGACAGTCAAGAACTTGAAAATGCTGTTATGACATTCCAACTGCTCACTAGGGATACCCGCATCTCCCGACATTTGTTCTTGTAAAGCTTGTATGCCTTGGGTGTGGTCAATAATGGTATACAAAGACCCCACATCCAAGGTCCCCAAGATCCAGCCATCCACCCACCTAATCGTCTCCAGGGTTCCGACTATGTCAGTGCGGGTATCCCTAGTGAGCAGTTGGAGTTCCTATTGGGAGGGGTTAGATATATATTGGCCCACAATTATTTCTCCTTTGATAGGGAGTTCTATGTACAGCGAACTGGCACCGCCATGGGCACCAGATTCGCCCCCAGCTATGCCAACTTGTTTTTGGCTCAATGGGAGAAAGAGGTCATCATGCCGAGGCTGGGGTCGGATCTGGTGCTATGGCGGCGCTACATAGATGACGTCCTGTTCATATGGCAAGATACAGCAGAATCCTTGGATCTATTTATTCAAGACATCAATAAGAATGATAAAAACCTAGTATCAGTAAATCAAAAGTAGAATTTTTAGATCTTGAGATATGGGTGAAGGGGGACCAGCTACAATGCAATACTTTTTTCAAACCAGTCGCTAAAAACTGTTTTATCAGATACGCTAGCTGTCATTTACCCCGCTGGTTAATCAATGTGCCAACCAGTCAGTTCCGCAGGCCACGGCGGAACTGTACTGAAGATGCCAGGTTTGAGGAGGAAGCGACTGTTTTGAAAGAACAATTGCTAGAAAAAGATTACCCGGTAAAGGTGATCGAGAGGTCACTTGCAAAAGTGAAAAAAATGGAAAGAAAAGATTTCTTTCGGGTAGAGGATCCCCAAGGTTGTGATGAGGTACTGAGAATTATTTTACCTTTTAATTCTCAGTACAAGACTATTGAGAGGAGCATTCGCAAACATTGGGGACACCTATTAAATGATAAGTGGGTTGGCCCCCTTTTAAGTGAAGTTCCCAAAATCACCTACACTAGGGCAAATAACCTGGCCGGGAAGATAGCCCCGACAGTGCAATTGAGGAAGGAAAGCCATAAAAAAGTAAAAGATAATTGGTTAGCAGTAAATGGATTCTTTAAATGCGGCAGGTGTTCCAATTGTAAAATCACCAGTTTCCCAAAAAAGACCACGAAAGTGGTATCCACAGTTAATATGTTCAGTTTGGAGATACAGGAATGCCTAACCTGCGATTCCACAGATGTTATCTATCTGCTACAATGTGGATGCAGGAAGCAGTATATAGGCAGAACCAAAAGAACGCTGAAAAAGAGAGTGGCAGAGCATGTGGCAAATATCAAAAAAGGCCTGGAGACGCACTCTCTATCTAAACATTTCAAATTAATACATAACTGTGATCCCACAAGTTTAAAATTTGTGGCAATTGAAAAAGTCAAAAAAGCCTGGAGAGGGGGAAACCATATTGCACGCATGTCACGACAAGAATCCAGAAGGATCTTCGAGTATGACACCATCATCCCTAGAGGCCTCAATGCTGAGCTGGAGGTCTTTGGGTTTTTGTGAGGGTTGTCCTGTGGAGATGGGAGATCGTAGTCTGGCCGTTTTACCGACACTGTGATTTCCCCTCCCCGCAGGACGGCCTCTCCTAACTACGACTACACAAAATTAAGGAAATTTTAACCTTTGAAGGAAAGGCAAATGTACGGTCCCAGCTATGAATGCGCTGGTCACCCCAACATATGAAGGCAAAATTGAGGTTACAGATAAGGGAAAAGTACATTTTAAGAAAAAACGCATGGAAGACGCGATGCGGTTTTGATGCGTTTTTCATGCGTTCTCTATGTGAGACCTTGTAGTCTTCTCCGATATCAATTTTACAGATATGGGGTATTTGTATTTATTGTTTTAAAGTATTTTAAACAAGATGTATGATTAAAAAGGCACATCAGGGTGACAGTCCGGTTCATGCAAAGCAAATCCACCCCACAAAGTAGTAAAAGCAGAAACAACATGGAGGAAGGAGGGTGGAGCTAACCCTTTATAAAGAGTAAAGATCCGCTTACCCAGTAGGCCACTGAGGAAGGGGCTTGAGACCCCGAAACGCGTCTGGCGGTGTCTAGAGTAAGCGTTGATCTACACACGAGCAAAGAAAAAGCGAGAAAGCCGGCAAAGAAAAGAAAGAGTTACGTAACTAAAAGCACAGAGTGGACGCTGACGCACAAGTTACACGTCACACGAGCTTGCATCCGGTCCCCTTGGAAACCAGGTCACGTGGGACGCCGCGTACAGGCAGCAGCACACCACGTGGGACGCTGCGGGTGTGCGGCCTCCTGGAACAACGCTACAACAGCGGTGAAGGGTAATGCAGTGTCCCAGGGGGTCAGTAGTGTGTGCTGGGCTTTGTAGTGCAGATTGACCACTAACCTGGGATCCACTGTCGTCTTCAATTGGGGCAAATACTGGAACAGGCAGGTATTTAACAGTTCGTGACGCCAGTGTCAGTTAAACGGTGACACGCCATGTAAAGTATGGTGGAAGAATGAAGCAAGCACAGGATAGCCAACAAAAACTGGAACTTTTACTGAATATCAGTCAGGATAATACATGGACACCGGAAGAGCACAGTTCCATAAAAGACGGTTGGTTTCTTATAGCAATACAGGTGGTTCTTGGGAGTTACAGAATGGCCGGTCCTAGCAATGTATAATACAGAGTGTTGATTGCAGGAGATGCAGTACAGGCGGCTTACACACTATTCCTGACTGGGTCCTGACTCATATGTGACTTTCTCTCCAAGGTCTAATGCCCTTTATCTGGCGTACCCTTGAGGCTGTCCTTATCTAGTACCTCCTCTGTTATATGGAGTACCTCTTGCTTATCTGATCGGCCTCTGTGGTATTCTGTGTCTTGGCTTGTGGCTTGCTTATGCTGCTTCAGCTAAACGGATGGTGACTCAGGAGGAAACCTCTCTGCACTGAGTCTGGAAACTTCTACCCTTCCTGAGCTAGGCCCTAGCCTATTTATACTGAACTGGGGGCTCCCTCTGCTGGCTGTGATAAGGATTGCCGGTAACCGGCCTGACTGGCTTAAAGGGAACTACACACTCAAATCTAGCAGTGTCGGGTAGCCTACCCGTATGCTGCACACCCCCAGACTTTAACGTGAGTAAGGCCTCATACTCACACACATGCCTGAACCAACATAAGCTGATGCATAATTTAAACAGTACATTATAAATATAATAAACAACAATTTCACATAAAAATATAACATTTGCAATAACTGACGCAAGAAAAAGGGGCGTCTTTTTTCTTCTTAGGCACGGCCGCTGACCTGGCACAGCGGACTTAAGGTGAACCAGGTTAGTCTATTTTTCTTGACTGAGGTATAATAAGGAACTACACAGGGTTTCCCCGTGGGTGTAGAACAGGCAAGGGCTCACGTGGAGGAGTCCATTCTTGCGCACAAACATCAAGCAGGCTATTTCCGATAGTAACTGTTCGAGAGGAGACACCACCAGCATAGTCAAAGTCTCTTAAATGGACTGGCGGACGTCCCCTGGTCATCCGGGTGGACCTTCTCAACACAGGGGTTTCCTCTTCCCTTAGCACCGAGGTAGAAGAGAGAGGAGCAACAGGAGGATCTCCATCCGTGAGACCTTGGTCAGGAACAACGGGAACAACAGGAACAACAGGAACAACTAGAGGGGGAACTGGATCCGGGGCATCTTGAACCGGCTCTTCTGGAAGTAAAGGTACTGTAGGTGCCGGAGCGGGCACCAACAAGTTCAACCATGGTGTCAGAAGCCAATGCATGGGATCAGCGTCATACCTTAGATTACGGACAGCCTGCATAGGATCCTCGGGCTGTGTTGGTGACTCTGACACAGGGGGTTCAGATATAGAACTCTCGGCACTGGGTTCTGGTGTCAGGCAGAGCTTTAACCGGTTTCGGTGTACAATTTGGGATCCCCTGCCCTCCCGGGTGATCTCATAAGTGTGAGTTCCAACATTTGGGATTGCAGTGACAACATAAGGACTTTGCTCCCATTTACTGTCCAGTTTACTGGTACGGCGGTTATTTTTTAACCATACCATAGCCCCTATCTTCAGGGGTTCTGCATGGGCTGCTTGGTCATAGTCTCTCTGCTGCCGGTCTCTAGCATAGTCCATACGTTCCTGAACAATAGCTTGGGCCGTATTCAATCGCCTTTGGTGTTCAGCAACCCAGTCGGTATTAGGGAATGGGTTGATGCAATCAGGTACGAGTACATCCAAGGAGTGGTCAGCAGGCAATAATCCTTGGCGCCCAAACATCAAATAAAAGGGGGTATACCCGGTGGAACAGTGTATGGTATGATTGTATGTGAACATGAGCTGTGGCAACAGATTAGGCCAATCTCCCCTGGTTTCAGGAGGCACGGTCCTCAGCATCTCTATCAAGGTCTGATTCATTTTTTCACATAATCCATTACCTTGCGGATGGTAGGCCGTCGTCCGGATCTTCTTACAGTTGTGCAGGCGGCACAGTTCATGGAACAGATGGGACTCAAAAGCAGGACCTTGATCGGTGAGGATCTTTTCTGGACAACCGTAGGGCAGGAGGAAGTGTTTCCAGAACAGTTCGGCTGTAGTCTTGGCCGTCTGGTCTCTCACAGGCACCGCTACAACAAACTTAGTGAAATGGTCAATAATAGTCATAGCGTACACATACCCTGAGCGACTAGGCTCCAGTTTCACATGGTCGATGGCGACAAGTTCAAGAGGACGAGTACTTACAATGGGTCTCAGTGGTGCCCTCTGATCATGGTGTTCACCTCGTTTCAAGGCACAGGCTACGCACTCCCGACACCACTTCTCCATGTCTTCTCTCATGCCCACCCAGTAAAACCGCTGGCGGATATTTGCCTCAGTCTTTTGGACCCCGAAGTGACCGGATTGATTGTGGTACATCTCCAACACCATACCTGCATCTCGTCGGGGTATGAGAATTTGATGCACTCTTTCGTTGGACACTGGGTCTAGGCTTCTCCGTAGCAACAGGCCCTTTTGTATGAAGAGTTGATGGCGCTGTCTCCACAGTTTGATGAGCTCAGGATCTGTACTCTTACGCCGAATCCTCTCAGGGGTTCTGCCACTGGTAATGAAGTCCAACAATTCACCCATCACTCTACTTTCAGACTGTAGTTTCACCCACCTTTCTTCTTTGAGTTCCGGCCTACTGGAGGGTGAAGGAACTGCAGCTCTGTTACTGGTAGCCCGAGCCTGATCCTGTTGAGCAAATTTATGGTAGAAGGCCGGCATTTCTACATCTTCCCAAGCATCTCGCACATCATCAGGAGCTGTCTCTGTGGGAAGTCTGGATAAAGCATCAGCATTGTCGTTAGTACGTCCAGCGCGATATTTTACAGAGAAATCATAGTTGGCGAGACGAGAGGCCCATCTTTGCTCCAGAGCCCCCAATTTAGCTGTATTTAGATGTGCCAGAGGGTTATTATCAGTGAATGCAATGAATGGGGTAGCGGCTAGATAATCTTTGAATTTTTCCGTCACTGCCCACACTAATGCCAGGAATTCTAGTTTGAAGGAACTATAATTCTGGTCATTTTTCTCAGCTCCTTTCAGGGAGCGGCTTGCATAAGCTATCACTCTTTCTTTTCCCTCTTGAATCTGGGCTAACACAGCCCCCAGGCCTCGCTTGCTAGCATCAGTATACAGATGGAAGGGCTTGCTGTAGTCGGGATAACCTAACACGGGAGGCTCGGTCAGTTTCTTTTTTAACAACTGGAACGCTATCTCTCTCTCTTCATTCCACTCAATGAGCACTGGAGTTCTAGGACTTTTCTTGGGCTGCCCCCTCAAGAGTTCCTGGAGAGGATCGGCTATTTGAGCAAAATGGGGGATGAAACGTCTATAGTAGCCGGCAAAACCAAGGAAACCCCTCACCTCTTTGACGGTAGTGGGTACCGGCCAGTTACGGACAGCCGCTAACTTATCAGGGTCAGGTTGTACGCCCTCTCCGCTTACCACATGCCCCAGGTATTTTACCGCAGGTTTGAGCAAGTGGCATTTAGATGGTTTTACCTTCAGGCCATATTTGACAAGGATTTCAAAGACCTCTGCTAAGTGTTTCAGGTGGTCTTCATATGTTTTTGAGTACACAATGACGTCATCTAGATACAGCAGCACTGTTTCGAAAGTTTTTGTGACCCAAACACCGCTCCATTAGTCTCTGGAAAGTTCCTGGGGCATTACATAACCCGAACGGCATACAATTGAATTCGAACAGGCCCATGGGAGTGGTGAAAGCAGTCTTTTCCCTATCTGCCGGGGCCATGGGTACTTGCCAGTAGCCACTGGTCAAGTCCAATGTGGAGAAATAGGCAGCGGAGCCCAGAGCAGTTAGTGACTCTTCAATGCGGGGCAGTGGGTATGCGTCTTTGTGGGTTATTTGGTTAATTTTTCTATAGTCCACGCAGAAACGGATACCACCATCCTTCTTCTTCACAAGGACCAGGGGTGCCGCCCACGGGCTACGACTGTCCCGGATTACATTAGAGTCTTTCATCTCTTGGATCATTTCTTTTACAGTCTGATAAGAAGTAGGCGGTAAGGGTCGGTATCTCTCCTTGATAGGAGGATGAGAGCCAGTAGGTATGGTGTGTTGTATGGCACTAACCTCTCCATAATCAGCAGCATGTTTACTGAAGGCCTGGTGGTGCTCTTTGACAAGCCGTAGTATCCCTTCTTGTTGATGTTGGGGGGTAGTCTCGTCCCCGACATGTAGCTCTTCCCACCAGGGTACTTGTGACTGGGGCACCGGCGGACATCCGCTGACTGCAGCTGGCGGCTTTTCTGTCACTGGAAGACGGATGATGTCTTGGAAGAACACCTGAGAAAGCTGGGCAACAGGGTAATGCTTAGTAAGCGCCACAGGATGATCACTCAGGTTAATCAGACGGACAGGTACTTTACCTTGGGAGACGTTCACCAGGCACTTGGCAGCTCTCACATAAGGGTAGTTCTCCATCTGGATTGGCTCCACCAGGGCTGGATAATCTTGGCCTTGGACTCCCAGGACAGCATGACACCATAAGAGAGTTTGGGAATTAGGAGGCAAAGTCACAGGCTTATTATCACGAATCTTGGCAGTACAAATTTCTCCTTTCCCGTTAGCAAACCTCTGCTGGGCACTTAACACGGTGATAGTCTTTTGAATCACCCTCTTGGACGCAGAGGAAGCGGTGGGCAGAGTCTGATGTAATACGGCAAGTATTTCAGCATAACAGTTTTTGAAGACATTGGTGCCTAGAATGACAGGATGTCCTCCTCTGTCGCCGGCCTGTACTACTATCACCCCCTGTTGAGGCAAGGTGACTTCTCCCACCTGCAGGGTGGGTTCCCAGTATCCATGGATCTTTACCGGTTTGCCATTGCTGGCGATAATCTCTACCCAGGATTCAGGCGGCTGGGTCAATTGATTGGTGTCCCAGAATCTTTCAAAGGCGGGCAGCTGAATAGTAGTGACCTGAGACCCAGTATCTAATAGGGCTTCAAAGGGGACCCCGTTAATCTCCACATTGATTTTAGGATGGGATCCTACATACCGTGGCATCCAATTTGGATCTTTTGGACCTAGTGTTCTACCTCCCGAGGGGTGGTCCTCAGCCTCAGGGGTTGCCCGTTTAACTGCCAGCAAGTGGATTCTGTGTGTCCCATCTTTTTGCAGTATGTACACACGGGCCGCTGGCGACCCCTATTGCGCCTCCCCGGATCCCTGGGGTGAGTCTCTTGGTATGGAGGTGAGAACGGCTTAGAGGGTGACAGGAACTCCTCTTCTGACATCATAGGTTTTTCCCATTCCTCCATTTTTCTGCACACTCTCTCTAGGCTTTTAGTGAGGTGATTTACTTGCTCTGTCAGCATGGCGATAGTATCGGTAGCTGTAGCTTGAACAGCTTGACCGGCCTCAGCTCGGTTAATGATAAACGGTTTTGACCTGCAGGCTGATAACTCAGGTGGGGTGCTCAACTCTGTAGATACTGCTGACCCCAGAATTTTTATAGCCAGTTCTTTAAAGTCCAGAAAGGTACTGTTAGGGTGTTGGGCGGACAGCATCTTTAATTGGGTCCTTATTTGCTCACTAGCCACTCCAGTAATAAATTGTTCCCTCAGGGTCTGATCCTGGTTATCAGCTTCCTTGGGATCTATCTGGATTACAGCCCCCAAAGCCTCCTGAAGTGATAGGGCATAGTCACGGAGGGACTCACCGGACTTCTGTTTCTTGCCAAAGAAGTGCATCTTTATCTCTGAGGCAGTCCTCGTTTCAAAAGTGGCCCTGAGGCGGGTGAATATCTGCTCCAGAGTACTCCTTTCAGCAGCAGGCCAGGATAATACCTCTCTGCGGGCAGCCCCCTCCAGTTGCGCTAGCAAGATTTCCATTTGCTGATCGGCATTTATGGGGTACAGTTTGAATAAGGCCAGCAACTTTTCTTTAAAGTCTCTTAGGGTATGGGCCTCTCCGTTATAGCGGGGAAACCATGGGGCCCCAAAATAGTAAGGCATGGTAAAGGGCATCATGCTGGGGGCTATAGGATGATTAGGAGCCGCAAGCTCTCCCGGGTCCGGCCGCTCGGCAACTCCCGGATCTGACATGTTAACTTATTACGAGGTGGCCGCTGGTGACTAAAGGGGCCGGAACAATCCCCTTCCCTCCGGATACAAGTTCTTACCGGTATCGGCGGGTTCGCGCAGGCCAAATCTCGGGAGACTCTGGACGTCCTGTGTACGCGGTGACGTTGCTGACGCAGGAAAAGCAGGGCCGCGGCGGTGCGATGATGAAGAGGGGCGGGATTCTCTGTGTCTTTGAAGGGATCCGCCCACGGAGGTCCTCAGCAGCGCGGGAAACTTTACTCCAGGCGGCCGGTGGCCATCTTGATCACGATTCCCTGACAGCAAGCAGGGTGTTGCAAAGTCCAATAAATCACAGTCCACAAATACGATTTTCTCTCTGGGGGTAGCGCAACACAGTACAGCGCCTCTGATTCCTACCAGGCACAATTTTAATCCACCGGCTTGGAAATAAAGGGTTACAGTCTTTGCCATACGGTGGTGGAATAGTTAAAGCACACAGTTCACACTTCTCTGCACTGTCGAAGTATGCGGATCCTGTTCGTGACGCCAAAAAGAGCGATGCAGTGTCCCAGGGGGTCAGTAGTGTGTGCTGGGCTTTGTAGTGCAGATTGACCACTAACCTGGGATCCACTGTCGTCTTCAATTGGGGCAAATACTGGAACAGGCAGGTATTTAACAGTTCGTGACGCCAGTGTCAGTTAAACGGTGACACGCCATGTAAAGTATGGTGGAAGAATGAAGCAAGCACAGGATAGCCAACAAAAACTGGAACTTTTACTGAATATCAGTCAGGATAATACATGGACACCGGAAGAGCACAGTTCCATAAAAGACGGTTGGTTTCTTATAGCAATACAGGTGGTTCTTGGGAGTTACAGAATGGCCGGTCCTAGCAATGTATAATACAGAGTGTTGATTGCAGGAGATGCAGTACAGGCGGCTTACACACTATTCCTGACTGGGTCCTGACTCATATGTGACTTTCTCTCCAAGGTCTAATGCCCTTTATCTGGCGTACCCTTGAGGCTGTCCTTATCTAGTACCTCCTCTGTTATATGGAGTACCTCTTGCTTATCTGATCGGCCTCTGTGGTATTCTGTGTCTTGGCTTGTGGCTTGCTTATGCTGCTTCAGCTAAACGGATGGTGACTCAGGAGGAAACCTCTCTGCACTGAGTCTGGAAACTTCTACCCTTCCTGAGCTAGGCCCTAGCCTATTTATACTGAACTGGGGGCTCCCTCTGCTGGCTGTGATAAGGATTGCCGGTAACCGGCCTGACTGGCTTAAAGGGAACTACACACTCAAATCTAGCAGTGTCGGGTAGCCTACCCGTATGCTGCAGTAAGACCGGGCTCGGTTTGGAGCACATACTTTACCTCATAACAGCATTTTCAAGTGCTTGACTGTCAGCTCCTAAGTGTGGGCATGAGATTGAGAGGGCACTGGAACAAACAGTGGATGTGAACATATATATCTGCCCTACTTACTTGCGGGACACTATCACCTTTAGCTTGAAGTTGCCGGACTTTAGCTATCAATCATTTGGTTAGCATTGCCGATTGTGGATAACAGTATACACTGCTTTACAGAGCCATCCTGCGAATTGAGTGTGCATTTTAATTGATTGGGACATATTCAATGATGTACCACATTTTATGTATGTTTTAGGGGCGTATTCTTAATTTAAATTTTATTAAATTGTATTATTACCATCCCTCAGAGTGTTGTCCTTTGAAGTGTGCCCCCCCCCACACCTGTTTTTTTCTTGGGAAGAAGATAAGTATGCGTTTTCTTTTTGTTTTGTTTTTCATAAAGCTGCAGACTGGAGGCAAAAGGGTGGCCACAACTAGAGTGAGGGGGCACAAAATTGGGCATCTTGACTGAGGGGGCACCTAATCTGGAGTAACTACTTTGAGGGGGCACCTAATCTGGCATAATTACTGTGAGGGAACACATATGTGGGCATAACTACCGTGAGGGGGCACATATCTGGGCATAAATACTGTGAGGGGCACATATCTGGATATTACTGTAAGGGGGCACATATCTGAGCATAACTACTGTGAGGGGCCACATATCTGGCATAACTACTGCGAGGGGGCACATATCTGGGCATAACTACTGTGAGGGGCACATATCTGGGCATATCTACTGTGAGGGGGCACATATCTGGCCATAACTACTGTGAGGGGGCACATATCTGTCCATAACCACTGTGAGGGGCCACATATCTGGCATAACTACTGTGAGGGGGCACATATCTGGGCATTACTATTGAGAGTGGGCACATATCTGGGCATAACTACTGTGAGGGGGGAACATATCTTGTATAACTACTGTGAGGGGACACAAAGTGGGCATAACTACTGTGACATGAACAAAGGTGGGTATAACTACTTTGAGGGGCCACAAGGAGGACATAACTTTTGCCACAAGGTGGGCTTTATTACTCTGAGGGGCCACAATGTGGGCATTAGTACTGTGTGGTATCACTTAGGGGAAATGTCCTAGATTACCCTGCTATACATTGGCATGGCTTAGTCTTACAGGCCAGCACAGCACCCCCTGCTGGTGATTTCACAGGGGCAGTCACCATCCCTTCCTTATGTGATTATTCTTTTTTTCTCTATCACCACAGGGACCTTGTTCTGGATCCAGTGGACATCACACCAAAGACGGCAACACTCTGGATGAGGTAGGACCAGATTTTATTAGTTAGGACTGGGTGAGTGTAGCCATGCATTGGGCTTAGTGTAAAAAAAATTGCAGCCTCTTTGTATGAATTGGCGGGGGGGGGGGGGCGCAATCCAAAATTTGCACTGGGGCCCATAACACTCGTCACTGGAGACAACCCCTTTAAAAAAAAAAAAAAGGCTGGAAAATCCCTTTAACCACCTCAGCTCCCCTAGCTTAACCCCTTAAGGACTAGGTCATTTTTCACTTTAAGAACCAGACTGATTTTTGCAAATCTGACATGTATCACTTTATGTGGTAATAACTTTAAAATTCTTTTACGTATCCAAGCCATTCTGAGATTGTTATATCTTCACATATTGTACTTCATGATAGTGGTACAGTTGATTCAAAATATTTCATTTTTATTTATAAAAAAAATACCAAATTAACAAAAAACTTTCCAAATTTCTATTTCTCTGCTTTTAAAACAGATAGTGATACCTCATATAATAATAATTACTTTACATTTACCATATGTCTACTGTTTGGATCATTTTGTGAATGCCATTTTATTTTGTAGGGATGTTAGAAGACTAAGGCCCCTTTCACACGGGCGAGTTTTCGGTGCAGGTGCGATCCGTGCGGCGAACGTATGGCACCCGCACTAAATCCTGACCCATTAATTTCTATGGGGCTGTGCACATGAGCGATGTTTTTAACGCATCACTTGTGCGTTCAGTTGAAATCGCAGCATGCTCTATATTGTCCGATTTTGACGTGACGCAGGCCCCATAGAAGTGAATGGGGTGTGTGAAAATCGGATGGCATCCGCAAGCAAGTACGGATGCCGTGCGATTTGCACGCACGGTTGCTAGGAGACCATCGGGATGGAGACCCGATCATTATTATTTTCCCTTATAACATGGTTATAAGGGAAAATAATAGCATTCTGAATACAGACTGCATAGTAAACCAGCGCTAGAGGGGTTAAAAAAATTTAAAAAAATGTAACTCACCTTAGTCCAATTGCTCGCGAAGCCGGCATCTCCTTGTGTGTCCTCTGCTGATGAACAGGACCTGGGGTGAGCTGCTGCATTAACCTGCTCACGACCGCCGTACGCAGGATTGCGTCTTCTCGGCGGCCGTGCAGCTCTAGGTGGACGCGCCGGTGCGTCCTCTCGCGAGACGCGAGATTTCCAGGGAAGCCGGCCCGCGCATGCGCATCGCGGGCCGGCAAAATTCAAAGGACAAGTTCGTCATCAACCTGCCAGCCAATGATTGTGGCTGGCAGGTTGATGATTTTCAAAAAAAAACAATCAGAAGCCACATAACCCATCATATTAGTAAATATGATCTGTTATATGGCTGCTGTGCTCCTCTGCTCCTTCTTTTGGTCGGTTGGTTCCAGCAGAGGAGCACACATCACTATGAGTACCCACTACACCACACTTAGCCCCCAGATCACCTCCCAGCACCCAATTAACCCTTTGATCACCCCTTCTTGCCCCTGTCAATCACTAGTGAAAAGGAAAAAAGTGATCAGTGCAAACTGTCACTTTTTTTTTCACTGTTATTGACCGTTAGGTTTTAGGTATAGTTTAGGCCCCTTGGTTAGGTAGTTTAGCGATCAGTTAGCGCCCAGCCCACCGCACCGCAGTCCGTTATTCGCTGATTAGCGTATCGCTAATCAGCATTTGTACTTTTATAGTATCTGAAAGTGATCAAAACTGATCACGGTCAGATCTATAATTGTATTAGTGTCACTTTAGTTCGCCCTTCACCCAAAACGCAGTGTTTGCCCGATCAGGCCTGATCGGTCGCCCACACGTGCGTTCGCCCACGCCCGCCCCACCGCAGTGACAAAAAAAATATTTTTTTTTTGATCACTGCACATTCACTTTACACGCACTGCGGCGATAAAAAAATCAGTTTTTAAATTTTTTATCAACCGCAGCGGCCTCCGGTACTTCGCTAGCCTCCCCTTTGTAATACAGGCTTGCTTTTTTTTTCTTGGGTAGTCTCAGGGAATACCCCTAAATTTAGTTGCCCAAATGTCTAACAGGGGGTATTCTTCTGAAGAGGCCTACAGGCTTCTGACCCAGTCGGATGAGGAATGGGAACCCTCATCTGACTAATCTAGCGGGTCAGAATACGAACCTGTAGAAAGCAGTGGCTCTCTGACCCAAAGTTCGGACGAGGAGGCTGAGGTCCCTTATAGCAGCAGGCGTACCCGGCCCCGTGTCGCTAGACCGCAGGTTGCGCAGGATCCGCTTCAAGAGCAGCAGAGTGGGGCTGGTGCTGTCGGATTACGTGGTGAGGCATACACCAGCAGCCCAGCCCTTCCTGGACCTAGTACCAGCACTGCCGTACAACCTGGTGAAGTGGCGAGCACCAGAAGGGCAGTTGAAGCTGGTACGGTGGCACGAGCAGTAGTGACCCCGTCGCAGCCACCGCAAAGACGTGCCCGTAGAGCCCCTAGAATCCCTGAGGTGCTGGCAAACCCTGATTGGCAGTCCCCAACTTCAGCCGCACCTGTAGTTTTCCCTTTCACTGCCCAGTCTGGAGTTCGGGTTGAGACAGCTCAGATCGGTTCGGCCCTGGGATTTTTTGAGCTGTTCTTGACTGCGGAGCTCTTGGACTTAGTCGTGGCCGAAACAAATCGGTATGCCACACAATTTATATCTGCCAACCCGGGAAGCTCTTATGCCCAGTCTTTCCGGTGGAAACCAGTCCAAGTTTCCGAAATTAAAACTTTTCTGGGCCTCCTCCTCAACATGGGTCTAAATAAAAAGCATGAATTGCAGTCATATTGGTCCACGAACCCAATTCATCACATGCCCATGTTCTCTGCTGCTATGTCCAGGACACGATTTGAGACCATCCTGCGTTTCCTGCACTTTAGTGATAACAGCACCTCCCGTCCCAGAGGCCACCCAGCTTTTGACCGGCTCCACAAAATTCGGCCCCTCATAGACCATTTCAACCTGAAATTTGCAGATTTGTATACCCCTGAGCAAAACATCTGCGTAGACGAGTCCCTGATACATTTTACCGGGCGCCTTGGCTTCAAACAATACATCCCAAGCAAGTGCGCCCGGTATGGGGTCAAATTGTATAAGCTCTGTGAAAGGGCCACAGGCTATACCCACAAATTTCGGATCTATGGGGGAAAAGATCAGACCCTGGAGCCGGTCGGTTGCCCTGACTACCTGGGGAGCAGTGGGAAGACAGTTTGGGACTTGGTGTCACCCTTATTCGGCAAGGGGTACCATCTTTATGTGGACAATTTTTACACAAGTGTGGCCCTCTTTAGGCATTTGTTTCTAGAACGGATTGGCGCCTGTGGTATCGCGCGAACTAGTCGCGCGGGCTTCCCCCAATGGCTCGTTACCACCCGTCTTGCAAGGGGGCAGAGGGCCGCACTGTGTAACGAAGAACTGCTCGCGGTGAAATGGAGAGACAAGCGTGACATTTACATGCTCTCCTCCATTCACGCAGACACGACAATACAAATTGAGCGAGCAACCCGTGTCATTGAAAAGCCCCTCTCAGTCCACGACTATAACCTTCACATGGGAGGGGTGGACTTCAATGACCAGATGTTGTCTCCGTATTTAGTTTCCCGCAGAACCAGACGCTGGTATAAGAAGGTATCTGTATATTTAATTCAATTGGCTCTGTACAATAGTTTTGTTCTCTACAGTAAGGCTGGGAGAACTGGATCCTTCCTTAAATTTCAGGAAGAGATCATCGCGAACCTCCTGTACCCAGGAGGTTCCGTGGCCCCATCCACCAGTGTAGTTAGCCGTCTACACGAGCGACATTTCCCCAGTGTCGTTCCTGGTACCTCAAACCGACCGCCACCCCGAAAAAAATGTCGTGTCTGTAGCAGGAGTGGAATAAGGCGTGACACCCGCTATTTCTGTCCTGACTGTCCTGACCACCCTGCCCTATGCTTTGGAGAGTGTTTCCGGAAGTACCACTCACAGGTACACTATTAGCATAGGGATCATCTCACCAGGACAGGCACACAGGGCTATTAGGGCCCATTCACTCACACAGCTGCTGCAAACGTCTCCTTTCACCTGGGACAAAGTGTCACGGCTGTTTAAGGGTAACAAGAGTATACACAGTAAAAGAGCTACTGACCGGACCCAAACTAGGGAAGAGAAAGGGTGACCCCTGTCAGACCCTCAACACTCTCCCTATGCTGCTAAAGCACATGCCCGGATCCAAATGGTGGAACGAGGCATGCCCGCGTACCTTAGACTGATGAGCCCTGTAACCCCTACAATAGTGGAAGGGGCACGGCCTCCGATGCCCTGCACAGAATAAGGAGGGAACCGGGGCCACCTCAGATCCAGTCAGGAAATCACCAGGTACATAACAAAGTCTGCACACTTAGCTGATGGAGCTGCAGCCGTAGAGAAGACGGATCCAAGGACCGCTGGCAATATTCGGAGTGCTTGCAGCAGCAGAACACAGGTCCAGAGAACTAGTAGCTAAAGGAGTGAAGATACTCAAGGCAGAGCTACAACTGAAAGGAGAAATATAATCCACGCCCTGCAATAGGAGGAGGGGTGATTTAAAGGCAGAGAAATCAAACGCAGGAGAGACAGCTGAGAGTAAGACCTCATCACAGGGGCGGAGAAACAGAACAGTGAGAAAACCTCCAACCCTAAGTGACATCATCACAGGGGTGGAGACACAGAGCTTTGAGAACGTCTCAAAGCTCTGGTAGTGACAGTACCCCCCCTTCTACGGGTGGACTCCGGACACCCAGGACCCACCTTCCCAGGATGAGCCCTATGAAATGCCCTGATAAGGCGAGTGGCTTTAATGTCCGACATCGGAACCCACATCCTCTCCTCAGGACCATAACCCTTCCAATGAACGAGGTACTGAAGAGAACCGCGGACAATGCGAGAGTCCACAATTCTGGAAACCTCAAACTCCAGATTGCCATCAACCAAAATCGGACGAGGAGGCAAAGAGGAGGGTACCGTGGGCTGGACATATGGTTTTAAGAGAGATCTGTGAAAAACATTATGTATCTTCCAAACCCGTGGAAGATCAAGGCGGAAGGCAACAGGATTGATGACTGACAAAATTTTATAAGGCCCAATAAACTTGGGGCCCAATTTCCAGGAGGGAACCTTCAGTTTAATATTTCTTGTAGACAACCACACCAGATCACCCACATTCAGGTCCGGACCAGGCACACGTCTCTTATCAGCCACACGCTTATACTTCTCACTCATCTTTCTGAGATTACTCTGAATCTTTTGCCAAATGGTAGACAAAGACGAGGAAAATCTCTCCTCCTCAGGTAAACCAGAAAGAGCCCCTCCCGAGAATGTCCCAAACTGCGGATGGAACCCATATGCACCAAAAAATGGTGACTTATCAGAAGATTCCTGACGACGGTTGTTCAAAGCAAACTCAGCAAGAGGGAGAAATGAACACCAATCCTCCTGGTTCTCTGCCACAAAACAGCGCAAATATGTCTCCAGATTCTGATTGAGGCGCTCAGTCTGACCATTCGACTGCGGGTGAAAAGCAGAAGAGAAGGACAGCCGAACCCCCAGGCGAGAACAGAAAGCCTTCCAGAACCTGGACACAAACTGCGTGCCTCTATCGGAAACAATCTCAGAGGGAATGCCGTGCAATTTAACAATATGATCGACAAAAGCTTGCGCCAACGTTTTAGCATTGGGTAAACCAGGGAAAGGAACGAAATGAGCCATCTTGCTAAAACGGTCCACGACCACCAGGATCACCGACTTCCCCGAGGAACGAGGAAGATCCGTGATAAAGTCCATGGACAGGTGTGTCCAAGGACGGGAAGGTATGGGTAACGGGAGAAGGGAACCTGAAGGTCGTGAACGAGGGACCTTAGCGCGAGCGCACGTCTCACAAGCCGCCACAAAACCCTCCACAGACTTACGAAGAGCCAGCCACCAAAATCTCCGAGCAATGAGATCTACCGTGGCTCTACTCCCGGGGTGACCAGCAAGAACTGTATCATGATGTTCCTTAAAGAGTTTGTGACGTAGCTCAGGAGGCACGAACAACTTCCCGGAGGGACAACGGGCAGGTGCCTCAGACTGGGCAGCCTGGACCTCGGCCTCCAAATCGGAATATAGAGCAGAAACAACTACCCCCTCCGCCAAAATGGGACCCGGGTTCTCGGAGTTTCCTCCTCCCGGAAAACAGCGAGAGAGAGCATCAGCCTTCACATTCTTGATCCCAGGGCGGAAAGTAACAACAAAATTAAATCTGGAGAAGAACAGAGACCATCTGGCCTGTCTCGGATTCATACGCCTGGCCGACTCCAGGTACGCCAGATTCTTATGGTCGGTAAAAACGGTGATAGGGTGCCTGGCCCCCTCCAACCAATGGCGCCATTCCTCGAAAGCCAACTTGATGGCCAACAACTCCCTATCTCCCACATCATAGTTTCTCTCTGCCGGGGAGAGTTTTCTAGAGAAAAAGGCACAAGGTCGCCATTTGGCAGGAGAGGGGCCCTGGGACAAAACTGCACCCACACCCACCTCGGAAGCATCCACCTCAACAATAAAAGGTAAGGAAACATCGGGATGCAGCAAGATGGGAGCAGACGCAAAACTCTCTTTAATCTTAGAAAAGGCTGCAAGCGCCTCCTCCGACCAAGAGGAAAAATCCGCCCCCTTTTTTGTCATGTCAGTAAGGGGTTTGACAATAGAGGAATAATTCAAAATGAACTTTCTGTAGTAGTTAGCAAAACCCAGAAAGCGCATCAATGCCTTCTGATTTTCAGGAAGCTCCCACTCCAGCACAGCACGGACCTTCTCCGGATCCATGCGAAAACCAGAAGCAGAGAGGAGAAAACCCAGAAATTGAATCTCTGATACCATAAAAAGACATTTCTCCAGCTTGGCATACAGTTTATTTTCCCGCAGTATCTGCAGGACCTGAAAAAGATGATCCTGATGAGTCTGAACATCAGGGGAAAAAATCAAAATATCATCAAGATAAACCAATACAAATTTCCCCATTAAATGATAGAAAATACTATTAACAAAATGCTGAAAGACGGCCGGAGCATTCATCAGGCCGAAAGGCATAACGAGATTCTCGAAATGCCCGTTAGGGGTATTAAAGGCCGTTTTCCATTCATCCCCCTCTCTGACCCTGACCAGGTTGTACGCGCCTCTCAGATCCAATTTGGAAAACACCTTGGCCCCAACAATTTGGTTGAAGAGGTCCGGGATCAGAGGAAGGGGATAGGGATCGCGAATCGTGATACGGTTCAGCTCCCTAAAATCTAAGCAAGGTCTCAGAGAGCCATCTTTTTTTTTAACAAAAAAAAAACCCGCGGCAACAGGCGACTTTGAGGGACGAATATGCCCCTTCTCGAGACTCTCAGAGATATAGGTTCGCATTGCGAGTCTCTCCGGTTGTGAGAGATTGTAGAGGCGTGCCTTTGGCAGCTTGGCGCCGGGAATGAGGTTAATGGGACAGTCAAACTCCCGGTGAGGAGGTAGCTCCTGAACACCGCTCTCGGAAAACACATCCGAGAAATCAGAGAGAAATGATGGCAGAGTTTTAGTAGACACCTCTGCAAAAGTCGCTGTGAGACAATTCTCTCTACAAAAGTCACTCCACTCATTTATTTGCCTTCCTTGCCAATCAATAGTGGGGTTATGTCTAGTGAGCCAGGGTAGCCCCAAAACTAGAGGAGAAGGCAATCCGTTAAGGACAAAACAAGATATCTCCTCCACATGAGTGTCACCTACAGCTAGCCGGATATTGTGAACAATGCCTTTCAGAGATCTCTGCGAGAGTGGGGCAGAGTCAATAGCAAAAACAGGTATATCCTTTTCTAATGTACAAACCTGAAACCCATGCATGGCTACAAATTGAGTGTCAATAAGATTGACGGCCGCTCCACTATCGACAAAAATCTCACAAGGAATGACCTTGCTCTCTAGCGCCACCCTGGCAGACAGGAGAAAACGGGAACTGCAGGTCAGAGGAAAAGCATCAATTCCCACATCAACTTTGCCCAAAGTAGCAGATGAAGCAGAACTTGATGATCTACCTCTTGAGGTTTTTCTCTTATTATCGCTCTTAGTACAGTTCAGGAATCTCCTAGACGGACAAACATTTGCCAAATGACCTATGCCCCCACAACAAAAACAAACCATATTCTGAGGACTAAATCCTCTTTTATCAGGGGCAAGTCGGCCTAGCTGCATGGGCTCCTCCTCAGAGGGGAGCAAGACAGGATGAGACCCCTGCATACTGAATGAGTCCGCACCATTGCCCCTAGACTGACAATGGCTGGACGGAGAGGTCTTGTTTCTTTCCCTTAGACGCCTGTCAAGGCGTACCGCCAATGACATGGCAGACTCTAAGGATGTTGGTCTCTCATGGAAAGCAAAGGCATCTTTCAAACCCTCTGAGAGACCATGACAGAACTGACTTCGGAGTGCAGCATCATTCCAGCCTGAATCAGCTGCCCATCTCCGAAATTCAGAACAATAAAGCTCCGCAGACAGTTTGTTCTGGCATAGAACACGTAAGTTCGATTCTGCCAGAGCAACACGATCCGGGTCATCATATATCTGCCCCAGGGCCACAAAAAACCTCTCCACGGATCGCAGGGAAGGATCCCCTGATGGCAGCGAAAAAGCCCAAGTCTGAGCATTACCTCTGAGCAGGGAGATGACAATCCTCACCCTTTGTTCCTCATTACCAGAGGAGTGGGGACACAAACAAAAATGGAGTTTGCATGCCTCTCTGAAGCGAACAAAATTCTCACTGCCCCCGGAGAACGTTTCCGGAAGTGAGACCTTTGGCTCGCAACAGACTCCATGAGCCGGAGCAGAGCCCAATGCTTGTAGCTGAGTCAGAGATTGACGGAGATCCGCTACTTCCAAAGAAAGACCCTGCATGCGGTCAACCAGGTCAGAAAGCGGATCCATGTCAACAAGGACGGTTTTGGTGGATTATAATGTCACGGCTGTTTAAGGGTAACAAGAGTATACACAGTAAAAGAGCTACTGACCGGACCCAAACTAGGGAAGAGAAAGGGTGACCCCTGTCAGACCCTCAACACTCTCCCTATGCTGCTAAAGCACATGCCCGGATCCAAATGGTGGAACGAGGCATGCCCGCGTACCTTAGACTGATGAGCCCTGTAACCCCTACAATAGTGGAAGGGGCACGGCCTCCGATGCCCTGCACAGAATAAGGAGGGAACCGGGGCCACCTCAGATCCAGTCAGGAAATCACCAGGTACATAACAAAGTCTGCACACTTAGCTGATGGAGCTGCAGCCGTAGAGAAGACGGATCCAAGGACCGCTGGCAATATCCGGAGTGCTTGCAGCAGCAGAACACAGGTCCAGAGAACTAGTAGCTAAAGGAGTGAAGATACTCAAGGCAGAGCTACAACTGAAAGGAGAAATATAATCCACGCCCTGCAATAGGAGGAGGGGTGATTTAAAGGCAGAGAAATCAAACGCAGGAGAGACAGCTGAGAGTAAGACCTCATCACAGGGGCGGAGAAACAGAACAGTGAGAAAACCTCCAACCCTAAGTGACATCATCACAGGGGTGGAGACACAGAGCTTTGAGAACGTCTCAAAGCTCTGGTAGTGACACAAAGTGCATAACGCACTTCGCCACATCTTTGGGCGATTTGCGCTTTGCACATTGACCCATGGGGAAGGAGAGGTTTGTTCTATAAAGGTAAAAAAAAAAAAAAAAAACACCAGTAAGCAAACAGGTTAATGTTTAGTTCAAAAAGTTAAAGTTTATGTATTCTGTTCCAAAGTTAATAAAATTATTGCGTTGTGGCCTGGTTTTTTTTTTCTTTTTTTACCTTCCAGGTGGACCAACCGATCTACTAGCTGCAGCACCGATGTGCATTCTGACAGAAGCATTGTGCTGCTGTCAGATTACACGCAAGTCGGTGTATGCGGCGCTGCAAGACGAGATTTCTCCTCTGCAGTAACAGATACGTTTGCCAAGGCATACGAGCTGAGGAGGAGGCGGCGTTCCTATGCTTTGGCAAACACTTTGTATATAAAAAAAAACAAAAAAACCCGGCAATGATTTATTCATCCACATCGATTGATGTGAATGGAGAAATCTGGTTTGCCAGGGCATACGAGCTAAGTGGGTATGGATGTTGGGCGGAGCTCCTATGTCCTGGCAGACGCCTTTCCCCTCCTTTTTTTTTTTTGGGCAGAGATTTTTTCATCCACATTGATCGATGCGAATGAAGAAATCTGTGCCGTTCATTTTTTTCTTTCAGCCCAGAGGCTGAACGGAAAAAAAAATCTCATTACCTGTATGCTCAATATAAGGAGAATAGCAGAAACTCCTAATGCTGGCCATACATGTAATGATTGCGGAGACCCTCAAATGCCAGGGCAGTACAAACACCCCACAACTGACCCCATTTTGGAAAGAAGACACCCCAAGGTATTCTCTGAGGGGCATACTGAGTCCATGAAAGATTTAAATTTTTGTCCTAAGTTAGCGGAAAGTGAGATTTTGTGAGAAAAAACTAA
The DNA here is from genome assembly GCF_014858855.1 of Bufo gargarizans. Lineage (NCBI taxonomy): Eukaryota > Metazoa > Chordata > Amphibia > Anura > Bufonidae > Bufo > Bufo gargarizans. Next base: position 37,761,427 of record NC_058084.1, read on the forward strand.
AGAAAATCAATTTCCGCTAACTTATGCCAAAAAAATACATTTCTATGAACTCGCCAGGCCCCTCATTGAATACCTTGGGGTGTCTTCTTTCCAAAGTGGGGTCACATGTGGGGTATTTATACTGCCCTGGCTTTTTAGGGGCCCTAAAGCGTGAGAAGAAGTCTGGGATCCAAATGTCTAAAAATGCCCTCCTAAAAGGAATTTGGGCACTTTTGCAGCCTAGATGCGCAAAAGTGTCACACATCTAGTATCGCCGTACTCAGGAGAAGTTGGGGAATGTGTTTTGGGGTGTCATTTTACATATACCCATGCTGGATGAGATAAATATCTTGGTCAAATGCCAACTTTGTATAAAAAAAATGGAAAAGTTGTCTTTTGCCAAGATATTTCTCTCACCCAGCATGGGTATATGTAAAATGACACCCCAAAACACATTCCCCAACTTCTCCTGAGTACGGCGATACCAGATGTGTGACTCTTTTTTGCAGCCTAGGTGGGCAAAGTGGCACATATTCCAAAGAGCACCTTTCGGATTTCGCTGGTCATTTTTTACAGATTTTGATTGCAAAGTACTTCTCACACATATGGGCCCCTAAATTGCCAGGGCAGTATAACTACGCCACAAGTGACCCCATTTTGGAAAGAAGACACCCCAAGGTATTCCGTGAGGGGCATGGCGAGTTCCTAGAATTTTTTATTTTTTGTCGCAAGTTAGTGGAATATGAGACTTTGTAAGGAAAAATAAATAAATAAAAAAATCATCATTTTCCGCTAACTTGTGACAAAAAATAAAAAATTCTAGGAACTCGCCATGCCCCTCACGGAATACCTTGGGGTGTCTTCTTTCCAAAATGGGGTCACTTGTGGCGTAGTTATACTGCCCTGGCAATTTAGGGGCCCAAATGTGTGAGAAGTACTTTGCAATCAAAATGTGTAAAAAATGGCCTGCGAAATCCGAAAGGTGCACTTTGGAATATGTGCCCCTTTGCCCACCTTTGCTGCAAAAAAGTGTCACACATCTGGTATTGCCGTACTCAGGAGAAGTTGGGGAATGTGTTTTGGGGTGTCATTTTACATATACCCATGCTGGGTGAGAAAAATATCTTGGTCAAATGCCAACTTTGTATAAATAAATGGGAAAAGTTGTCTTTTGCCAAGATATTTCTCTCACCCAGCATGGGTATATGTAAAATGACACCCCAAAACACATTCCCCAACTTCTCCTGAGTACGGCGATACCAGATGTGTGACACTTTTTTGCAGCCTAGGTGGGCAAAGGGACCCACATTCCAAAGTGCACCTTTTGGATTTCACCGGTCATTTTTTACAGATTTTGATTGCAAAGTACTTCTCACACATATGGGCCCCTAAATTGCCAGTGCAGTATAACTACGCCACAATTGACCCCATTTTGGAAAGAAGACACCCCAAGGTATTCTGTGAGGGGCACGGCGAGTTCCTAGAATTTGTTATTTTTTGTCGCAAGTTAGTGGAATATGAGACTTTGTAAGAAAAAAATAAATAAGATAAATAATCATCATTTTCTGCTAACTTGTGACAAAAAATAAAAAGTTCTATGAACTCTCTATGCCCATCAGCGAATACCTTAGGGTGTCTACTTTCCGAAATGGGGTCATTTGTGGGGTTTTTGTACTGTCTGGGCATTGTAGAACCTCAGGAATCATGACAGGTGCTCAGAAAGTCAGAGCTGTTTCAAAAAGCGGAAATTCACATTTTTGTACCATAGTGTGTAAACGCTATAACTTTTACCCAAACCATTTTTTTTTGGCCCATACATTTTTTTTTATCAAAGACATGTAGAACAATAAATTTGGCGAAAAATTTATATATGGATGTCGTTTTTTTTTTGCAAAATTTTACAGCTGAAAGTGAAAAATGTAATTTTTTGGCAAAAAATCGTAAAATTTTGATTAATAACAAAAAAAGTAAAAATGTCAGCAGCAATAAAATACCACCAAATGAAAGCTCTATTAGTGAGAAGAAAAGGAGGTAAAATTCATTTGGGTGGTAAGTTGCATGACCGAGCGATAAACGGTGAAAGGAGTGTAGTGCCGAAGTGTAAAAAGTGCTCTGGTCATGAAGGGGGTTTCAGCTAGCGGGGTTGAAGTGGTTAAATAGAGGTTAATGACCTGTGATGACGTCACTCCGGTCATCACATGGTCTTTTACCATGGTGAATCACCATGGTAAAAGATCATGTGACGTACCATGTGATGACCGGAGTGACATCATCGAAGGTCCTTAACCTGTATTTAATGGAGCAGCTCACCCCAGGTCCTGTTCATCAGCAGAGGACACACAAGGAGATGCCGGGCTTCGCAAGCAAGTGGACTAAGGTGAGTTAAATTATTTATTTATTTATTTTAACCCCTCCAGCGCTGTTTTACTATGCATTCTGTATTCAGAATGCTATTATTTTCCCATATAACCATGTTATAAGGGAAAATAATACAATCTTCAGAACATCAATCCCAAGCCCGAACTTCTATGAAGAAGTTCGGGTTTAGGTACCAAACATGCGCGATTTTTCTCACGCGAGTGCAACGCATGACAATGTTTTGCACTCGCGCGGGAAAATCGTGCATTTTCCCGCAACGCACCCGGCTCTTATCCGGGCAAAAAAACTGACGCCCGTGTGAAAGGGGCCTTAGAGTTTTCTAAGCAAATCTTGAAATTTTTCAGAAAATTTCCAGTCACTTTGTGAAGCTTAGGCCTCATGCACACGACCATTGTTCTGGTCCGCATCCGAGCCGCAGTTTTGGCGGCTCGGGTGCGGACCCATTCACTTCAATAGGGCTGCAAAAGATGCGGAAAGCATTCTGTGTGCTGTCTGCATCCGTTTCTCCGTTACCTAGCCCCGCAAAAATAAAAATAACATGTCCTATTCTTGTCCGTTTTGCGGACAAGATTAGGCATTTCTACAATGGGCCGCCTGTTCTGTTCCGCAAATTGCGGAAGGCACACGGGCGGTTTACCTGTTTTGCGGACTTAAAAAAACGGAACGGTCATGTGTATGAGGCCTTAGGCCTCTTTCACACGACCATATGGCTTTTTCAGCGTTTTGCGGTCCGTTTTGTTTCCGTTTCTTGTCCGTTTTTCCGTTCCATTTTTTCCATATGGCATATACAGTATACAGTAATTACATAGAAAAAAATGGGCTGGGCATAACATTTTCAATAGATGGTTCCGCAAATACGGAACGGATACGGAAGACATACAGGTACAGTTCCTTTTTTTTTTTGCGGACCCATTGACTTTAATGGAGCCACGGAACGAGATTTATGGGCAATAATAGGACATGTTCTATCTTTTAACAGAATGGAAAAACGGAAATACGAAAACGGAATGCATACGGAGTACATTCATTTTTTTTTTGCAAAACCATTGAAATGCATGGTTCCTTATACGGACCATATACGGAACGCTAAAAACGGCCCGCAAACGGAAAAAAATAAATGGTCGTGTGAAAGAGGCCTTAGGCCACACTAGCAGCACAGACTTCCGCCAGGCTGTTCCGTCGGGTGAACAGCCTGTCGGATCCGTCCTGCCGCTAGTAAACGTGTGCCCCCGGACTGCCGCTTCGGTCCGATTGACTATAATGGCGAGAGGCTGCCGGAATAAATGTCGGACATGTTGCAGTTTTAAAGTAGCCTTACATAATAGAAACCACCAAAAAATGACCCCATTTTAGAAACTACACTCCTCAGAGGTATTCAAAACTGATTTTACAAGCTTTGTTAACCCTTTAGGTGTTCCACAAGAATTAATTGAAAATGGATATGAAATTTCAGAATTTCCTTTTGTTTTTGCTAACAAAGCCAGGATTAACAGCCAAACTAAACTCAATATTAATGGCCCTGATTCTGTAGTTTACAGAAACACCCCATATGTGGTCGTAAACTGCTGTACGGAGCCACGACAAGGCGCAGAAGGAAAGGAACGCCATATGGTTTTTGGAGGGCAGATTTCACTGGGATAATTTTAACTTTCCATGTCACATTTGCAAAACCCCCTGATGCACCCCTAGAGTTTAAACTAAAAAAAGTGACCCCATTTTGGAAACTACGGGATAAGGTGGCATTTTTTTTTGGTACTATTTTAGGGTACAGATAATTTTGGGTTGCTCTATATTACACTTTTTGTGAGGCAAGGTAACACAAAAATAGCTGTTTTGGCACCGTTTTTATTTTTTGTTATTTACAACGTTCATCTGACAGGTTAGATCATGCGACAATACCAAATATAACTATTTGAAAAAAAAAATTTTTTAGTGTCTCCATATTCTGAAAGCCATATTTTTTTTTTTTTTTGGGCGACTGTCTTATGTAGGGGCTCATTTTTTTCAGTATGAGATGACGGTTTGATTGGTACTATTTTGGGGTGCGTATAACTGTTTGATCGCTTGCTATTACACTTTTTGAGATGTAAGGTGACAAAAAAGTAGCCTTTTTGACACAGTTTTTTTTTTACGGTGTTCATCTGAGGGGTTAGGTCATGTGATATTTTTATAGAGCAGGTCGTTGCAATACCTAACATATATATTTTTTTAATTTATTTAAGTTTTGCACAATAACAGCATTTTTGAAACAAAAAAAATCATGTTTTAGTGTCTCCATAGTCTGAGAGCCATAGATTTTTTTATTTTTTGAGCAAATGTCTTAGGTAGGGTATCATTTTTGCGGGATGAGATGACGGTTTGATTGGTACAATTTTGGGGTGCTTATGACTTTTTGATCGCTTGGTATTACACTTTTTGTGATGTAAGGTGACTAAAAAATTGCTTTTTTGGCACAGTTTTTTTTTTTACAGTGTTCATATAATATGTTCACCTAATATGTATACTTTTTTAAAAAAAAATTACATTTAACACAATAAAAGCATTTTTGAAACGAAAAAAAATCATGTTTTAGTGTCTTCATAGTCTGAAAGTCATAGTTTTTTATTTTTTGGGAGATTGTCCTATGTATGGGCTCATTTTTTGCGGGATGAGGTTAGATTGGTACTATTTTGGGGGGCATACGCCTTTTTGATCGCTTGGCGTTGCACTTTTAGTGATGTAAGGTGACAAAAATGTTTTTTTTACACAGTTTTTATATTTATGGTGTCTATCAGACGGGGTAGATCATGTGATATATTTATAAAGACGGTCGTTACGGATGCGGCAATACCTAATATGTGTGTTTTTTCTTTTTTTCTTTTTTTTTATTATAAAATCAGGGGAAAGGGGCGTTTTTGTATTTTTTAACTTGAAACTTTCTTTTTTTTATTGAAAACATTTTTTTTACTTTTTTTTTATTTTTTATTTCTGAACCACTCTGGGACTTCAACTTTTAGGGGTCTGATCCCCTCTGCAATGCATTACAATACATATGTATTGTAATGCATTACCTGTTAGTGTATTACACAGAGTAACCGTAGAAGGCAGGTCCCGATGACGTGCAAGGCATTGGGCAGCCTCTGCACGGCATTGGGCTGCCTTGTCACACATCGGTTCCCTGCCACAGCATCGAGGAGACCCGATGCTCTCCTTCACCCTCCTGCAGCTTGGATGCGGACCATAACAACGATCGTGTGCATGAGGCCTTATGCAGATGGACAATCTGATGTTCATGTGTCCACCGGAAGAAAACAAATTAACATGTGGCAATGGAGACTTAGTGGCCCTTCTACAACAACAGTTCTCCAAAAACTTCAGCTCTACACTCCTCTGCTTTTTGGCAAAAAGTTATTTTTCTGGTCTAGCTCTGGCTGGCTCCTTTTCCAGGCTGGCTTTACTTTACATGTGTGGTTTGCCATGTGCACTCTCTCATCTCACTGACTTAAAAGGGTTGTCCCACGAAAAATATTCTACAGTTTCAAACCAGCACCTTGATCTGAATACTTTTGTGATTGCATGTAATAAAAAAATGTTGAATAGTCACTGAGTTATTCAATAAAATGTATCAGTATAGCGCCATCTCCAGTTTGCTTTTTTCTTATTTAGTTGTCCTGCTCACTGAGAAGGCCGCACATGCTCAGTTTCATCCTTCTATTGCCTCCTGAGCTGTGATAGGGAAAGAATGGACACGCCCCCTGAGCTGCAGCAGAAAAGACACTCCCCCTGAGCTGCCAGCTTGATATAAATCTAGCAGAGTAATGAATAGGGAGATCTCTGGATCCATGTGAGGTACAGGGCTGGTTCTAGCTTTGTTAGAAAGAGGTTGTCATGTACTATATGATGTCTGATTTAAATTTTTTACATTAGTCATGGGACCCTTCAACACTAGACTGACCTGTCTGTTTTGACTCTGACCCTCTATATAGAGAAGGTGACACCAGCTACATCTCGTGACGGCTGAAAACACAGCCTATTAATACCTAGTGCACATACCTGTGCGAATACCTGTTCACATAAAAGTACACTTTTAACTCTTCCCTTGCAGTTTTGCAGCGTACCGCTGCTTTGCAGTTGGGGGGGTGTCCCTGCACAGTCTGACACTGGTAGCACTGATTGGATAGTGTTACACTGTGCAGGAACACATCCCAAACCGGTAACACCCATCTGACCTTCTAACAGGAATAATAAAGGAATAACACAACATCAGTCATAAGAATAGAAGAAAACGCATTGAGAAGACCCAAACACAGGACATTTTTGGAAAAACTGGATTGAATTGTCTGGAATGGTCTAGCATCCATAACTTTTTTATATGTTGTGCTACCAAAATATTTTTTGTGATGTTTCATGACACATAGGGCTGTTATATTTTTTTATTTTATTTGTGGAAAACTTTTTTCAGATGATTGCCATTTAGTCTTTACATTTGCAAATTCCCACTAAAATAAATGATTCAAATGTGTTCCTGTTCGCTGTCGACATTGCAGTGATGAGCAGGTGTAATTATGCGGAGTAATAGGAATAGCAAAATGCTGTCCCATTGAAGTGAATGGCATCTTTACACCTGCTCATCCTTGCAATGTCGACAGTGAGCAGATAAACAGAGAAGAGAACAGCTGATCGGCAATCTGATATTGGCGAGGGCCCGACTGCCCATACCCCCGCCGATCAGCTGTTCTCTTCTCTGTTTACTGCTCGCCATATAGCAAGAGCAGAAAACCCCTATAAAGAGGACCTGTCAGCTCTTCGGACTTGTCTGTTAGAGTATTCCTCACATTGTGATAACTTTGGAGCATCTTTTCTTGTAGAACAGTGCTGTTATTTTTCCTAGAAATGCATTAATGTCAATAAATTGACATCTGGTTGGTACCAGTTGGGAGTGTCTCTGCCCTTTCTGGAACTTTCTAATCCATGTTGCACATGTCAAATTGTGCAGGGACACACTCCTTGGACAAGAGTAATGGTAATACCCAGTGGTCAATTTATTTGATACATTTCTAGGAGGAATAACAGAGGAATAGCACAATGCCGGGCTATAAGAAAAAATGCTCCACAATGGTTAGTTTACAGGGAACATAAAGATTTACTAAAACTGACATGTCAGGGGTGGTGACAGGTTCCCTTTAAATGGGTCCAAGCTGCAATACCAGACACAGCCAGTGGACAGGAGTGGTGCTGTTTCTGGAAAGAAGAGAAGCAAACCCTTGTTTCTCATCCCTGACAACGCTTTAATCAGCAGGGTTACCACATCATTATTTCTGTAGATTACTGTCAGAGCTGTAATACAATGCATTCCTACCAGCAGAATTGTAATAATTCCTATTATCCACCACTGAGCGATCCCTGGCTAGAGATGAACCCAATAATGTATTCTAATATTAGTTATTATTGAGGAGCACTTAGTCCCTTGATATATGGAGAGAAGCAGTTTGGACTTTTTTCTTAATGCATCTAACTCCAGTAATTAAGAATTATTGAACAGTTTGGTACTTTCTGTACAGATTCCACCACTTTATTACACAGTTCACCTCATCGCACACTTTGCAATAACCGTCGACTTTCCCCGTTTTTTAATCAATGTGTCCAGCACATGAGATCAATAGGGTCATCACCGCTGACTAATCAAGAGTCCACTTTACATTTACTCTAAGTGCAGCTAATTCACAAGTGCTGGAGAAGACAGGTGTATCCTGACTTGTACAACGCATTGTCTATGAGGCAGAATGAACCATACAACCCAGGGATCATGCACACAACCGTGTGTCGGCCAGGCCCGTGCTGCGGACCGCAAATTGAATGTGCAGCAACCCCGGGTGAGACGTCGGCCAGGGGGTCCCTTTAAGGTGTTGTGAGAGTTTTTTGTCGTGACGCCAGTTGCATTTCAGCAACGAGGGACAGAGTCCCCCTAAGTAGATGGGGATGGTGGTACCCAGTGTAGGAATGCAAGAGTAGTGTAAGGGCGGCCTATGATGTCCCTTGGGATGTGGCTGTGCACATGTCATGGTGCTCCTGCCTGGATATCCTGGAACCCCAAGCGTAGTCGTCCGCAGCAGTGCATATAAGGTGGATAGGTGATGAAGGGGAGGATGAAATAAATTGAGTCCAGACTTGTATCAAGTTGAACAACAGCTTTACTTGGATAAACTTTCATCAAAGAACAATCTTCCAACTTTATCTTGGTCACCAGCAAGCTTTGGCATAAGTTCTGGCAGGCAAACACTTTCGGCTCTTCTACATCTGTACTCTCTAGTTCTGCTGTGCTAACAGGATTAAATAGAAACTTTTCCTTTCTTTCTGCTGTACTTAAAGAGGACCTTTCACCTTGAAAAACATTGTGAACGAAGTATGCTGCCATGGGAGAGCGGCGCCCCCGGGGATCTCACTGCACTTACTATTATCCCCGGGCGCCGCTCCGTTCTCCCGTTATGCCCTCCGGTATCTTCGCTCTGTAAGTTATAGTAGGCGGTGTCTGCCCTTGTCCTGTGGGCGTCTACCTTCTCCTAGGCTGCAGCGCTGGCAAATCGCAGCGCACAGCTCACAGCCTGGGAGAAAAAAAACCAGGCTGTGAGAAGAAGAAGGAGACGCCCACAGGACAAGGGCAGTCTCCACCTACTATAACTTAGAGAGTGAACATACCGGAGGGCATAACGGGAGAACGGAGCGGCGCCCGGGGATAATAGTAAGTGCAGTGAGATCCCCGGGGGCGCTGCTCCCCATGGCAGCATACTTCGTTCACAATGTTTTTCAAGGTGAAAGGTCCTCTTTAAGGCTACTTTCACACTAGCGTTCGTCGGTCCGCTCGTGAGCTCCGTTTGAAGGGGCTCACGAGCGGACCCGAACGCAGCCGTCCAGCCCTGATGCAGTCTGAATGGAGCGGATCCGCTCAGACTGCATCAGTCTGGCGGCGTTCAGCCTCCGCTCCGCTCGCCTCCGCACGGACAGGCGGACAGCTGAACGCTGCTTGCAGCGTTCGGGTGTCCGCCTGGCCGTGCGGAGGCGTGCGGATCCGTGCGGATCCGTCCAGACTTACAATGTAAGTCAATGGGGACGGATCCGTTTGAAGATGCCACAATATGGCTCAATCTTCAGGCGGATCCGTCCCCCATTGACTTTACATTGAAAGTCTGGACGGATCCGTACGAGGCTATTTTCACACTTAGCTGTTATATGCTAAAATAATGCAGACGGATCCGTTCTGAACGGAGCCTCCGTCTGCATTATTATGATCGGATCCGTTCAGAACGGATCCGATCGAACGCTAGTGTGAAAGTAGCCTAAAGGGAACCTGTCATCAACTTTATTGTGTCCATACTAACGGCAGCATAAAGTAGAGACAGGTGAGTATCATTTCAGCGGTCTGTCATTTAAAAGTAAGTGGTTGCCGACAACCAACATCACAATCATTGCAGACCGGGCCTGGAAAAGAGTCACGGCCTCCTGAGAAGAGTCCTGGTTATTCATAAATTCCTACTCTCACTGCCCACCAGCTGATGGCTGACAGTCTTCTACCTAGTTTTCTCTCTTTCTCTCTAGGAGAGAACTGCCAATCATCAGCAGATGGGTGAGAGTGTAGAAGGTTATGAATAACCAGGACTCTTCTCAGGTAGATTTGACTCTATTCAAGGCCTGGGCTGCAATGATTATGATGCTGGTTCTCAGCAACCACTGAAATTAGAATTTCTGTCGCTAGTTTATGCTGCCCTCAGTGAGGTCAGCATAAAGTTGATGACCGGTTCCCTTTAACTTGGTAGTCTGACTCTGTCTTTATCTTTATTGTCCTCTCTTTCTCTTTATCCAGGGAACTTCTCCTCCTGGCTTCTGAAGCTCTTTACCCTTTTCTCTAGCTCCAGCAGAGCTGATGGTGCTCTACTGGCATTGGCAGGGCCCGTCCAGCAGGGACGAGGGCCTGCTGCTTCCCCATACAGGGCTACTCTGAACACCTGTCTTTAAGGAGGGGAAGGCTAGTCTCCTTCACACTAACTAATAGTGTTGAGTCCAAATATTCGAATCGCAAATTTTAATCACGAATATCGCCACTTCGAGAATTCGCGAATATTTAGAATATAGTGCTATATATTGGTATTCGCGAATAGTGGAGAATATTTTAATCGCGAATTTATCGTGAATATATTACATTGCCGATTTTCGCAATCAAGTAAGCAATAACTGGAGATCACGAATTTTCGAATTTGGGAATATATGGCGAATATTCGCGAAATTTTGCGAATTAGAATATTGCCGATGCAGCTCATCACTACTAACTAAAACTCCTCCCTCTCTAGAGAGGGTTAGAATGGACAGAATGTTCCATCCTAGGCAAACAAGCTCTGCCAAGATTGCCGCCATCTGCTGGTGAACCAGGTACATCACACTTTAACATAACATTTGCAAGGAAATATAAATACACATTTTGACACTACATCAACCATAGGAGATAGTAGAGGGGGGGTTAAAAAAGGTGGTAATGCCACTCTGGGGCTTTACAAATGGGATCCGCATCTGAAGGTCCTCACCACAGATGGTTCCGTGCCTCTGTTCTGCATCGACCTTCTGGATTGCGGACTCATTCAAGTGAATGGGTCCGCATCCGTGATGCAGTGCCAGAATGGCTGGGGCCCATATTTTGCGGACCCGCTGTTTGCGGGCTGCAATACAGGCCTGGCCGGCACACGATCCTGTGTGCAAGAGCCCTTAATCTCTTGGGTCCTCCCTTCCCCACCCACTTCCAAACTAAGGACGCCTTCACAAGCGAGAGATTTTGTTGCATTTTTTTGTTGTTGCAGATTTGATACTGATTTGCAGCAAGTAACACATGCTGGTTTTGGGAAGGATTTGATGCGGAAATGAAGTGAAATCCCTGTGAAAATCCATGTGGAAATTTGGTTTCAAAACCTGCACCAATATGGAGGTAGCCTAAACAAGGACCCCCGGAACCGCAGCAGGTGCAGATGTGGTGAGCACACAGGCGTGGATCGTGGAGGAGGGGAGTTGTAGTTGTGGCACTGATAAGAGTCACGGTGGTTAATGGTGGCTATACTCACCCTAACACTCTCTGGGGCCTTGCAGTGAATGAAGGGCACATCCTTTCTTCCCTTGGGGCACACACTAAACCCTTTGGGGCTCCTGCCTGGTGTTAGGTCAGGTGCCCTTGCTTTTAGTTAGATGGGGCAAGGCAGGAACATAGATATAGGGGCCAGTAGATGGATAGTGGCAATATCTTCCTCCTAACGCTGTCAACACTTTAAAGAGCATGTCTACAAGTATTGTAGTAATGTTTTCCTTTGTTCCTTTTCGTTTTGCAGATTTTCCAAAAGAAGAAACATCTATTGTTCATGGACTTATCTTAAGTTTATTATTAAGTGTTATTGCATGGCAAAACCACTTACCGTTATCTCACATATATATTCTTATTATTAGAGCCAGATTTACCACTCTAACTCCTCCCACAGTTTTTACACTACATACACAGTAATATATACTAAAAAGTGCAGTTTGTTCCCGATTGGTGTGCTATTACTTTGTGGAACGTTTCGCCGAATGGTTCACGATATATGGTTCAATATCAGCGTTTTTGTGGCGAAATTGGTCCCATAGGAATGAATGGCGGAATGTTCAAAACTAGAGTGGGAGCTGACAAAAGCTAGAGTGTGAGCTAAAAAATAAGGGCATGATTTCTAAACTGCCACCACTCCCTCATTTTCAAGCCCACCCACACAAATCTTATATCAAAACGTTCAGCTATCCCTGCTGCCACTAAATATGTCCATGGCTAAGCCATAGTCCTGATAGTTTTCACAATATGACCGTTTGCAAGTCACGCCGCCCATTGATATTCATTGAAACTCCACTCTAGCCACCTCAAATTTGAAGGGCAATTTCTAAACTGCGACTGTGCCTTCATTTTTAATATTTCAGAGACATACTAAGCATCACAATGTAGGTCTGGGTCTTGTAATTCTAACAATATAAAGCTCTTTGCTGTAGGATTTATAATTTTTAAACTACAACCGTTTGAAAATGGCAACCGCCAGTGAACTGAGCAAGATGGAGCAGTTTGTTTTTAACCGCTCTTCTCTGCCCTTGCTGTAGAGTAAGTTGCCATAGGAAGCCAGGTATGTGAGCAGCCAGCAGAGTGACAATAGCTAGAGTGTGAGCTGAAAAATCAGGACATGATTTCTAAACTGCCACCACTCCCTCATTTTCAAGCCCACCTACACAAATCGGCTGCTAATGTTTTTATAAATGTATGTTTTAATGTAACTGTGAAGCACTTTGGGCAACAACATTGTAATTAAATGTGCTATATAAATAAATAAAAGTTGAAATGCATTTCTCACTCTATCAAGCTTGCCATGTGCACATAAAGTTACTCTGCCCAGTCCAACCTTTCCACAGTTACTCCAGCCACTCCAACCACACAACAGTTACTCAAGACACTCCACCCAGTTACTCCGCCCACTCCAGTTGTAGACTACTGGTGGAGGCAAGAACACTTTACACAATTTCCCCAGAAATTGTAGCTTTTCTAGTTGTTATTAGAAATCCTAGATTTCGACGGGAAGTGTCATGTTACACATGCATGGTTTGCCTTTTTATTCTGTGTGTCCCTTCTCTCTAACCCCTCCTCCCCTCTTTCCCTTGCATTCTGGCTTCACTCTTCATCTCAGCCACATGTATCTTGTTAGCTGCTCTCACTATGATTTTTTGACCTTTTATTCACCTATATCACCTATTATGAATGCAGACCCTGTGTTTCTATGTACAGAGAGTGATATCATTACAGGCAGGATTAGAATGACGGATAAGCAGATAACTGCAGTAAAGTGATCTGTACAGACCAAGAAGTGGAGCCTGTTATTAGGCTTAGTGGCCAGTGCAAAAACTGCAAGATCTATAGTTGTTTTTTTTAAATATAGATATTGGAAAATTAAAAATAACATCACCAAAAATTCTTTAAAAACTTGTTTAACATAACAATGTGCTTTAAACAATAGGTCATTTTCTGATGACACATATCCTTTAAGTGGAAAACTTTTGAACATACCAGGAGTTCTGTGGCTTTGATGCGCATTTGTGTCTAGGATGCCATGCTATCCCGGGGAAACTGCAGTTGTAAGCTAGAAAATACTGTTATGGGGGCTGGGATGTGGGCATTGTTACTGATATGGGGAGATTGATGCTGTGACGGGTGTAATGTGTCTATAGAGTGGAAATTTTGAATATGAGGCAATGCAGCTGGTATGGGGGGCACTGTGGCTATGATGGGGGTATGGTGGCTATATTATGCACATTGTGACTGATATGGAGGCACTGGGACTGTGAAGGGTGTAATGTGTCTATAGAGGGTAATTTGACTATGGGGCACTGCAGAATGTAATTTGGCTATCATGGGGGTACTTTGGCTATCAGGAGGGATTATGGCTGTGATGGCAGAACTGCAGTTGCTGTGGGGGTACTGTGGTTATGATGAAGGCACTATGGCTCAAAATGGGACACTTTCAAAATAACAGGAGTTCTGTGACTTTAAGGGGGGCTTTCTGTCTATGGGATCACTGTCACTAGGGGGCGCTGCAGTTGTGAAGGCTGTAGTTGGTATGGTGGTAATGTGGCTATAAGGACAGTAGCGATAATAGGGTGACCGGTGGCTGTCCTATTGGGGGTGAGATCACACTATTTGAAGGCTGAGCTCAGGGGCGTAGCTAAAGGCTTATGGGCCCTGTTGCAACATTTCAGCTTGGGTCCCCCTTTCCTCTTGTGGCTAGGGGCAGGGAAGCACATAGCCTTCTTGCTGCCTGAGGCAAAAACTGAAACAGCACTCCTTCCCTTTCATGCCAAATTCTTGACCTAACCCCTTCCCTCCAGCCAGAGGACTAAGCAAAATCTATAAGAGAACCCTCTTAGCATGCACTTTCTTTAATACTGGTGTCTTCTTGTGCGGCACAAGGGTCTTTAGTAGTGATGAACGAACATCGGCCGGGAAGGCTCGCAATCAAATGATCGCGGCAGGCTCCATTGATTTTAATGCAAGGCGAACCTAAAAAAAACCTTCAGGTCATATTTGCAGCCACCAAATACTTACTAGAAGTGCACAAATAGCCCCACAACATGGACAGTGACATACCAGAGGGGGATAATTGGCAAACATTCCCACAAAATTTTTTTTTTTTAATCAGGGGCCATTTGTATGCATTCTAAAGGGAAACTCTCAAAATTGTGCCCTGCTGGAGCCTAGAAAAAACGTATTTTAGGCCACGGGAATACAGTTCCCAAAAATTAGGCATTCATCTGACAGAAAAGAACTTGTGATGATGTGGCTGGAGGTACATTAGGCGGTCACTGGATAAAAATTTTACTGTAGGCCACTGGAGTACAGGCCCCAAAAATTAGGCATTTGCCTGACAGAAAAGCACTTGTGATGATGTGACTGGGGGTACATTAGGCGGTCACTGGCTAAAAATTTTACTGTAGGCCACTACAGGCCCCAAAAATTAGGCATTCATCTGACAGAAAAGAACTTGTGATGATGTGGCTGGAGGTACATTAGGTGGTCACTGGATAAAAATTTTACTCTAGGCCACTGGAGTACAGGCCCCAAAAATGAGGCATTCACCTGACAGAAAAGGCCTTTTATGCCGCTGTATATACATAAGACAAGGACCATTCTTTGTTCTGGGTGGTGGTGGATATGTGTGGGCTGGCATGAGGAAAGTCAATTACACGTGGTCGTCACAGGTGTTGAATTCCTCCAAGATCCATGCCTCATTCATTTTTAGAAATGCGAGGTAGTCCACACTGTCGTGAGCTAGGCGAGTGCGCTTATTGGTCACGATCCCTCCTGCTGCGCTGAACGTCCTTTAGAACAGGACACTCGACAAGGGGCAAGCCAAGAGTTCCATGGCAAATCATGCCAGCTCTGGCCACAGGTCAAGCCTGCACACCCAGTAGTCAAGGGGTTCCTCGCTTCTCAGAGCGTCCACATCGGCCGTTAACCCGATGTAGTCGGACACCTGTCAGTCTAGGCGTTCCCTGAGGCTGGATCCGGAGGGCAGCTGTTGATGGGTTGGATGCAAGAATGATCTTATATCCAAAGTGACCAACACATCTTCAAACTGCCCTCTTCTTGCAGCCACGGTAGGATTGGTACCCGCACCTGTTTCCCTGTGGGTGGAAATTCATCTGCCAGTGCCCACAACAGCAGAATGCAGTAAGGCCTGGAAATGCTGCATTCTGACAGCCATCTCTGATGCTAGTAACATGTCCGCCATTTTGTGTTTGTACCGGGGGTCTAAGTACGTTGCCACCCAGTATTGGTCCTTTCCCTTTATGCTTTTTATATGGGGGTCCCTCTTCAAACACTGGAGCATTAAGGCCCCCATTTGCACTAAATTGGAAGCGGTGGAGCGCCCTGGCTCCTGCTCATCGCTCAGGAAAATGTTGTCCTCGGTATCCTACCCCCAGCCACGGACAACACCAGGGATCCCCCTCAAAGACTGCTCTTCTTGCTCCTCCTCCCCCCAGCCACCATCCTCCTCTGACTCCTCTTCAGACTCCTGTTGTTGACTTGTCTCAGATGGAGTAGCCCCCCTGGGAATTCATTCAGCATTATGACTTCCTTATCTTCCTGCTCCTGCTCCTTGACGGCTTGATCAATGACACGACACAGTGCACGCTCCAAGAAGGAAGGCGTAAGGTACGATGTCACTGATGGCGCCCTGGCTGCGACTGACCAGTTTGGTGATCTCATCAAATTGCCGCAGAAGTCTGCATGCATCGCCGACTGGCGCAGTGAAAAGAAACCAATCTCCCCAGAACCTGTCCTGCTGCAGAGTTCATACAGGTAGTCATTAACAACATGTTGCTGCTGGAGCAGCCTATCAAGCATATACAAGGTGGAGTTCCAGCGCATCGGGCAGTCACAAATCAGACGTCTGATGGGCAAGTGGTGTCGCCGCTGAACATCAGCAAGACAAGCTATGGCCGTGTAAGATCTTCTAAAAAGGCCAGAGATTTTCCTGACCTGCCTGCAAGACGTCCTGGACCCTGGGGTATTTGGCAACGAATCGCTGCACGACTAAGTTCAGGACGTGTGCCATGCACGGCACGTGTGTTATTTTGCCCTGTTTCAGCGCGCTCAGAAGATTAGCACCGTTGTCGCACACCACTTTACTGTCAAATTGAGCGGGGTTAGCCACTGATTGGCCTGTGACCGCAAAGCTGAAAGGAGTGCAGGACCGGTGTGGCTCTTGGCTTCCAGGCACAACAGCCACAGCACAGCATGGCAACATGGCAACATCTCACCTGGCACGTCGAATAGGTTCTGGGGAGCTTGTGGGGTGCAGCAGAAGTGGTGGTAGTAGTGGAAAAGGAGGAGTCAGCCGAGGAGGAGACGGAGGATGGAGTAGGAGGAGAAGAAGAAGAGGCAGGCCTACAGGCAATCCTTGGCGGCAAGGCCGGTTCTAGGTGCATTGGGGCCCTGGGGTGAAAAACAATAAGCCCCCCCCATGACACTTGCTGACTTTAACGTCCTATATTGACTCTGGAGATTTAATTTGTGGACGTTCATACAGAAGAAACTGTATATTGTGTGGCACAGTGTATGCTATGTGTGTAACAAACATATTTCACATGAAAACTTACAATTGCTTGGCTTGGCCCTTGGGGATCTCGGACGCCACTTCCACACTTTGGCCGGGGGCTCGGTGGAGCTGATGTTGTGTTTATCCTAATGAGAAAGATTTCATAATAAGGATTTGGAGAAGGGGCAGAGGGATAGCAGAGCATGGAGAGGCTGGTGCTGCTATTAGGGGGCTTATACCATGGGGGAGTAATAAAGCCCACCATAATGCCCCGCCAGTAGAAATAATTCTCCTTATAATGTGACAGTGCAAAAAATACCCCCTTGTAATGCCCCCAGTTGAGCTAATATTCCAAATAGTGCCCCCATAATATGCCAGTATGAAATACCCCTATATAGTGCCCCCAGTAAATTTCCCCATAGTGCTCCCCTCTCCCCTCCCTCCTAGTGCCCCCCATAATGTACCAGTATAAAATGCCCCATATATAGTGCCCCAGTAGATGCACTCAGTGTCCCCCATAATTTGTAAGTATAAAATACCCCTTCTTAGTGCCCCCGTAGATGACCCCATAGTACTCCTCTCCTCCATTCCCCATAGTACCCACCATAATGTGTCACAGTATAAAATGCTACTGTACAGAGCCCCCCATAGAAAATACCCATTCTTTGTGGCCTCAGTAGATGCCCCTATAGTGCCCACCAATAATGTGCCAGTAAGAAGTGCCCCCATAGTGCCACCCAATAATGTGCCAGTAAAATGTGCCCCCATAGATGCCCCCAATCATGTGCCAGTAATAAGAGGCCCCCCACCATCTTGTGCCAGTAACAAGAGCCCCCCATATCATGTGCTAGTAGCCAGAGCCCCCCCCCATATCATGTGCCAGTAGCCAGAGCCCCATGTGCCAGTAGCGAGAGGCCCCCATCATGTGCCAGTAGCCAGAGCCCTACCATCATGTGCCAGTAGCCATAACCCCCCCCCCCATATCATGTGCCAGTAGCCAGAGCCCCATGTGCCAGTAGTCAGAGGTCCCCCCATCATGTGCCAGTAGCCAGAGCCTCCCCCATATCATGTGCTAGTAGCCAGAGACCCCCATATCATGTGCCAGTAGCCAGAGCCCCCCCCCCCCATATCATGTGCCAGTAGCCAGAGCCCCCCCCCCCCCCCATATCATGTGCAGGTAGCCAGAGCCCCCCCCCCCCCATATCATGTGCCACTAGTCAGAGCCCCCCTCATATCATGTACCAGTAGCCATAGCCCCCCCTACCATGTGCCAGTAGCCAGAGCCCCCTTATCATGTGCCAGTAGCCAGAGCCCCATGTGCCAGTAGCCAAAGGCCCTCCCATCATGTGCCAGAAGCCAGAGACCCCCCTAGCATGTGCCAGTAGCCAGAGCCCCATGTGCCAGTAGCCACAGCCCCCCATATCATGTGCCAGTAGCCAGAGCCCCCCCCATATCATGTGCCAGTAGCCAGAGCCCCCCTCATATAATGTGCCAGTGGCCAGAGCCCCCCTCATATCATGTGCCAGTAGCCAGAGCCCCATGTGCCATGATGCCAGTAGGTCATCATGTGCCAGTAGCCAGAGCCCCCCATATCATGTGCCAGTAGCCAGAGGCCCCCCCCCCCATCATGTGCCAGTATCCAGAGCCTCCCATATCATGTGCCAGTAGCCAGAGTCCACCCATATCATGTGCCAGTAGCCAGAGCCCCCCATATCATGTGCCAGTAGCCACAGCCCCCCCATATCATGTGCCAGTAGCCAGAGCCCCCCCATATCATGTGCCAGTAGCCAGAGCCCCCTCATATCATGTGCCAGTAGCCAGAGCCCCCCTCATATCATGTGCCAGTAGCCAGAGCCCCATGTGCCATGATGCCAGTAGGTCATCATGTGCCAGTAGCCAGAGCCCCCCATATCATGTGCCAGTAGCCAGAGGCCCCCCCATCATGTGCCAGTATCCAGAGCCTCCCATATCATGTGCCAGTAGCCAGAGTCCACCCATATCATGTGCCAGTAGCCAGAGCCCCCCCATATCATGTGCCAGTAGCCAGAGCCCCCCTCATATCATGTGCCAGTAGCCAGAGCCCCCCCTCATATCATGTTCCAGTAGCCAGAGCCCCATGTGCCATGATGCCAGTAGGTCATCATGTGCCAGTAGCCAGAGCCCCCCATATCATGTGCCAGTAGCCAGAGGCCCCCCCATCATGTGCCAGTATCCAGAGCCTCCCATATCATGTGCCAGTAGCCAGAGGTCCCCCCATCATGTGCCAGTAGCCAGAGCCCCCCTCATATCAGTAGCCGCCAGTATTGTACACATATAAAAATAAAAAAAAACACTTATACTTACCTCCATACTTCTCTACTCTCCTGGTATTTGACCCTGGCTTCTCCTGACCATTCTTTTCTTAACCCTTTGTACTGCGTAGCGCTCTTGGTTCTGACCCGGTCCATTCACATTCCGTTATTTGTCTTGTCTGTCTTCCCAGCACGTATCCTAAGTTAGGGACTGCCGTCTAGTTGTCCCCTATCATTAGGACTTGCGAGGCAAGTAGGCAGGGCCAGGGGTGAGGGTGGAGCACAGTGGTCACTATCTTCCCCCCTGTGTGTAGTGTACGTGACTGTAACACAGGTATATCACAGGCCTCAATCAATTTTTGGTGGAAACAGGTATATCGAACCCCTTAATTAGTATTTTGTGGAAGCAGGTTGTAATGACCGGCAACACGCACAGGGAGGAAAAAGGGAAAGTCCTGCCCAAGGGAGAGGGAAAGGTGGTGACCCCTAACTCTCCTCGCGGCTGGCACCTGACTGCCCTGACGTCCCTAGACGGGTTCCTCACCCGTGCGGCGATCACGTGCCTAAACCCTGGCTTTCCCTGAAATGAACCCTTGATAATGAACGGGCCGGTGGGATCGCTAGTAGTCACCACTGCACTAAGAGGGAAACACCAGGGAGAGGACAGACAAACACAGACAAACACCCAGGTGGACGACAACAACTGTCCACAAAGGTCCAACAGGGATCCGGAGGGTAGCGTTCTAAAGCAACAATCATAGAACGCAGCAACACAGCTCCAGTGGGTCAGAATAGATGTCCAGGCAGGAAGCTTATATATCTGGCAACCAGAGAAGTGTGAGAGGGGAATATAAGGAGGATTGGGAGTGCTGGACAAGGAACAGCTGAGAGAAGGAGCTACGGATCCCTGAGTGAGCCAAAAGGGTTTGCAAAGCAAACCCAGAAAGCTACAATAAGGAAACATCCCTATCTTACATAGAGCGTGCAGCCAACCGCTGCGACCTCCTGACCCCGGGTACAACGGAGTCAGGCGTGGCTCTAGACACCCTCGTGACAGTACCCCCCTCTCTACGAGGGGCCTCTGGACACTCAGGACCAGGTCTCTCAGGATGAGAGGCATGAAAAATCCGAACTAGCCTGTCGGCGTTTACCTCAGACGCAGGAACCCACATTCTTTCCTCGGGACCGTAACCTCTCCAGTGCACCAGATATTGGAGAGAGCGGCGGACCCGACGAGAATTAATAATTTTGGATATCTGAAATTCTAAATTACCATCCACGACAACAGGAGGGGGTGGCAGCGGTGACGGTTCAAGAGGTGGAACATATTTTTTGAGTAACGACTTATGAAAGACATTATGGATTTTAAAAGTCTGAGGTAACTCCAGGCGAAAAGCCACGGGGTTGATAATGGCTACAATCTTGTAAGGACCAATAAACCTAGGACCCAGTTTCCAAGAGGGAACCTTCAATTTGATATTCCTAGTAGATAACCACACATAGTCATTCACGGACCTGGCGACCGTCTCTTATCAGCCATGCATTTGTATTTACCTCCCATATTTTTCAAGTTAGCTTGCACCTTCTGCCATACCGATGAAAGAGATGACGAAAACCGTTCCTCTTCGGGAACCCCAGAAGACCCCCCCCTCCTTGAAAGTACAGAATTGGGGATGAAAACCATATGCACCAAGAAATGGTGACTTGCCAGTGGATTCCTGACGGCAATTATTTATGGCAAACTCAGCTAAGGGTAAATATGACGACCACAACTCTTGGTTTTCAGACACAAAACATCTTAGATATGTCTCCAGGTTTTGGTTGGTACGCTCAGTCTGTCCATTCGACTGAGGATGGAAAGCTGAGGAAAAGGACAAGTGAACCCCCAAACGGGAACAAAAAGCTTTCCAAAATTTAGAAATAAACTGGGTTCCCCGATCCGAAACAACATCGGAGGGGACCCCGTGAAGCTTCATGATCTCACTGACGAATACCTGAGCAAGAGTTTTAGCATTAGGTAGTGCGGGTAACGCAATAAAGTGTGCCATTTTGCTAAACCTGTCCACTACTACCAAAATAACTGTTTTACCCGCAGATAAAATCCATAGACAGTGATAAAATCCATAGACAGATGTGTCCATGGTCTATTGGGAATGACGAGTGGTAATAGAGACCCTGCAGGACGTGTATGTGAAACTTTTGCGCGCGCACAGGTAGAACAAGAAGACACAAAATCCAATACATCCTGACGCAACCTTGGCCACCAAAAACTACGAGACAATAGCTCCAAGGTTGCTTTACTACCCGGGTGCCCAGCAAGTGCCGAATTATGATGTTCCTTTAATAATTCGAGACGTAGGTTCAACGGTACAAACAATTTCTCTGAGGGGCAAGAGACCGGGGCGTCCCCCTGGGCCTCTAACACCTTCCCCTCCAAAACAGAGTGTACCGCAGAGACAACCACTCCTCTTTGAAGAATGGGCACCGGATCACTCACATTACCCCCTCCAGGGAAACTACGAAATAGTGCATCAGCCTTGGTATTTTTTGCCCCAGGACGATAGGTAATCACAAAGTTAAACCTGGTAAAAAATAGCGACCACCTAGCCTGTCTAGGGGTGAGACGCTTAGCTGATTCGAGGTACAGCAGATTTTTGTGGTCCGTAAACACAGTGACGGGGTGGACTGCCCCCTCTAAGAAGTGACGCCACTCCTCAAACGCAAGTTTAATAGCTAACAGTTCCCTATTGCCAATATCGTAGTTCTGTTTTGCTGCAGATAGTTTTTTAGAAAAGAAAGCACAAGGACGCCATTTGCCAGGAGACGGACCCTGAGACAGTACAGCCCCCACTCCCACCTCTGATGCATCGACTTCAACAATAAAAGTCTGAGAGACATCAGGTTGGACTAGTACAGGTGCTGAGGTAAACCTCTCTTTTAGAGAGGAAAAAGCAACTTTAGCGGCGTCAGACCATTTAGAAAAACCAGTCCCCTTCCTAGTCATGTCAGTATGGGGTTTTACGATCACCGAATAATTTTTTATGAATTTCCTATAGAAATTCGCGAAGCCCAAGAACCGTTGTAGTGCTTTGAGGTTCTCAGGAAGATCCCAATCCAAAATTGCCTGGACCTTCCTAGGATCCATACGGAAACCTGACGCAGATAAATAATAACCTAGGAATTGTATCTCCTGAACGGCAAAAACACATTTTTCAATTTTAGCATATAATTCATTCGTCCGTAGGACCTGTAGTACTTGTCTGACATGCTCCTCATGTGTTCTCAGATCAGACGAATAAATTAAGATATCATCTAGGTATATTACCACAAACCTGCCGATTAGATGACTAAAAATGTCATTAATGAAATGTTGAAAGACGGCAGGAGCATTGGTCAGGCCGAAAGGCATAACTAGATTTTCATAATGCCCCTCAGGGGTGTTAAAAGCTGTTTTCCACTCATCCCCCTCTTTAATACGAATCAGATTGTAGGCCCCCCTAAGATCGAGTTTGGAGAACCACCTAGCACCCGCAATCTGGTTAAACAGGTCAGGAATGAGAGGAAGAGGGTATGGGTCTTGGATGGTTATCCGATTTAATTCACGAAAATCTAGGCAAGGACGCAGGCCCCCATCTTTCTTTTTAACGAAGAAAAACCCTGCAGCCACGGGTGAAGAAGAGGGTCTGATGTGTCCCTTAGCCAAACTCTCGGAGATATAATCCTTCATGGCTTGTCTCTCTGGACCTGAAAGATTATATAACCTGGTCTTGGGTAATTTTCCGCCGGGAATAGGGTTAACCGGGCAATCATAAGGACGATGAGGTGGTAACTTCTGACAACCCTTTTCAGAAAAAACGTCCTTAAAGTCCGAAACAAATGTAGGTAGGGTAGCTATGGAGGCGACTAAGCAATTGCTATTTAAGCAATTTTCTCTGCACGGCTCACTCCACTCCAATATCTCCCTGGCCTGCCAATCCACCACTGGATTGTGCGCTACCAACCAGGGAAGACCCAGCACTACCGGAGCGGGAAGCCCCTCCAGAACAAAACATGAGAGCATCTCGTTATGGCGATCCCCTACCCAAAGGTGTAAATTATGAACAATGTGGGTGAGATTTCTCTGAGACAGAGGAGCAGAATCAATAGCAAATATGGGAATAGGTCTCTGTAGC
Source organism: Bufo gargarizans (assembly GCF_014858855.1). Classification (NCBI taxonomy): domain Eukaryota; kingdom Metazoa; phylum Chordata; class Amphibia; order Anura; family Bufonidae; genus Bufo; species Bufo gargarizans. Next base: position 37,784,863 of record NC_058084.1, read on the forward strand.
GTACAGAGAGACAAAGCCATAGTGCGGGCAAAATGGGCATCTATCAAATTTACCCCTGCTCCACTGTCTAGAAAGAAAGAAATAGTCTCTGTCTTATCACCAAAAACAATAACCGCTGGCAACACAAATTGTGATGTACGTATGGAGGAAACGTATACCCCCCGGCTGACATCCTCCACACAGCCTGGGGTTAGTAGTTTTCCGACGGTTTTTTGTTTCTGAGGGAAGAAGGATAGACATTAATGAAATGACCCCTCTCCCCACAAAAAAAATAAAAACCCACGCCTACGGCGAACCACAGGAGGACGGACCTGACGAGTAGTTCCTCCTAGCTGCATAGGCTCGTCTAAGTCCGTACAGACTAACTGCTGCTTGGGAGGGGTTACCAATGGCTCCGGTTTTTTCAACCTGTCCCTAAGGCATCTATCTATACGGATAGAAAGGGACATAACTGCATCAAGGGAAAAGGGGGTCTCATACAATGCAAGCGCATCCTTAACCCTTTCGGATAACCCAGAGCAGAACTGACTCCTGAGAGCCGGGTCGTTCCATTGGGTATCCGTAGCCCACCTACGGAAGTCAGAGCAATACTCCTCTACCGGCCGCTCTCCTTGTAGGAGTCTCCGTAATTTTGATTCAGCCAGTGCGACTCGGTCAGGGTCGTCATATATGAGACCCAAGGCCCCGAAAAACTCATCCACTGACCGAAGCGCCTGAGAATCAGTAGGTAAAGAGAACGCCCAGGACTGCGGGTCCCCCTGCAGCAGGGAAATAACCACACCCACCCGCTGTTCTTCATTACCAGAGGAGTGAGGGCGCAGTTTAAAGTATAATTTACAGGCCTCACGGAAAGTCAAAAACTTGTCCCTTCCCCCAGAAAATCTGTCAGGGAGAGGGACCTTGGGTTCCGCAACAACCTGGTTACCAGTAGCAACCGCTGGGCTTGCGGTCTGTTGTAATTGCTGCTGTTGCTGGAGGACCGACGCCTTCCATCCTGCCACCTCCAAAGACAGGCCATGAAATTGTTCGGACAGAGCAGCAATTTGATCCATACTGGATTCTAAGTAGGTAAAAAAAAAATTATTTTTTTTTTTACCTACACAAAAATAAGGGCCAGATATAATGTAATGACCGGCAACACGCACAAGGAGGAAAAAGGGAAAGTCCTGCCCAAGGGAGATGGAAAGGTGGTGACCCCTAACTCTCCTCGCGGCTGGCACCTGACTGCCCTGACGTCCCTAGACGGGTTCCTCACCCGTGCGGCGATCACGTGCCTAAACCCTGGCTTTCCCTGAAATGAACCCTAGATAATGGGATCGCTAGTCCTCACCACTGCACTAAGAGGGAAACACCAGGGAGAGGACAGACAAACACAGACAAACACAAACACCCAGGTGGACGACAACAACTGTCCACAAAGGTCCAACAGGGATCCGGAGGGTAGCGTTCTAAAGCAACAATCATAGAACGCAGCAACACAGCTCCAGTGGGTCAGAATAGATGTCCAGGCAGGAAGCTCTATATCTGGCAACCAGAGAAGTGTGAGAGGGGAATATAAGGAGGATTGGGAGGGCTGGACAAGGAACAGCTGAGAGAAGGAGCTACGGATCCCTGAGTGAGCCAAAAGGGTTTGCAAAGCAAACCCAGAAAGCTACAATAAGGAAACATCCCTATCTTACATAGAGCGTGCAGCCAACCGCTGCGACCTCCTGACCCCGGGTACAACGGAGTCAGGCGTGGCTCTAGACACCCTCGTGACACAGGTATATCGCAGGTCTCAATCAGTATTTTGTGGAAGCAGGTATATCAAATCCCTTATTCAGTATTTTGCGGAAGCAGTTATATTGTAGCCCTAAATAAATATTTGGTGGAAACAGGTATATCAAACTCCTTAATCAGTATTTTGTGGAAACAGGTATATCGCAGCCCTTAATCAATATTTGGCGGAAGCATGTATATCGATCCCCTTACTCAGTATTTTGTGGAAGCAGGTATATCACACCCCTCAATTATTTTTTTTGCCACAACAGTTATATCATACCACCCTGTTTATTTGGGGCAACAGGTATATTGCAGCCCTCAATCAGTATTTTGTGGAAGAAGGTATATCACACCCCTCATCTCAGTTTTTTGGGGGGCAACAGGTATATCACACCCGTGGCAATTAGTTGCTCCAATAGCGTTTGTCCCTCTATATAGCTGCGGTATCACAGCAGAACCGCACACAACTGCTGCACAATACAAATGCACTACAATATACTTTCTATGTTAGAAAGTATATTATATCACACCCCTCAGAATATCACACCTATTGACAGCACACCTATACCAGTCCTTAAAAGGACTTTTGTGGCCCTATTAGCTAGCGTTTGGTATCCCTAACAGTCTGTCCTAGTGTTGATCACGAATATTCAATTTTTTATTGCAAATATAGGTACTTCGAAAATTCAAGAATATTTCGAATATAGTTATATATTCGTAATTTCGAATATTCAAATTTTTTTTCCCCTTTTTTTTTTATTCAAATTTTTTTTTTTAATCAGTACACATGATCCCTCCCTGCTTCTAGTTTGTGGGCCAATAAGAAGGCTGCAATATACTTGACTTTAGGAATAGTAGTGTTTGCGAATTTTGCTCTATATTTGTTTTTTTCGAATATTCTCTATATTGCTATATATTCTTGTTTTAGAATATTATGAATATTCGAAAAAACTAAGTTATAGCAATATAGCGAATATTCGAAAAAAAATCAAATATAGAGAAATTTAGCTAATATAGTGCTATAATCTTTTTTTTTATAGTTATAATTTTTTTCCAATCTGAACTTCAAATGAGAAAAAAATTACAACTATTAGACAAAGAAGATTATAGCACTATATTAGCTAAATTGCTCTATATTCGTTTTTTTCGAATATTCGCTATATTGCTATATATTCTTGTTGAAAAATTCGCAATAAAAAATTTGAACCAGAAAATTCGCATATTACACAATCATTACCTTGCAGATTTTTTGAGAAAAGAAAAATCGTGAATTTTTCAAATTTGCGAATATTCGACGAATATTTTACAAAATATTTGCGAAATATCGCGAATTCGAATATGACCCCTGCCGCTCATCACTAGTTTGTCCCTGCTTTACAAAGCAACCTCTCTCTACACTGGCAAAACACAGAATGTAAAATGGCTGCCAGATCGGGTTCTTTCATAGGGTGGGGGGGTGTCAATGTGCTGAAACGTCTCAATTGGCTGTCCTGTCCCACCTGATGGATGTGTCATGTGTCAAAGTTCGGCGCAATGCAAAAGAATATGGTGCCGGCGGACATAGCCATATTTTTGCATGTTCCGCGAATCGCGAACGCGTAAAGTTCGCCGCTAAACGACCGTCGGGCAAAGCGCAAGGCCATCTCTAGTCTTTGGGCCCCCTCAGGTTCCTGGACCCGGTAGCGACTTCTACCTCTGCACCCCTATGGCTATGCCCCTGGCTGAGCTTAAATCTCCCTAGCATTTCTTAGAATTTGGCAGGTATGACCAATGCACATTTTTCTATCCACATTTTAAGGGATTTTTTATGATTTTTTTTTTTAACCTGCTAACATTATTTGAATATAAAATAAATATCATCCGCCAGTGCCGATCCGCTGCATGCTGGGCTGGGAGATGTAGTTTTACAACAAATAAGAGTCCCACAGGTTTCCAATTCCTAAAATTGAAAACTGTGATGGGTCTGTTAATAATCTGTATTGTATGCAGTGATGCAGCAAATAAGCACTTTAGCTTTTGAAGAAACTCACAACTAAATTGATTTTGTTTACGGCTTTCCACATGACGGCCCACCACAGAACTGGAACATTATACACAACGCAATAGACACAATGGGGCAGATCTACTAATAGTGTCGCACTTTGCACTGTCTAAGAATACGAATCAGTCGTAGGGCTCACTAAGATGAGCGTATATTTGTGTCCGCATCCGTTCCGCAATTTTTCGTAAAAGATGCGGATCTATTCATTTTAATGAAGACGCAAAAGATGCGGACAGCACACTGTGGGCTGTCCACATACAGTATGTAAGGTAAATAAATAGGATAGACGGCTCTACCGCTTAGGCAAATGATAGAGGTGCAGGACTGCTTATTCTGACTCACCCAGTCAGGAGCATACAATCATAGGGAAAACAAGGGTAAGCTGGCACACTCAAATCTGGGTACCCATCGTAGTAAGATGGGTGGAAGTATAAAAATAAGTGTGGAAATGAAGAAAGTTAAAAATAGAAGTATAGTTAAAAGAATAGTCTTTTAATAGAATAGTGGGTGATCACCACTGGGTAATGAGTACCCTATAAAATATCAAGAAAAAAAATATCAAGAAAAAATATATCAAGAAAAAATCTGGAAAAGAAGTCTTGGAAAAATGAGTCTGGAAAAAATGAGTCTATAGAGTCTTTCATAAACTGTTTTCCATATGATGGTGGCCACTGTTTAAAAGATAAAATTGATAAAAGATATCTTATATGATGAGGTAGTCCTTTGTAGAGGTAAAAAACGCTGAGCAGAGGATGATGACTCTGTTTGTATAATCTTGTAAATGTCAGTTGCCGCACAGTCCAGGATAAATATTGCACTTAATATGTTTCTAATAAAGCAGTAGGCATGTGCATATGGCTATAATTCTTTAGGCAATCTAAACTGTTATTGTATTAGTATGCCAAGCTGTGGAGGGAAGCGGAGCTCTGTGCCTGAGTGCGGCGTCCCGCACTGTCTCTGGCTGCAGAGATCACTTACCCTTCCTAGCGCTGGTTGTGTTTCGTCCTCGATGATAAGTCTCTCCTTCTTGCTAAACTTACCTGTGACCACCCCATCGGGACTAACTCTCCACCGCTGAAAGGGGAGCACTTCAAAAGGACCGATCAAAACCCTCCTCCAACTCGGTTTCAAGAACAGACACCTAGAAAGTAACACCCAGGGGGTGACCATGCACTTACCTGCTCAGAATACCTACGGACTGACAACCGCAGAACGGTAGTAATACAGCACGACCTGGATATGAGACGGTGCATGAGATACAAACCAAGCTTCCTCCCCCCTCCCCGACGTGTACCCCTACTACCTTGCCGATAAGCCAAATTTCAGGATGTAACTTGAGACAAGGTTTGGACCTAGAAACAAAACAATTAAGGCATCAACACTGGATTGTGCACATGTCGTGAGGAAACCCTGCGAATGTGTTTTTTTTTACAAATTAACCCTTTACCAATTAAAATGTACTAAACCTGGAAACCTAGGGAGGGCAAACTACCGCGGTAAGCCACATCTACTAAGCCCCCGTACTGGCTTAACACTGACACCAGCGAACCTAGGCCCCTGACCTGCAGCCTCCGCTAGGATTGCTCACAGCGGACCAGGCCTGTAGACCGTGCGGTACTCTGTAACCCGCTCTTCCCCGGAGACCTTGCTTCGCCAACTATGAATTCCCGTTTTTGGGGGGTTTTTTGTTTGTTTTTTTAAACCCGTCCCTACTAAACCAGACCCAACACACCCGTCTAAGATCCCTGGTAATCACCTGCATGGATTCAATAACACCCTGTACCTAAATAACCCCCTGGGAAACATTATGTATGGGCAGCAGAAGGAAGCCAGCCACCGCCTATGAGCTGTTCCCCCCTGACCGAGCCTAGTTCTCCCAGCCACGAACCCTGCCATCCGTGCCAGACTTTGTTGAAGACAAGGAGCGGGGACATGCTGTCGCCTGTACTTTTATGCAATTGCCGCGCGGGGAGCTCGCGCTGCTCCATGGCAGAGTGCAAGACGTGCGGGCAGCATTTTTATCTTTTTTTTTTAAATGAAATCAACCCTTTGCAAATTAAAATAAATCACTTGCATGGACTTATAACACCCTGTATCTAAATAACCCCCTGGGAAACCTTAACCCCTTAAGGACTCAGCCCTATTTCACCTTAAGCCGCTGCTTCTGTGCCGTGCTGGTGGAGTGATGGGATCCGAGGCCTAGGTGGCTCTGCCTTACGGTGGGGCCGCATTGTGGCTGTTGGATCCCATTGCCTGCTGGTGCGGTGTGGAGGTGCGGTGGTCGCCGCACGGCACTGCGCTATGGATAGAGTAGGTTCCCACTTAACAAGAGGCAACCTTGTCGCGGTAAGTGGGCCTATGCTCTTTGATCAAACTGTATACTAATGCCTCTTTTAGGGCACAGCAAATGTTTGATACTTGTGCTGTATAGCCATGGTTTATCAATAGAAATGCTGCAAAATACGTACAGTAGTCATTAGTATAGGAATGAGGAGGTGCGATTCAGATTCTCTCTCCACATTATACTATTTCACCTTAAAGGGTTTCTACCACTTCGGTTGCACATATTTAGCTGTCAGACACTAGCGATCCGCTAGTGTCTGCTCTGGCCAACCATCCTAATATAATTGCTTTTGGGGCGGTGGTTTGGCTAAAAAAACTACTTTTATTAATATGCTAATGAGCCTCTAGGTGCTATGGGGGCGTCATTAGCACCTAGAGGCTCCGTCTACCTTCAGAAACTGCCGCCGCCGAGCGCGTCCCTCCAGCCCGCCCATCTCCTCCTGAATGCGATCCTCCTTGTGAGCGTAAGTATTCTGCGCATGCGCAGTGAATGTCTGACCGCTTCCTTGCTCAGACATCTCCACTGCGCCTGCGCGATGACGCCATAGTGCTCCGAGGAACAGGCGCAGTGGAGATGTCTGAGCAGGGAAGCTGTCAGACATTTACTGCGCATGCGCCGAATACAGGCGCTCACAAGGAGGATCGCATTCAGGAGGAGATGGGCGGGCTGGAGGGACGCGCTTGGCGGCGGCAGTTTCTGAAGGTAGACGGAGCCTCTAGGTGCTAATGACGCCCCCATAGCACCTAGAGGCTCATTAGCATATTAATAAAAGTAGTTTTTTTAGCCAAACCACCGCCCCAAAAGCAATTATATTAGGATGGTTGGCCAGAGCAGACACTAGCGGATCGCTAGTGTCTGACAGCTAAATATGTGACACCGAAGTGGTAGAAACCCTTTAAGGACTTGGCCATTTTTTGCAAATCTGACCAGTGTCCCTTTAAGTGCTCATAACTTTAAAACGCTTTGACTTACCCAGGCCGTTCTGAGATTGTTTTTTCGTCACATATTGTACTTCATGACAGTGCTAAAATTGGGTCAAAAAAGTTAATTTTTTTACACAAAAAAATACAATTTTTACAAAAAAGTTTTGAAAAATTAGCAAATTTCAAAGTTTCAGTTTCTCTACTTCTGTAATACATAGTAATACCCCCAAAATTGTGATGGCTTTACATTCCCCATATGTCTACTTCATGTTTGTAGCATTTTGGGAATGATATTTTATTTTTTGGGGATGTTACAAGGATTAGAAGTTTAGAAGCTTGCATCAACTAATTTATTTAAACCTCATCAGTATTTTGTCAACTACAAATAGACCAATCTCAATGTATTATTTTATTTTATGATATATTACATTTTATTATGTATTTTATAATTTTTATGTGAGATTTTATCATATATTCTATCATATAAATATTCTACTATAGACATACCAGTTGGTGAGTGCCTGTTTTTATTTTATATTTTCATATACGCAATTGCAATATATTGTTCTATTGGATGAACAGGTGAAACATCCAAAAAACAGAGCACCTTGACCACATTAACAGACACGGGTGAGCCACGATATACTTGTATTTTAAATATGATTTTTGGTTGCTCTATATTACTCTTTTTTGAGGCAATGTAACAAAAAAATTAAATTCTAAAAATGTTTCTACATTCACTATTTAGTTTTGTGGAACACCTAAAGGGTTAACATAGTTTGTAAAGTAACTTTTGAATACCTTGAGGGGTGTAGTTTCTTACATAGGGTCACTTTTTTGGAGTTTCTAGTCTAGGCTACATCAGGGGGGCTTCTAATGGGACATGGTGTAAAAAAAAAAACTGTCCATCAAAATCTGCCTTCCAGAAACCGTATGGCGTTCCCTTCGTTCTATGCCCTGCCGTGTGGCTATATAGCCGTTTACGACCACAAATGGGGTGTTTCTGCAAACTACAGAATCAGGGCCATAAATATTGAGTTATGTTTGGCTGTTAACCCTTGCTTTATTACCGGCAAAAAGGATTCAAATTGAAATTTTGCCCAAAAATGGGTGTTTTGGCACCTTTTTTGTTTTATATTTTTAACACCGTTCATCCGAGGCGTTTAGTCAATAGTTATTTTTATAGCGACGACTTTTACGCACGCGACGATGCCCAATATGTATGGCTCTCAGACTTTGAAGACACTAAGCAGGCATCCTAAAAACTGCGGCCCTCCAGATGTAAAACTACAATTCCCACGATGCCCTGCTGATGGCTGTAGGTTGTCTGGGCATGCTGGGAGTTATAGTTTTACAACATCTGGAGGGCCGCAGTTTGAGGATGCCTGCTCTAAAACTAATATTTTTTTGGGGGAAAAAAATTGTTTCTGTGTCTCCAAAGTCTAAGAGCCATAGTGTTTTATGTTCTCTAGTGGACTGTTGGGGATTATAAAAATTTAGTACTCCATGGAAGTGTGATACTCCCTGAAGCAATCGATAACGCAGAGGCCCGGATGATCGGGGCACGTGTCACATTGAGTAGTGGTGTCCTTCCGTATCCCCCTCTTGTGACACACTCTGCATCTTTTTTGGATTCGTCCCTTCTTTCCAGTATGGGGGACCACACCTGGAAAGTGTTGGCCAGGGACGATCCGGGCGCCTCCAGTTCCCGAGGTACTCCGGCCTGCTCTTTCCCGGTCCGAAAAGATCAGGTCTTTGAGGACTGCCTCATAGAACTGGAGGAATGTCCCTGTGCTGCCAGCGCTTCGGGATAGTACAAAAGAGTTGTACATGGCAACCTGTACCAAGTAGACCGCAACTTTTTTGTACCATATCCGGGTTTTGCGCATGGCGTTATATGGCTTGAGGACTTGATCAGAGAGATCAACTCCTCCCATATACCGATTGTAATCGACGATACAATCGGGCTTGAGGACCGTTGCCGCGGTACCTCGCACAGGGACTGGGGTGGTGCTGTTACCGTGGATTGTGGACAGCATAAGGACATCCCTCTTGTCCTTATACCTGACCAGCAACAGGTTTCCACTGGTAAGTGCACGGGTATCACCCCTGGGGATAGGTACCTGGAGGGGGTGGGCAGGGAGGCCGCGTTGATTTTTCCGCACGGTCCCACAAGCGAACGTGGATCTGGCGGCAAGGGACCTGAACAAGGGAATGCTGGTAGGGGGGGGGGGCAAGTGGCAGGAAGGGGTCTGGGGTCTGATAGATGGATCAAAGAAAGTTTTGTGTAAAAGTTCTTTTTTTTTTTTTTTCCTAACTAACTTTTCCCTTCTTTCCCTTCCTAATGGTGCCTCTCCCTCACTGACCCTAACCTACCTGGGTGGCGATGGGTGCAGGAGGGTGATGGATGCCGATTAGGGGGACGCAGGAGCTGGTGCTGAACGGTGCTGCACGGTCAGGGTGCTGGACAGGAAGAGGAGGGAAGAGAGGAGCGCAGGAAGTTTGAATCTCGCGCCTCTCTCCCCTCCACCAATCAGGACCCTGGACAGCAGTGTTCAGCACCAGGGCCAGCTCCGCCTCTGCAAAGCTTCACACTGCGATTGGTGGTGTGTAATCACGCCACCGATCGCAGTGTTTTTCCGGTTCATCGGGTCACAGGACACCCGAATGGACCGGAAACGCAGAAAACCGCAGGTCTGAATTGACCTGCGGTTTTCTGCGATCGCCGATACGGGGGGGTCAAATGACCCCCCCCGCGTTGTTACGGGAGGCCGGCTGAATGATTTCAGCCGGCATCCCGTTCCGATTAACCCCCGCGGCGCCGGAATCGCGAATTAAAGCCATGACGTACCGTAAAGCCATGATTCTACGGCTGGCAGAAGGAAGGCAGCTACCATCTATAACGTGCTCACCCTGACCAAGCTTAGTTCTCCCACCCCTGAAACCTGCCTAACGGCATGGCGGCCCGTGCCAGACTTTATTGAAAACCAAGCTTGTGACTTCTCTCCTCCCCCCCCCCCCCCGACATGTACCCCTAGTACCTTGCTGATAAGCCACAAATCAGGATGTAGCCGAGACAAGTTAGGACCTAGAAGCAAAACAATCAAGACATTAACCCTGGATTGTGCATTTGTCGTACAGAACCACGCAAACAAGTAAAAAAAAAAAAAAAAAAAAAAACATTTCCTTTTTTTAGCATTTTTTTTATTTGTTTTTACCATTAACCCTTGCCAATAAGAATTGCCTAACCTGGGGGGGAAGCTACCACCGCAAGCTGCGCCTACTAAGCCCCTGTACTGGCTTGACACTGAGACGAGTGAACCTCGGCTCCTGACCAGCAATCCCAGCTAGGATTTACTATGGTGGACCAGGTCTGTAGACCGTGCAGTACTCTGTAACCCACCCCTCCCCGAAGATCTAGTACTCACCTGTATGGACTAATTAATCCCCCATGCCTAAATGACCCTCTTGGCGACCTTGTGTGCAGCCGGCAGAAGGAAGCTAGCCACCTGCTATGACCTGCTCCCCCTGAACGGCCTGGTTCTCTCATCCCTGATCCCTGCCTCACTAACGGCACGGCGGCCCGTGCCAGACTTTAACGAAGATAAGGAGCGGGGCCACGATGTCCCCTGCGTCCATACACGATAACCGCGTGGGGAGCCGCGCAGCTCCCTGGCAGAGTGCACCAGTGCGGGGGAACCCCCATCAGCCAGGGGCCGACCCACCGCCGGCTGGACACTCGTGCCGCATGGGGAGCCGCGCAACTCCCTGGCACCATGAACCAGGCCAGGGGGAGCCCTTCATACACCGTGGCCCCGCCCCCCATCAGCAAAATTCGTGTGCCGCGTGGGGAGCTCATGCTGCTCCCTGGCAGAGTGCACCAGTGCGGGGTGCCCCCCCCATCAGCCAGGGGTCGACCCACCGCCGGCTGGTCACTTCTGCCGCGTGAGGAGCAGTGCAGCTCCCTGGCATTATGAACCGGGGCAGGGGGAGCCCTACTTCCATCAGGGGCTCAGCCCCCCACCGGTTTTGAAGTCGATGTCGGGTGGGGAGCCACGAAGCTCCCTGGCAGAGTGCACCAGTGCGGGGGTGCCACCCATCAGCCGGGGGCCGACCCACCGCCGGCTGGTCACCCCTGCCGCGTAGGGAGCAGCGCAGCTCCCGGGCATTATGAACCCTGGCATTTTGAAGTCGATGTCACGTGGGGAGCCACGAAGCTCCCTGGCAGAGCGCACCAGTGCGGGGGTGCCCCCCATCAGCCAGGGGCCGACCCACCGCCGGCTGGTCACTCCTGCCGCGTGGGGAGCAGCGCAGCTCCCTGGCATTATGAACCCTGGCATTTTGAAGTCGATGCCACGTGGGGAGCCACGAAGCTCCCTGGCAGAGTGCACCAGTGCGGGGGAGCCCCCATCAGTCAGGGGCCAACCCACCACCGGCTGGACACCCGTACAGCGTGGGGAGCCGCGCAACTCCCTGGCATTATGCTCCGATGCGGGGGAGCCCCCCCTCACCTAGGGGGACGAGCCCCCCGCCGGCCGGACCCTAACATTGTGCGCTGCAGAGAAGCAGCTTCTCACCCTCACCGACGTCAGGATATCCAGGTATGCTGAACTCCTCTCACTGGGAAGCCAGGTGTGGCTCATCAAACGCTGTAACGACGTACAGAGTGAGAGGGACGCTGGCTGTTGAAGTAGGCAGCTATGCCCCTCCCACAAATACAGGCCAATGAATCGGCCTTACACGTGACAACTTTGGGGGACACAGGAGAACATGTGGGGGAAAAATATTATGGTGGGATACTGTGTGGGGGCAAATTATTATGGGAGGGATTACTATGTGGGGGGCAAATTACTATATGGGGCAATGTGGGGGAAACTACTGTGTGGGGCAAATTACTATATGGGGGTAGTAGGGGCAGTGTAGGGGAAATTACTGTGTGGGGGCAGTGTGGAATAAACTACTCTTTGGGGGCAATTACTGTGTGGGGGATACTACTGTGTGGGGGCAGTGTGGAGTAAATTACTATATGGGGCAGTGTGGGGGAAATTACTGTGTGAGGGCAGTGTGAGGGAAACTACTGTATGGGGCAGTGCGAGGGAAATTACTGTGTGGGGGGAATTACTGAGTGGGAGAAATACTGTGTGGGGGAAATTACTGTATGGGAACGTGTGGGGGAAATTACTGTGTGGGGGCACTGTGGAGGAAATTACTGTGTGGGAGAAATACTGTGTGGGGGCAGTGTGAGGGAAATTACGGTATGAGGCAGTGTGGGGTAAATTACTATATGGGGCAGTGTGAGGGAAATTACTGTGCAGGAGAAATACTGTGTGGGGGCAGTGTGGGGGAAATTACTGTGCAGGAGAAATACTGTGTGGGGGCAGTGTGAGGGAAATTACTGTGCAGGAGAAATACTGTGTGGGGGCAGTGTGGGGGAAATTACTGTATGGGGCAGTCTGGGGGAAACTACTGTATGGGGCAGTGTGGGGGAAATTTCTATATGGGGCAGTGTGGGGGGAATTACTGTGTGGGGGCAGTGTGGAGGGAAACTACTGTATGGGGGCAGTGCGGGGCAAATCTCTATATGGGGCAGTGTGGGGAAAATTACTGTATGGGGCAGTGTGGGGGAAACTACTATATGGGAGCAGTATGGGGGAAACTACTGTATAGGGGCAGTGCGGGGAAAATCTCTATATGGGGCAGTGTGGGGGAAATTACTGTATGGGGCAGTGTGGGGGAAATTACTGTATGGGAGCAGTATGGGGGAAACTACTGTATGGGGGCAGTGCGGGGCAAATCTCTATATGGGGCAGTGTGGGGGAAATTACTGTATGGGGGCAGTGTGGGGGAAATTACTGTATGGTTGCAGTATGGGGTAAATTACTGTATGGGGGCAGTGTGGGGGAAATTACTATATGGGGCAGTGTGGGGGAAATTACTATATGGGGCAGTGTGGGGGAAATTACTATATGGGGGCAGTGTGGGGGAAATTACTATATGGGGCAGTGTGGGGAAAATTACTATATGGGGCAGTGTGGGGGAAATTACTGTATGGGGCAGCGTGGGGGGTGTTGCTATTGGGGAGGCACTTTAGGGGAAATTCTATTATTTCTGGGGACACTATACAGGGATTATTGCCTGGGGGGCAGTGTTGGGTAAATTACTGTATGGGGCAGTGTGGGGGGGAAACTACTGTATGGGGGCAGTGTGGGGAAAATTTCTATATGGGGCAGTGTGGGGGAAATTACTATATGGGGCAGTATGGGGGAAATTACTATATGGGGCAGTATGGGGGAAATTACTGTATAGGAGCAGTATGGGGGAAATTACTGTATGGGAGCAGTATGGGGGAAATTACTGTATGGGGGCAGTGTGGGGGAAATTACTGTGTGGGGGAAATTACTGTATGGAGGCAGTGTGGGGAAATTACTGTATGGGGGCAGTGTGGGGGAAATTACTGTATGGTGGCAGTGTTGGGCAAATTACTATATAGGGCAGTATGGGGGAAATTACTGTATGGGGGCAGCGTGGGGGACATTGCTATTGGGGAGGCACTTTAGGGGAAATTCTATTATTTCTGGGGACACTATACAGGGATTATTGCCTGGAGCACAATATGGGGTGTTATTAATCCTGGGGGCACTCTAGGGGACATTATAGCTGCTGTGGTCACTATAGGGACATTTGGGGTAATTTATCAAACTGGTGTAAAGTAGAACTGAAAGTAGAACTGGCTTAGTTGCCCATAGCAGCCAATCAGATTCCACCTTTTATATTTGACAGCTCTTTGGAAATCCAGTTCTACTTTACACCAGTTTGATAAATTACCCCAATTATGTCTACTGGGGGTCACTATTTTTTCAACAGTATAGTACCTGGGGCATTGGGGGGCACAACGAGCACAGTATTGGGGGTGGCAGCAGGATGACTTTGTGGGGACACCAGGATGGGAAGTTTGATGGAAAAATTGAGAAATCTAACGTGTCTGTGTTACAAACTCTGTAGAGACGAGATGCGGCTGAAAGAATTTGTCATGGTGGCCTGACGGAGGAGAAGAGGAAAGAGAAAGTCTACATGACAGGAGATGTCCCTGGATGTAAGAGGTATGTGGTCAAGTATTGGGGGGCGACGGCAGAGAGAGGACCCACCCCGGGTGCCAAACACCCTAGGCACGCCACTGCCCTGGCCCATGGCCACAAAGCACTGAGGGAAGGGGGGCCCAAGCTGAACTCTTGCACCAGGGCCCATGAGCCTTTAGCTACGCCCCTAGGTATGGGTATATTCACTGTCCCTACTGGAGACTAATGCCATAGCCAAATACATAAAGGAGAACCAAGAGAGCTGGCATCATCTTTGTCAAGAAAAAGGATGGTTGTCTTTAGCCCTGTATAGACTAACGTGGACTGAAAAAGATCAACATAAAGAAACAAATTTCCCCTGTCACTGAATTCTGAAATCTTTGACGGTGCCCACGTTGTAATGGTCTTCAGCCAATATTGCATCTCCAGGGTTTCTATGACCCAATATGCATTTGTGAGTATGGCATGGCAAATGGAAGACAGCCATAATGGCAGTTATGAATATCTCGTTATGCCCTTTGGCCTTAGCAATGCCCCAACTGTGTTCCAGGAGATCGTCAATGACATAATTCATAATCTGCTCTATGTCTGTGTTGTGGTATATCTCAGAGACAACCTGATCTACTCTCCTTACATAGTTTATAAGCCCGAAAAAAGACATCTGTCCATCCATTGACGATCTCCTGGAACACAGTTGGGGCATTGCTAAGGCCAAAGGGCATAACGAGATATTCATAACTGCCATTATGGCTGTCTTCCATTTGCCATGCCATACTCACAAATGCAGATTGGGTCATAGAAACCCTGGAGATGCAATATTGGCTGAAGACCATTACAACGTGGGCACCGTCAAAGATTTCAGAATTCAGTGACAGGGGAAATTAGTTTCTTTATGTTGATCTTTTTCAGTCCACGTTAGTCTATACAGGGCTAAAGACAACCATCCTTTTTCTTGACAAAGATGATGCCAGCTCTCTTGGTTCTCCTTTATGTATTTGGCTATGGCATTAGTCTCCAGTAGGGACAGTGAATATACCCATACCTAGGGGCGTAGCTAAAGGCTCATGGGCCCTGGTGCAAAAGTTCAGCTTGGGCCCCCCTTCCCTCAGTGCTTTGTGGCCATGGGCCAGGGCAGTGGCGTTGTCCTGCAAGTTGATCCAGAGGAAGGCAAAAAAAACACTGTGAGGTAGAAGCCAATTTTCCCCACTTAAGGGGAAAGAGGTTCCTTCCCGACTCCAATCAGGCAATCAGAATAACTCCCTGGATCAACGACCCCTCTCTAGTAGCTATAGCCTGTAATATTATTACACTCCAGAAATACATCCAGGCCCCTCCGGAACTCTTTTAATGAACTCACCATCACCACCTCCATAGTCTCACTGCTCTTACCGTAAAGAATTGTGTACAAACCTTCTTTGCTCCAGACGCAGAGGATGTCCCCTCGCCACAGTCACAGTCCTGGGGATAAATAGATGATGGGATAGATCTCTGTACTGACCCCTGATATATTTATACATGATTATTAGATCTCCCCTCAATCGCCTTTTTTCTAAAGTGAATAGCCCTAATGTTGATAATCTTTCAGGGTACTGTAGTTGCCCCATTCCAGTTATTACTTTAGTTGCCCTCCTCTGAACCCTCTCCAGCTCTGCTATGTCTGCCTTGTTCACAGGAGCCCAGAACTGTACACAGTACTCCATGTGTGGTCTGACTAGTGATTTGTAAAGTGGTAGGACTATGTTCTCATGCCTCTTTTGATGCAACTCATTATCTTATTGGTCTTGGCAGCAGCTGCCTGACACTGGTTTCTACAGCTTAGTTTGCTGTTCACTAAAATTCCTAGATCCGTTTCCATGTCAGTGTTACCAAGTGTTTTACTATTTAGTATGTACGGGTGACTTGCATTATTCCTTCCCATGTGCATAACCTTACATTTGTCAGTGTTAAACCTTATCTGCCACTTCTCTGCGCAAGCCTCCAATCTATCCAGATTCATCTGTAGTAGTATACTGTTCTCTTCCATGTCAATTACTTTACACAGTTTAGTGTCATCTGCAAAAATGTATATTTTACTGTGCGAGCCTTCTGCAAGATCATTAATAAATATATTTAAGAAAATAGGGCCCAATACCAACCTCGTCTAAGGGCGTTGTCTAAGTGAACCCCTCGTTCTTTACAGTACCCATGATGGTGGGGATAGACTTTCTCGAGGGGAACACCAGGTTGCTACCTCTTGATTGACATACGAGGCAGCTGGTCCAGGCGGACCGAGAGGTACTAGTGCAAGGTACCAGAGAAACAGTCGTAGTCAGCAGGCTGAGTCTTAACCAGAAGCAACAGTGCAGGACTGAAGGAGGAGGCAGAGACAAAGTCAAACAAGCAATGGATCAGGGCAGGTTGCACATGTACTGGTCAGGTAATCCGGATCGGCGACAGGAGAGTCGAGGCCAAGCAGGCAAGGATCAAACAAGTAGCGGAGTCCAGAAACACAAACACGGGTCAGGTAAACAAGAACACAAGCAGAGATAACAGCAAACTTTGCAGGACACAAGGACCTTTGACGCTCAGGCACCTAATAAAATAGGTTTAGGATAGCTGGGATTGGTTGTACAGGTCACATGTGCAAAACCCTTACATCATAGCAAGTGATGAGCACTGGCCCTTACCAAGGTGCTACAGAAAACAGGCTAGAAGGCATGCTGTATCCAGGCCAGAAAGGAAACTGTGGAGCAGATTCCAGAAGGTACAGCATCTGCAGGCACAGAGTCGAAGATTGGAGTAGTGCATGGAGAGACATCAGCAGCACCTCTGCTACCTGCCCTGTAATGCAGCTGGATGCGAGCAATGATGGAGGCAGCCAAGGAGGGCAGTACTTGCCCAAGCACCGAGCCTGGGACCGTACAGATCCCCAGACCAAGAGTTGGACATCATTGGTCTAAACTTAGGAGGGGAGAAGAAGGGGGTGATAAAACAGTGGTCTCTAGTACTGCACTGAAGTTTAAAATTAACAATATCTTCTAGTACTTCAATATTAATAGCCTATTCTCTGGATAGATCATCAATATCTGAATCGGCAGAAGTCCGACATCCCACACGCCGACAGACTTCTCTGCAGTGCTGAAACTTCACATCTCCGTCCATTTTTCCAGTGGACAGAGTGATTACTTAAATGGGAGCAGCAGGCGCTGGAGCTCCTGCAGAACAGTTGATCGGAAGAGGTGCAGGGTGTGGGACCATTGCCGATCAAGTATTTTTCTGGTCTATCCTGAGCACCGGGAAACTGCTTTACGAAAAAGGCTTGTGGTCATGTTCCCACAAAACCTAATAGACAAAGGTAATTCAACATACTTTAGCTGAGATTTTCAGCAATATCTACTCAAAAATGCGGTCACAATTCCTTAAATTCAATTAGTACCAGTAGAGATTTTCAATCTCAACACTGACAAGAAACTTAAAATCCTTGAATTTTTCCGAATAATATAATACAGCCTTTTTATTCACAGTGACAGTTCACTTTCCAGTCTCAATACTTTTTTAAAATGTACTAATCTTCTTAAACTACAATCAAACTTCTAAAAAAAAAAAAAAAACATCTTTCCCCGATTGTGATAGTTTCCAAAGAGCATCAAGTCATCTTACACAAAAGACTTCAATGGCTTCTCCTTAATAGACGGCAACTATATTAGCAGCAACAGGCGTTCCTTTTAACAAAGTGATCTCAGCAATTGATACCGCACAATGGATTGCATTACCTTGTTAGAACAGGAGAAGAAAATGGCCTGTGAAATAGATATTATTAAGCGATTCTGAAAAAAAAAAAAAAAAAAAGTCAGAAATAGACGTCTACATGAAAGTTTTTACGTAAAAGTCTCCTAAAGTTGAAATAAGATTGAGTTATGCAGGAAATTTCAGACTTTTTAGGTTGCGGTTTGAACAATGGACAGGCAATTTATGTGCTGAATCTTCTCTAAAGCTGCCCGTAAGTATGTTGTTTTGCTACCGAGGTACATTAGTGTCATATTGAAAATCGCACAAAGCTCTACAAGTAGATTAATCATTTCTAAAAAGCCAGCCAGGCCACATATACTCAACGTTATAAAACTTTTAAAGAATCAATTTCTATTCTTATAATAAAAAAAGCCAGCAAACTGACAACCTTGATGATGTAAAAGTGTGCAGAAAACTCTTCTTCTTGTAGCAATGTTCTATGCTTTAGTACATATATTTTAGCTATGCGTTTGACCTGTTTTTAGTCTTTTAACTGGGTCCAGGAAAAAGCTAAATTACAGCCACCTTGCAACCTAGGATTTGTGTGTTGAGTGCCCAGTACAAGCTGATTCTTCAATCTACAGGTAAGCTTCTGATCACCACTAGTCCAGAACCGAGGAAACAGATTATTTTGCCATGATAAACTCGCGGCTTGCCAGGCATTTCCCCTACATTGTCTACATGCACACAGCTGTAAGTACTTTGTAGTCTACAAATGGTGGATCCGCAACATACGGATACTGTCAATGTGCCATCTGCATTTTCTTGAGGACCCATTGACTTCAATGGGTCTGTAGACCACATTTTATGGACCAGAATAGGAAATGTTCTACAATTTGCAAAACGGACATACGGATGTGGACAGCACACGGGCAGTAGAAGAGACAATTCCTCTTTAAACTTCACCTCCGTCTAAAAATTCTGACCAACTTGGCTTGTAGAATTAAGATTGATGGAACCCTGATCTGCCAGTAGATGGAAGTCCAATAAATAGTCTTATGTCACCGCTAGTTCTGTGAGAAGGTCTGACAGACGCTCTTCTCTACCTCTTGTATGACTTTCTTTAATTTGGCTTCACTTTGTCATCTCCTTTCCTTCTGCCAGGTGTCACTTATTTAGACTAATTGTCTTCCTTTATATTCCCTCCCATACTGCCTCACTTTGCGGTTTATACTACTTCCTGGATGAAGTGTTCACTGCTGGAGGCTGCTGCTGCTGTTTGCTCAGATAAGTCTTTTCCTTTATTGTGTTTCCTTGATGGCTTGATTCTAGGTGACCCTGACTCTGTCTGTATTAAGTGCAGGGAGCCGGTGGTCGTATCCCCTCACTATTATAGGGTTTTCAGGTGCCACACAGTCTTAGGTACGTGGGCATGCAATCGTCTACCATTGAGACCCTTGCATGTGCTTAGCAGTCAGGGAGAGCTCTTAGGGTTTTAAAGGGCTCACCTTTATGTTCCTTAGTTTGGGATCAAGCCAGTCGGTCGTTTATTTATAAGTTCCAGCTATCTGCAACTTAACCCGTGACATTATAATTTTATAATATACTTTAGCTATGCGTTTGACCTGTTTTTAGTCTTTTAACTGGGTCCAGGAGAAAGCTCAATTACAGCCACCATGCAACCTTGTAGTTTAGGATTTGTGTGTTGAGTGCCCAGTACAAGCTGATTCTTCAATCTACAGGCAAGCTTCTGATCACCACTGGTCCAGAACAGAGGAAACAGATTATTTTGCCATGATAAACTCGCGGCTTGCTAGGCATTTCCCCTACATTGTCCACATGCACACAACTGTAAGTACTTTGTAGTCTACAAATCATGGATCCGCAACATACGGATACTGTCTATGTGCCATATGCATTTTTTTGAAGACCCATTGACGTCAGACATACGGATGTGGACAGCACACGGGCAGTAGAGGAGACAATTCCTCTTTAAACTTTACCTCAGTCTAAAAATTCTGACCAACTTGGCTTGTAGAATTAAGATTGATGGAACCCTGATCTGCCAGTAGATGGAAGTCCAATAAATAGTCTTATGTCACTGCCAGTTCTGTGAGAAGGTCTGACAGACGTTCTTCTCTACCTCTTCTATGACGTTCTTTGTTTTGGTTTCACTTTGTCATCTCCTTTCCTTCTGCCAGGTGTCACTTATTTAGACTATTTGTCTTCCTTTATATTCCCTCCCATACTGCCTCACTTTGCGGTTTATACTACTTCCTGGATGAAGTGTTCACTGCTGGAGGCTGCTGCTGCTGTTTACTCAGATAAGTATTTTCCTTTATTGTGTAGGTACGTGGGCATGCAATCGTCTACCATTGAGCCCCTTGCATGTGCTTAGTAGTCAGGGAGAGCTCTTAGGGTTTTAAAGGGCTCACCTATATGCTCCTTAGTTTGGGATCAAGCCAGTTGGTCGTTTATTTATAAGTTCCAGCTATCTGCAACTTCACCCGTGACATTATAAACCGCCTAAACCGTCTTAAGCATGGATCCGGTTTCAGCCTTGATTGACCGCATGCAAGGTCTTTCGCTGGAGGTAGCAGATCTCAGTAAAACTGTGTCACAGTTTCAGGTGACCGGTTCTGCTGGCGTTCATGGAGTTTGTTCCGAGCCTAAGATCTCGCTTCCGGATACATTCTCCAGGGGTAGTGAGAATTTTGTTTGCTTTAGAGAGGCTTGCAAACTCAATTTTCGCCTACTTCCCCATTCCTCTGGTGATGAGGAGCAGAGGGTGGGGATCATCATATCGCTACTCAGGTATAACGCTCAGTCTTGGGGAAGCACGGCCCCTCCAATCGGTGGAATAATTTTTTGTAGCCCTGGGGCAGATATATGATGACCCGGATCGTATTGCTCTGGCTGAATCTAAACTGCGTCTTTTATGCCAGGGTAAACAGTCCATAGAGATACAGTTGCAAGAAAAAGTATGTGAACCCTGTGGAATTATATGGATTTCTGCACAAATTGGTCATAAAATGTGATCTGATCTTCATCGAAGTCACAACAATAAACAATTACAGTCTGCTTAAACTAATAACACACAAAGAATTAAATGTTACCATGTTTTTATTGAACACACCATGTAAACATTCACAGTGCAGGTGGAAAAAGTATGTGAACCCTTGGATTTGATAACTGGTTGACCCTCTTTTGGCAGCAATAACTTCAACCAAACGTTTTTTCTGTAGTTGCAGATCAGACGTGCACAACGGTCAGGAGTAATTATTGACCATTCCTCTTTACAGAACTGTTTCAGTTCAGCAATATTCTTGGGATGTCTGGTGTGAATCGCTTTCTTGAGGTCATGCCACAGCATCTCAATTGGTTTGAGGTCAGGACTCTGACTGGGCCACTCCAGAAGGTGTATTTTCTTCTGTTTAAGCCATTCTGTTGTTGATTTTAAGCCATTCTGTTGTTGATTTACTTCTATGCTTTGGGTCGTTGTCCTGTTGCAACACCAATCTTCTGTTGAGCTTCAGCTGGTAGACAGATGGCCTTAAGTTCTCCTGCAAAATGTCTTGATAAACTTGGGAATTCATTTTTCCTTCGATGATAGCAATCCATCCAGGCCCTGACGCAGCAAAGCAGCCCCAAACCATGATGCCCCCACCACCATACTTCACAGTTGGGATGAGGTTTTGATGTTGGTGTGCTGTGCCTCTTTTTCTCCACACATAGTGTTGCGTGTTTCTTCCAAACAACTCAACTTTGGTTTCATCTGTCCACAGAATATTTTGCCAGTACTGCTGTGGAACATCCAGGTGCTCTTGTGCAAACTGTAAACGTGCAGCAATGTTTTTTTTGGACAGCAGTGGCTTCCTCTGTGGTATACTCCCATGAAATCCATTCTTGTTTAGTGTTTTACGTATCGTACATTCGCTAACAGGGATGTTAGCATATGCCAGAGACTTTTGTAAGTCTTTAGCTGACACTCTAGGATTCTTCTTTACCTCATTGAGCAGTCTGCGCTGTGCTCTTGCAGTCATCTTTACAGGACGGCCACTCCTAGGGAGAGTAGCAGCAGTGCTGAACTTTCCCATTTATAGACAATTTGTCTTACCATGGACTAATGAACAGCAAGGCTTTTGGAGATACTTTTATAACCCTTTCCAGCTTTATGCAAGTCAATAATTCTTAATCGTAGGTCTTCTGAGAGCTCTTTTGTGCGAGGCCTCATTCACATCAGGCAATGCTTCTTGTGAAAAGCAAACCCAGAACTGGTGTGAGTTTTTTATAGGGCAGGGCAGCTGTGACCAACACCCCCAATCTCATCTCATTGATTGGACTCCAGTTGGCTGACACCTCACTCCAATTAGCTCTTGGAGATGTCATTAGTCTAGGGGTTCACATACTTTTTCCACCTGCACTGTGAATGTTTACATGGTGTGTTCATTACATTTAATTCTGTGTGTGTTATTAGTTTAAGCAGACTGTGATTGTCTATTGTTGTGACTTAGATGAAGTTCAGATCACATTTTATGACCAATTTGTGCAGAAATCCATTCCATTTCTCATTCAGTGCGCAGGGGTAGTCTGTCTCAATCCCCTCTGAGGAGGAGGCCATGCAGCTGGGTTTGCTTGCCTCTGATAGTAGAGGATTCAGCTCTCAGAGGAGGGTTTGTTTCTGTTGTGGGGGTATAAATCATTTAGCTAATGTTTGCCCCTCTAGGAGGTTGATGGAGTTTTCTGAGGGTAATAAAAAAAAAGAAACCCTCTAAAACCTTTCCATTTGCTACTATTGGCAAGGTTGATGCGGAAATTGAAGGTTAGCCGTTTGCTTGTAATTCCCGTTTTGTCCTACCTGCCAGGGTGGCGCTAGACAGCAAGAACATTGTTTGTGAGATTTTTGTAGATAGTGGAGCAGCTGTCAATCTCATTGATAATCAATTTGCAACAACGCATGGTTTCCAGGTGTGCACTTTGGAAAAATATATACCTGTTTTTGCTATCGATTCCGCTCCACTTTCTCAAAGATCGTTAAAGGGCATAGTTCACAATATCCGTTTGACTGTGGGTGACGCTCATGTTAAGGATATGTCATGTTTCGTCTTAAGCGAATTACCTACTCCTCTAGTGTTGGGGCTACCCTGGCTCACTAAACATAACCCCACCATTGATTGGCAAGCAAGGCAAATAAATGGTTGGAGTGAGTTTTGCAGAGAGAATTGCCTCCTGGCGTCTCTTTCAGAGTTTTCTACCAAGACTGTGCCATCTTTTCTCTCAGAATTTTCTGATGTGTTTTCCGAGAGTGGTTTCCAGGAGTTGCCCCCTAACCGGGAGTACGACTGCGCTATTAATCTGATCCCAGGCGCCAAGCTGCCAAAATCACGATTATACAATCTCTCCCAACCTGAAAGAGTCGCTATGCGTACTTATATCTCTGAGAGTCTGAGAAAGGGACACATCCGACCCTCGAAATCACCTGTTGCAGCAGTTTTTTTTCTTTTGTTAAGAAAAAAGATGCTTCTTTAAGACCTTGTCTGGATTTTAGGGAGCTGAACAGTATCACGATTCGTGACCCATATCTGCTTCCTCTGATCCCGGACCTATTTAACCAGATTGTTGGGGCTAAAGTTTTTTCTAAGTTGGATTTAAGAGGGGCATACAACCTAGTCAGGGTCAGGGAAAGGGGCGAATGGAAGAAGGCCTTCAATACCCCTGAGGGTCATTTTGAGAATTTGGTTATGCCCTTTGGTTTGATGAATGCTCTGGCCGTCTTCCAACATTTTGTGAACAGCATTTTTTATCATTTAATGGGGAAATTTGTATTAGTGTATCTAGATGACATTTTGATTTTTTTTTCCTGATTTCAAGACTCATCGGGACCACCTATGTCAGGTCTTGCTGATTCTGCGGGAGAATAAATTGTAGGCTAAACTGGAAAAATGTGTGCTTGCGGTTCTGGAGATTCAATTTCTTGGTTTTCTTCTCTCCGCTTCTGGTTTTCGGATGGACCCTGAGAAGGTCCGCGCTGTGCTTGATTGGAAGCTTCCTGAGAATCAGAAGGCGCTGATGCGGTTTTTAGGTTTTGACAATTATTACAGAAAGTTCATTATAAATTAGGGTACTTTCACACTTGCGGCAGGACGGATCCAACAGGCTGTTCACCCTGTCGGATCCGTCCTTCCGCTATTTCACCATGCAGTCGGACCACCGCTCCGGCCCCTCTGACTATAATGGGGACGGGGCGGAGCTCCAGTCAATGGGGCCGGAGCGGCGAAATAGCGGAAGGACGGATCCGACAGGGTGAACAGCCTGTCGGATCCGTCCTGCCGCAAGTGTGAAAGTAGCCTTATTCCTCTGTTGTTAAGCCACTCACTGATATGACTAAAAAGGGGGTGGATTTTTCGTCATGGTCGGTAGATGCGCTTAAAGCCTTTTCTAGTATTAAAGAGTGTTTTGCTTCCGCT
This sequence comes from Bufo gargarizans, assembly GCF_014858855.1. NCBI lineage: Eukaryota > Metazoa > Chordata > Amphibia > Anura > Bufonidae > Bufo > Bufo gargarizans. The sequence goes on from NC_058084.1 coordinate 37,809,183, forward strand.
CCCATTTTGGTACAACCTGATATCTCTCTACCTTTTATAGTTGAGGTTGATGCTTCTGAGGTGGGTGTGGGTGCGGTCTTGTCTCAGGGTCCCTCTCCTGCCAAATGGCGACCGTGTGCCTTTTTCTCAAGCAAACTCTCCTCTGCAGAGAGAAATTACGATGTGGGAGATAGGGAGTTGTTGGCCATCAAATTAGCTTTTGAGGAATGGCGCCATTGGTTAGAGGGAGCCAGACACCCTATTACCGTGTTAACTGGCTTGGTTCAGACGCTTGGAATCGGCCAAGCGGCTGAACCAGAGACAGGCCAGTGGTCTTTGTTCTTTTCTAGGTTTAATTTTGTTGTCACGTTCCGCCCTGGGGTTAAAAATGTGAAGGCGGATGCCCTGTCACGTTGTTTTCCGGGAGGGGGGAACTTTGAAGACCTGGGTCCCATTTTGGCTGATGGGGTGGTCGTCTCTGCTCTTTATCCTGATTTGGAGGCAGAGGTTCAGGCAGCCCAGGCCTTATAGCCCAGGCATATAACTGTACGGGGTAAAAAGTAGAAGTCCCAACTGTGCTTTGGTGCCTAAGGGAACCCAAACACCCTTTTGCCGTGTAAGACATCAGTATTATAAATGGCGCATGGTAGGTTGGGGGCCTGCAATGTTGCATCTCTGTCAGGCCTACATGGGCGCTTAGTCTTTAGAGTCACAGTTGGGCCTTAGTTTACCTATCATTGTCTTGACATGCATATTTGTCTTGTTTACCCAAATTTGATCCAGATGGTCCTTTGCGTTGGATGTTACGTCCAATTTGTAGTCCCCAAAATCTCAGAGCAGTGCCAAATGAGGAGCCGGAGTGGATGATGGGAGTGGTAGTGGCTGTTACAGTCAATCACAGTGGCTTTCCTTCATCATTGGTCCCAGGGGTCAGTGCAGTGAAAGGAGGGTGTATCTTTTCTTCCCCCAGGGCACACTCTGGTTCTGTGGCTCCTGCCACAAGTGTTCATTATTTGCAAGGCAGGCGTGTAGAGTGCAATGGCTGGTGTATCGTGCAAGAGTCAATAACCAGGCCACATTTAAAAGAAAAAATGTCTCTCTTTAGTGCAAAATAGGAGTTGTAGTACATCCAACTATAGCAAACCACAGTTCCAACTATACAAAGTGCAATTCTTCCCAGATAAGGATGTATGGATTTAGGCGAGGATAGGAGTTATGGCCCTCTTCTCTCTCTATCTGTCTCAAGACTCTTCCTGCAGAATCTATGATGGGCAATAGTACTTGTACTAATAGTACTAACAGTACTAGTACTAATATTACTCTGACTGTAATGTCCACTGAGGGATACAGGGTTTTAGAGAAACTGGCTAGGTTGTGTCCAGCTGTGAAGGGTGTCTTAACAGTGTCCCTCACTGCAGTAAAGTCGTAACAGCCTTTGGTAGCAGGTTACTTACTGACTCCGCCATGCTCTAATGCTCAGCCATGCAGATTCTAAGTTCTCTAGTTCTCTCCTTTGTCTTTCTTCCTCTCTGTAGATCATGCAAAGGTTGGCTAGTCTCTATAACTTGATGACTAAGAGGAGGGAGCATAAGTCACAGCTTCCTCACTCTACAAACTCCAGTCTAGACTAACCTAACCTAAGGACCTTGTAACCTCCTACAAGGTCTGAGTCAGGATTGTTAACCCCAGCTGGCACAGCTACATAGTTATGCTGGGTACAATACATAACATGACAATGCATAACAGTATATTACATAACAAACCATTTGCACATATCCCCTGCTCTAGGGTACTGCAGCCAAGACAAATAAATTCATGGGGTGCTTCAAAAGAGGAATAGACATAGTCTTGCCCCTATAAATATCACTAGTCACACGCACATGAAACATTTGTACAATTTTGGTCACTTATGTATAAGGAGGACACAAAGGAGCACATTTATTAAGACCAACGTTTTAGACGCTGGTCTCAGGCCCTGCTCTGGTGGTGGATCTGCTGAAGTTATGAAGAGGAGCCGGCCTCTACGTACCTTCGGCGTATCCAGCACCAGTTCTAAATGTAAGACAGCTTCCGAGCTGTCGTACATTTAGACCATTTTCTACGCCTAAAACAGGTGTAGAAAATGATGAATGACAGGCCTGCCAGCCCGTCCCCTTCCCCGCCCTATGCCCACTTTTTTAGACCTGGCGTGAACGGAGAGAAGTCGCAGATAGTGGCGTAACTAGCAATTGCACCACAATCTGCGCCTGAAATATGCATAATAGAGCCGTATTTCAGCTTAATAAATGACCCCCAAATTGTGCAAAGCAGGACGACCAAGATAATTAAAAGAATGGGTGGTTTCCAGTAACCTAGAATTTGAGGTTACTCAGTTTGGATAAAAATGAAACCAGTACTGTACCTCACATGGATCCAGAGATCTTCCCATTCATTGCTCCATTTGCTCTGCTAGGTTCTCTTCCGTCTGGGAGCATGCCCTTTCTTGCGCGGGGGGGGGGGGGGTTAGGGTCCATTCTGCTGCTGCTGACACTTGGAGATGGACCCTCCCTATAACATTCATATGTCCTAATACAGCATATGGAATGGAGTTATCTTAGTGAGAAAACCCCATTAAAGGGATTGTCCAGCTTTATGGGCCTTTCTGCAAGACCCCCCAATCTCACCTCAAAAGTACCTGCGGAAGGAAGCATACTTACCTGCTCCTTGATGCTGGGTTCTGGCTATCTCAGTCCCCCGCTGCCATTGCCCCCTAAGGTCTCCACTCATAAACTTCTGCTTTAACGGGGGTCACTATTCCCCATAAGATATTATTACAGTTTCCACTACAGTCAATGGTAACTCTATAAACTCCTATGTACTGAGCTCCCCCTAGTGATGACATCAGGAAGCCAGTTTTGTAATATATTATCTGAAGGGAAGCAGTGATTTAGAGCTCTGTGGGGGAGATTTATTAATGTATTTATGCCAGTTGTATTGTAAATACACAGAGAAATACGGTGTTGTCGTGGCCTTTGGTATGCGCTGTGACACAGTTGCTGTGCATGCTGTTGCCAGCGGCAATGTGTTGTGGTTGCATGTAGGTGCCTCTTCCTTTCTCCTGGGGCCTTCCCTGTCTGGTGCCGGAGGGGTTAATTATCTAGCTGGTGGGGATTTAGGTGTGTCCTGGGTGTGGCCACGAGGTTTATTTTGCCTGTGGCCTGTTGGCTGGGTTCAGTGTTCCTCCAGGCTTGCTGTGTGCTGGAGCTGTGCTCCTGCCAGGCCTCTACTATCTGCCCTGTGCTTGAAGGCCTCCATGAACATTATGTCTCCCCTATGTTCCCGTTGTTCACCTTCCCTTCACTACCCTTGCATATGTTTGGTGTTGTTTATGTATGGGTGGTTGTTGTCTTGTCTAGTGGTTGTTACATGTCTGGTCTGTTGGTGTCTATAGTCCAGCATGTTTGCTAGAAATGTTCCCTGTGTGGTGTGCCTCCGGAAGGGGGTCTCAGGGTTCCCCGGAGGGGGAACTACAAGTCTGTATGCTGCTCTGCCTGGGGCCCAATACAACTGTTTTGCATGAGGGATTTCCAGGCAGTAACTGGTGTGCTGGATACCTAGGTGTGATTGTTTGTACTGTGTCCTGTTTGGTGTGTGGGCATCAGTACTCATGCTCGAGTTCCAGTTGGTGTTTCTGCGGCAGGTAAGTGTGTTGTATGGTGTGCTTACCTGCCGATCCAGTTACTGTATACAGTCTCCACTTTTTCCTTGCTGCTAGGCCGGTGGAGACTCCTGTTCATCCGTGTCTGGGATGAACAGGTCGCCTCTGCCCCCTCTTTATTTGAAGGATTATCAGGGCGACTCAGGGTCCTAGGTTTCCTGGGTATGAGTCGTCCTACCATCCATGTCCGCTCATACAGTGAGGAGTTACAGCGAGGATTAGGGATGCTATAGGAGGTGACCTGCTCCCTTATCTCAGCCTCCGGCATAGTTGTTTTCCCGTCTTCTCCCCATTATACGGTGGGGAGTTTTCCCCCACTCCCCACCATCACAGGTGTTCATACAGAGCACCATATTTTTTATGCATCTTTTCCACTTCTTCCAACACAGACGTTGGATAAAGTGAGTGTGGCCGAGGATGACTCGTGTTATTTCACTTTTTTTCATTAAAATTTCTTGTGCTTGATAAAAAAAAAAAGCCCTCATAAATTTATCAGAAATCTGAGTTGTTTGACTTTGCGTTATGTGTCCCCTGGGAGTGTTTGACACATGTATTGGGAAACTGGGTGGAGTGGGGGTGTGTGATTAAGCTTTGCTATGGGGCCCTATGAGATCTGTGTACGCCAATGGTGAGAGCCACTCTTTGTTTGAAGCTCTCCCCTCTAGCTCATACAAGGTGGTCTCGAATGAGGGATCCCGCTCTGTGATGCCTACATAGGGAATATTAAAAGGAGTTGGAGTATTGTAATTTAGGTTAACAAGTGAAAAGAAGGAAAAAGAAAAACCCAAGATAAACAACTGTGTCACCTGTTCTAGTGAGGAGAAAAACATCAGATTTGAGACTCAGCATATAAAACATATTAAAATTCGAGCACGGCTCCGGGAGAAGACTAGATTATCTGCCTGTTGTGATGTATTTGATTGGGCGAGGAGAAAGGTACACGCAATTTGTCTTACTTAATGGCTGTACTGGCAGGCAAAGCAGATTTTTCCTTTTTTCCCCTCGTTCCTTTTGTTAAAGCTTTATGTTCGCTAACAATGCAAAATAATAAAACACACAACCTGAAAAATGAACTCAATTTTAATTTTGTTCCTTCACTACACAAAGGAGAATAGAGAAAAAGAGCCAGAGGAGTAATAAATCATTAAATATTACAGTCATTTTTCATTTTTACTCAAATTTACCAAGTCACGTGTGACACCCAAGACATTTTCTTATTAAGATCCAATGAACCGTGTCTGAAAATGTGCTATAAGGCCTAGTAAGAATTGAGGGAATTATTTATCTGCATTGTGGAGAAGACCAAACTTGGGGCTACCTGGAGCTATATCCATTAGCAAAGCTACTGTAGAAAATGGGCAAATCTTATTAGTTAGCTTAGTTTGTACTGCAGTTTGTAAAGATGTAAAGCTCTATGGACTCTTTTGACATGGAAAATGTATTTTCACATATCTTAGTGGTTGCCTTGAGTAAGTGCACTAAGTTTCAGGCTGTCATCTTCATTCCGTCATTCATTTTCAGACCCTTGCTAATAATTTTAACCTGCTGTTAGTGTCAGATGTTTCTCATGTGGTCACTCCCAGTAACACATGCTAGATCTGAGGCCCGTGTGTCCAGGATGTTGCTGTCTTCACTAGCTCAAGTATATCAGCACAACTTCATTCCCCTTCTACAGTTTATAAAGGACCTCCTCTTACCTGTGCTGTTGCTGAGGAATGTGCCCCTCCCCTGTAGAGTTTGCCATGGGTGCCGTGCTTTCTTTATACATTTGTAAACAGCCTATGTGATCTCTACCCATAAAAACTGGCTAGTGTACCTTTGTACGCTGCCCTCCTTGGGTGCTTTCTGCCTCTGTACTCTGTGATCTGCCATGTACAACTTCCTCCCCTTCCCTGCTGCTATCTTTAATAGTGAGAGAAAGAAATAGGGAAACAGAAAGACCTGTCATAAACAAGAGCAGAGCTCTGATGGATTTATGTCAGATTCAGCAGCACCACCAGTTAGATAAAGGACTTACACACACTCTGCAGAAGAAAATGGTAGGAGTTTTTTTTTATGAAGACCATTTAGACTCTTGCTTAGTTTTGATTGGGGAAGTAAATGAACAATAAAAAAACTCTTTAAAAGGGAGGTGTTTTAACCTCTTCAAACTGCTGACTGCACTAGACAGGTAACATGTGCACCACGCCGGCCCACAGGGGAGCCATGGGGGAAGTAGAAAGGATGGGAGTGGTGGGAGTGGCAATGAGGGTGGTAGCAGTCCTCATAGTAGTTTTTACCTACCCCAGCACTCAGGCCAGGTGTGCAGTGAGTTGAGGGGTGCAACCCTTCTTCCCCTCTGAGCACTCCCTGGATTTGGGGGTCCCCTGCTTGGTGGGGGCTGGGGTGCCCTTGATGTTAAGTGAGAAGCACATTCCTAAGCAAGAGAACAGGGAACCAAATCTATTAAAGAGACCAATGACTATGCCGGCTGGATTATAATAAAATAAGAGTCTCTTTTCTATTGAGTCAGTGATGCCCAACCTACGGCCCGCGGGCCAAATGCGGCCCGCGAAGCCGTGTCATGCGGCCCGCTCAGTAACAGGACTTTATCAGCGCAGGGCGCACTGCGAAATGTGCAGGCAGCAAAGCGATGCTGCCTGTGCCTGCAATCTCCCCGCCCAGCGCTGCCTCCTAGCTAATTTATTCACTGCACTTGCCTCTGTGAAATTGAAGAGAAGCGCCGTAATCTCGCACAGGCGCACTGGCAGAGGCATCGAAGTGCGCATGCACCGTCTTCCTGGCCTCTGCCAATGCGCCTGTGCGAGATTACGGCGCTTCTCTTCAATTATACAGAGGCAAGTGCAGTGAATAAATTAGCTAGAAAGTGGCTCTGGGTGGGGAGGGGATCTAAGGCTCACACTGAGGGGGTGGATATCTGTGGCTGACACTGAGGGGGGGATATCTGTGGCTATAACTGAGGGGGGGGATATCTGTGGCTGACACTGAGGGGGGGATATCTGTGGCTATAACCGAGGGGGGGATATCTGTGGCTGACACTGAGGGGGAGATATCTGTGGCTGACACTGAGGGGGGATATCTGTGGCTGACACTGAGGGGGGATATCTGTGGCTGACACTGAGGGGGGATATCTGTGGCTGACACTGAGGGGGGATATCTGTGGCTGACACTGAAGCGGGGATATCTGTGGCTGACACTGAGGGGGGAAATCTGTGGCTGACACTGAGGGGGGATATCTGTGGCTGACACTGAGGGGGGATATCTGTGGCTGACACTGAAGCGGGGATATCTGTGGCTGACACTGAGGGGAGATATCTGTGGCTGACACTGAGGGGGGGATATCTGTGGCTGACACTGAAGGGGGGATATCTGTGACTGACACTGAGGGGGGGATATCTGTGGCTGACACTGAGGGGGGCATATCTGTGGCTGACACTGAGGCGGGGATATCTGTGGCTGACACTGAGGGGGGATATCTGTGGCTGACACTGAGGGGGGGATATCTGTGGCTGACACTGTTATGGGGGATCTAGGGAGGGGTGTGGGGATGTTGGGGTGGGAGCTCTGGAAGGGGTGGGAGGTCCGATAGGTATGTGGGGGTGGGAAATCCGGGAGGGGGGCTCATACATTTTTTTGCTATGGGGCCCAGTCATTTCTAGCTACGCCCCTGATTGTTAAGATTGGGCGGGCACTGGAGAGATACAGCACCCTGCTGTAGGAGAAGCCGGCGGGAGATGAAAGGAGGAGGGGTCAGCTCCTGGTGGTGTCGGGCACACGGCGCAAGCATGGTGGTGGAGGATCTGACTGAAGCCTAAAGACCAGACATCAAGGTAGACCTGCAGAAGAAGGTGACAGCACAGTATGTGATGTATACATGTGTGTAATGTAATGTGCCCCCTCACAGTAGTTATGCTCAGATATGTGCCCCCTCACAGTAGTTATGCCCAGATATGTGCCCTCTTCACAGTAGTAATGCTCACTCGTGCCCCCTCACAGTAGTTATGCCCTGATATGTGCCCTCTTCACAGTAATAATGCTCACTCGTGCCCCCTCAAAGTAGTTATGCCCTGATATGTGCCCTCCTCACAGTAGTTATGCCAGATATGTGCCCTCTACTTAGTAATGCTCACACGTGCCCCCTCACAGCGTTTGCATTTCTTTCTGTCAAAGCTACCTGGTTCCGGCCCACAAAATTTATACCAAGTCTAGTGCAGCCAGCAGACGAAAAATGGTTGGGCACCACTGTATTGAGTGAATCATGAGTGCAAATACAAGCAGTAGGCAGAGTTCTCAAGTACTTCACAGAGGAGGTTTTTTCCAAAGGGTGTGTATAGAGATGGTTATGATGGTGGTCCTCCCATGAGTCTCTTTCTATAGATACATGCAATATTCCAAAATGATCAAAGGCACGTCATTTCTCTCAATATTGCGGAGTGCGGTCCTAGATCAGATGGCCAGTCTGTCTCAACAGTGTGGCAGGCACTAGAAGCAATATAACCCAAACCATGTGCAGTGAAGTCTACAGCCATATGCATGCGTTACCTTTACTGTCTCTGTCCAAACATTGTCCCTTTATGGTCCTCATCCTTCTGCAAACATTCAATGCTTCTTTCCCACAGAGGTTGGTTCTCAGCAAAGTTGTTTTTCTTGCAGCTTTTCACTCAAAGAAAGGAGAAATCTTTTCTCCTGCTTCAGCTTGTCGGGCTTACAAACCAGCAGCAGTATGCACGTCCTCTCTCTTGGCTTTCTTGCCTACAACTTTCTAGCTAGGGGAAAGTGGGGCCATCCCACTACCCGGAAACTATCACTAAGGACTGCCAGTTAACTATCTCCTTACCATACTTAGCCTTTTGAGACTTATAGGGGCACATATATTAAAGGGGTTCTCTGGGCTCTTCAATATTGATGACCTATCCTCAGGATAGATCATCAATATCAGATCGGCGGGGGTCCAACACCCGGCACACCCGTTGATCAGTTGTATAAGGAGACACCGCGCAGTGCGCACGTGCTGTCTCCTGTCTCTCTAACTGCTCGCTGCTGCTTTGCCATAGAAAGCATAAGTGAGCAGGATGAGAGAAGGGAGACGGCACAAGCGCACTGCGCTCGCCGTCTCATTATACAGCTGATCGTCAGGGGTGTCGGACCCCCGCCGATTTAATATTGATGACCTATTGATAGCGCCCAGAGAACCCTTTTAGACGCCCGTCTTAATAAGGCTCTGTGCTGGAGGTAGTTCTGCCGAAGTTATCCCCTGCCATTTCTAAATGTAAGCCAGCTTCCAATCTGTGTTACATTTAGAGCATTTTATACACCTAACCCGGGGGTAGAAAATGGTAAAAGCGATGGGCTTGCCAGCCTATACCCTTCCCTGCCCACATCATGCCCACTTATTTAGACCTGGCATGAGGGAGGAGAAGTCACAGGAACTTTGTGTAGCAATCTACGCCAGAAATATGCCTAATATAGGCGTATTTCTGGTTAATAAATGACCCCCATAGAGCATAGATAAGCCACTTCAACAATTTGTACCACTTAACAAACATCATAGTAAGGGAACGCCAGAGAATGTGCACACAGTTCTTTGCTTGAGAAAGACCCAAGCAACTTAACACATTGCTGTACATAGTCATGTGAATAACTGTGGACTGTGGAGTGCTGCCAATGTGCTGTTCTGTGGTCAGGGGAGTCAATTCATCATCGTCTTGAGGTGGATGCACATGCTCAGTTTCATCCTTCAACTGCATCATGAGCTGTCATAAAGAACTACAGCAGAAAGGACCCCCCCCCCCCCCCCCCCCCGAGCTGCAGCAGAAAGGACGTGACCCCAGAGCTGCCAGCTTGATATAAATGTAGCAGAGCAAAGAATGGGGAGATCTCTGGATCCATGTCAGGTGAAGGGCTGGTTGTAGCTTTGTTAGAAAGAGATTGTCATGGACTAAATGATGTCTGATTTTCATCTTTTTACATCAGTTATGGGATAATTCCTTTAAGTGATCACTCGCTCTGTTGATTATATAATAATTTAATAAACCTATCACAGCAGGGCTTCGTAAAAGTGGAGGTTTACTACCATGCAGGGGCGTAGCTAAAGGCTCATGGGCCCTGGTGCAAGAGTTCAGATTGGGCCCCCCCTTCACTCAGCGCTGGTGCACCTAGCTTTTCTGCTGCCCAAGGCAAAAATTCTCAACCTAACCCCTTCCCTCCAGTCCTACTGTTAAAGGGGTTGTCCTCTTTTTACTACTTATGACCTATCCTCAGGATAGGTCATCAATATCAGATCAGCCAGGGTCCTCCGGCACCCCCGACGATCAGCTGTTTGAAGAGAGGGCAGCGCTCATATAAGAGCTGCTTTCTCTGTTCTGTTCACCTGCTCGTCGTAGCATTTGCAGTAATGAGCAGGTAAATAGAGCAGACAAGTCAGCACTCGTACGGAAAAAAAAAAAAAAACAGACAACCCCTTTAAAGACAGACTTGGAAAATATTACATACGGCGCTACAGAATATACAGGATAATACAGCGCCACATACTGTATATATCTCTTACATCCAGTTACTTCTCTTCTCTGATGTAGATATTCTCTTTCCTCTTCTTCTCCTGTCAGACCAGACCGCCATAGTGACTTCTTTAAGCCGCGCCTCGTCTCTGCAGGGTTTAACAAACAGACATCTTACTTTCCTACTTTTCCATCCTCCTTCTCACCTTCTCAACACCCCATCCTGCCACCCCCAATACTGTGCCCACTGTGCTCCCCAATGTTATCCTGCAGAAACAGTCCCCCCAGAAAATACTGGTACCACACAGAGCATCGGTACAAGAACACCCCTTTATATTATGCGCCAGTACAAAAAAATACCCCTTTCAGATCAGACCCCCATATAAAACCCTAAATCAGACCCCCCATCTCAGTCCAAACGCCCTTTAGACCTCTATGTAAGACCCCGACCCAATATCAGACCTCAGATAAGACCCCCATTAGACCTCTAGACCCCCAATCAGATGTCTATACCCGGGGAGACCTCTCCAGGCCCCCAGTCAGACCACTTCAGACTCCCCATTAAACCTCTCTAGACCCCCAATAAGATCTCCATATCAGACTGTAAAATAGTAAAATAACTTACCTCTCCTGTCTCCTGCCGCCACGCTCCCTGTCCTGGCTCTCTTCTCAGGGCCCGCTCTGCACAGTCACCTGACCTCCTGCAGCGTCAGGTCAGAGTGCGCTCTGTACGTCCTGACGCTGCAGGAACCAGGACACAGCAGCGCGGGACCTGAGAAGAGTAAGCAGGAGGAGGGGTAAGTACAGCGCTCACAGCACGTCACCCCCGCCTCCTCCTCCTGCATACTAGTCAGAGCTTCCATTATGGAAGCGCTCACTAATATTCTCTTTATAAGATGCACTGCATCTTATAAAAGGAAAATTACAGTACCACTGGCAAGGGGGGCCGCTGCGATCCCTATAGTTACGCCACTGCTACCATGAATCTCTTCTTCATCTTCCATTCTGCTGTGTAGTTGTGCAGACACATGAGATAAAAGACAATAGAAATGGCAGATTTTGCCGATCATTTACCATTTTGCACAAACCCAGTATGTTTTTTTTTTCTAAATTGGATCCCTGATCTGCCAGTTTTATAGTTCTATTTTGCCATGTTGCTGCTTGGATCGCTCTAATGAAAAATCCCATGGATGACCGATCGGCCATATTCCAGAAGATACTTCTCTCATGTGTATGACCAGTGTTATGGACCACTGTGTCAACTAACCGGTTTGGCATTGGGATATGTTTAAGTATTCACCCTTTAACTCCTGTACAGGGATCTGGCCTTTGCTGCAGGGACACAACCAAACCACTACCTCCTGAGATAGTTCCGTTGTAGTTGGCAGCTGACCCACTAGGGTCAGGGACTCTGGTGCAAGCACCAGAAGCTCAGAATACTGAAAATGCACCAAAAAGCACGGTGGCTCAGTGGTTAGCATTGGTGCCATGCAGGGCTGGGGTCCTGGGTTTAAATCCAACCAAGGACAACTTACAAACATGGAGTTTGTATGTTCTCCCTGTGTTTGCGTGGGTTTTCTCCAGGTACTCTGGTTTCCTCCCACACTCCAAAGACATACTGATAGGGAACTTAGATTGTGAGCTCCACTGGGTAGAGCGTGATGCTAATGTCTGTAAAGCGCCGTGGAATATGGTAGCGCTAAATAGGTGAGTAAAATAAATAAATAAAACTGCAGAAAAAATGCAGGAGCAATCTGAACAGTTACTAAGGCTCAAATACTGGTTACCTGATCTGGATTGCACAGAGCTAGAGTAGATGAATGGAGACATCAGATAAACTGGCAGGCTGGGTACTTGACAGGAACATGAACAAGGCAGACGGACAGAATTAAGGCCGGTTTCACACTGCTGGCACAGCGTTTCGGCAAACTGTTCCAGCATAGAATGCTGGTAAATTGGCCCAGACAAAAACCTATTTGTGCAGCCTTTTCTCTGCATATTTGCCAGACTTAGGCCGGATCATGGCTGGACCCCATTGTAACAGATCTCCTGGCACCCTGACTGGGTACCTCCGTTGATGGATGCTCCTAGTGCTCCCCAAGGGCTCCAAGCACTCCACTTGACACCGTAAGCATTGCCGACCCCACGAACCACCGCAGCTTGGTTGGGATCTCGCAGTCTTCTATCCACCCTGGACCTACGACAAGGCTCCCAGGTTCCAGTGGGTGAACCTCTCTTCCTTCAGAGAGCGATGCAGGAACAAGCTCTTAAAAGAGCTCAGGGATTATAGCCAGGGGAGTATACAGCGTATACTATTCTCCAGTGTAGATGCAGCCTTTTCCCCACACACATGAGACGAGGATCTATGTTAAGGGTAAAACAGTAACTCTTTAATGGGGCTACATGTCAGCCTTTTATGCAGGTCTTCCAGCAAGGGACACTCCCCCTGGGGACCTTGTGGAAGACTGAGTTTATACATTAGCCAAACACATGCATTTACAGGCAGAAAACACACCCATGTGATACAATTAATCAACACAATGGGATAACGAATCACTCATAGGCACAGAGGCTACACACTTTGTAGAATAATGAGTTGGGAGGGGAGGGGGTCGGTAGATTCCTCTATCGAACTAATAAAACATAACATGGCCTATAATACTCCACACATAAATCAGGGTTAATAGTTCCTTGTAACCCCAAGAGGGTGTGTGTGTGGGGGGTTCTCCATAGTTCTGGGTCCATTGTCCGTAGGAAGGAGGCTAGCCCTCAGGCCTCTCTAGCAGCCCTATGTCACGCTGGGCAGGATACAAGATACACAGAATACAACAAAACAAATGTCTAGGCAAGAAGCTGGGGATAAAGGTCATCTCCTGACAAATCCCTACCAGCTCTCCCTAGACTTCTATGCCCACATTCAGACCCTGAAGGTGGGAATGAATGTGTCCACGTGCCTAGGCTGAAGATTCCCTAAAATCCCTAAGATGGTGAAAGGGGGAAAGAGGCAGCCTGCTCCCTCAGGACCTGGAAGAGGCAGGCGTCTCTCTAACAGCCTAGACAGACAATCACAAGAAAACAAAACCAACTTATCTTGTACTGAGCAGGAACAGCAAATCCTTCCCTCCTTCCTTCCTCTGAACAAGACAGAAACTATAACCCGCACAGGACACTGGGAGTGGGCGTAATTTAAACTCATATCAACAACCCCACCCAGTGCACCTGAAGGGAGGCGGATACAGCTCAACTCCAAAACAATAACAAAAGGTTACACATGTGCTGCTAACCTAGCAGACTTCCGCACATGACCTGAGCAGGGCATGACACCCCAGTGATGGTTCAGTCCATCACATTTATTATATAATGGGGCTGGATGGCATTCTGGCAGCGTCCTGCAATGCCGGATCTGGGAACAGCCTGGTGGATCGGTAAACGCAAGTGTGCAACTAGCCTTACTTAAACAAAGACAGAACTGAAAATGAAACTGGAAATTGCAGGAACAGACAGACAGTCAGGGCGGGTACAGGGCTGGAGCACAGACAGGAGTAAACACAGGGTAAACTAAGGCAACACGCAAGAGAGTTGCAGAAGCACGTGACTTACACATACATAATATAAAACACAAGTACAATAAACAAGAAACTATTAACATACTTGTACAGAGGGGGAGAGGAACCTGCCCTCAAGAGCTTTCAATCTACAAGGGAAGACGAAGGACACAGTAGGTGAGGGTAAAGGCTGCTCGCCTGGTTGTGTGGTGGCAGCATGCTTATTGCAGCATGCTTAATCCCACTTATTAAACCTGACAGGGCACACCTGTGAAGTGAAAACCATTTCAGGTGACTACCTCTTGAAGCTCATCAAGAGAATGCCAAGAGTGTGCAAAGCTGGCCTTTAGCTACTACAAACCCGGCCAGCCTTCAAGTTCTCCTCCAAAGTCGGCAGGGCTCCGCCTCCGCTCCACCCTCAGCAGCCTGAAGCCAGCAGTATTCATCTCATCTCCAACTCCGATTCTCCAGCCGCCGGCTCAGTGCTGCGCAGCCTGCGCCTGCTGTGTCTGTGCTGTCTGACATGTGCCGCCGGCCGGGATTCTTTAGAGCGCTCAGCCGCTCAGGCGGTGCAGCATGAGGGGCGCCGCCGGCCGGCCGCCACTTAAGTTAACTTATAACCAACGTTCTTTTTTTTGTTTTTTTAAACCGCACCGGGTGCCCCCTGCTGAATTGCGCCCTAGGCGACTGCCTAGGTCGCCTTACTGGTGGCGCCGGCCCTGAGGACAGGGCAGAATCAAACCAGACCTGCAAGACTGGAGCAACTTTGGAAAATGACAGGTGGAATCTGATTGGCTGCTATGGGCAACTAAGCCAGTTCTACTTTACACCAGTTTGATAAATCTCCCCCTTGGTGTTTCCCCGCACAGTGTGTAGGACAGGAGCTACGTAATCACCGAGGGCCCTTCAGAGGCTGCTTAGGGTCCACGGTTATAGGTTCCATGTACATGCGCTCTGCTGTCCACTTGACTCCTGTGACCAATGAGACGGCAGACATTGCAGACGGCTGCTGCCATATAATCCTGTGTATAAACTGTGTGAGCGCACCACAGCAGTCCCAAATTTCATTACACACCAGGCTCTATATGGCGAGTGTGGGATTCGCTCTGGTAGTTAGGACTAGCGGATGCAGTATAGAGGCAGAGTACACAGTTCTTGAATCAGACAGCCGTGTTTATTCACACATTGGTGTATAACAAAATGCAGATAAGGTGTATCACAAGACGCAGGTGGCTTGGTGTTTGTTCACACACAAGGTAAGTCCATAAACAATAAAAGTCACCTTTTCTCCTGGGTGTTAATTCACACCTTGTTAGCAGTTAAGCCTCATCAAGTCCATAGGCGGCCTGTTCACCTTTAGATGGGCCTGAGTCCTCCAGCCCGGCTCAAATCCTAGCACACAGAATCCTGAGCTCCACTGTCAGAGGGAGGTAAATCCACCCACCTGGCAGTGCTGGCTGGTTTTTATGCCTGGCAAAACCCAGCCTGGAACATGGGGAGTAGTCACCCACCCAGCACTTTGAGTACTCCCAGTAAGAGCCGTCCCGGATCAGCTATGACAGCCATGCTTAAGGTGTCAATTAGCAATAGCTGCTGCTGACACATAAAATACCGGCTCGTACTTCACCGATGCCAGGAACCTCGGTGACACATAACTTCCATCCACGATGATTCCAGGTACCTTCTTACACGAGGTATAGTGGAACTATAATGCTCTATATGGCAGTATTACAGCACTGCATGACGTTATTCACAACACACAATGTTCGTACGTACAGATTTAATCCTACGTGTACTTACTGGAGGATACGCCGGCAGAAATCGGAGAATGTGCAGTATGAAGTGCCATGGAGCCGCATGAGGATTGGCCCCGTTGTCATAATCCTCTAACCGCAGTGTAAGGGCTCTTTAACAGGAGCAGATCCCATGCGGGTAATCCGCTGCGCGGAAGATTGCCAAGCACCGTTCCGGACAGCAGAGACACGGAGCATTAACATGATTGATAATGCTCCGTGCCTCTCTGTGACCTTTTTACTACAAAATCAGGCCTCATGCACACAACCATATGTATTTAGCGGTACGCAAAAAATACGAATGACATCCGTGTGCCTGTCCGTGTGCAGCTAGCCCTTCATAGAACAGTAATATCTTTGTCCGTAAAGCGGACAATAATAGGACGTGTTCTATTTTTTTGCGGAACATAAATACGGACATACGGAAACAAAATGCATACGGAGTAACTTCCATTTTTTTGCGCACCCATTGAAATGAATGGTTCCGTATACGGTCCACAAAAAAAACTGAACAGACACAGAAATAATAAATGTTCGTGTGCACGAGCCCTCACGGTGACAACTTTATCTCACTGTTATTTTGTAGTAAAGAGATCACAGAGAGGCACGGAGCATTATCAGTCATGTTACTGCTCCGTGTCTCTGCTGTCCGGAACGGGGCTTGGCTCTCTGTCATGCAGCGGATTACCCGCACGGCATCCCCTCCTGTGAAAGAGCCCTAAACCAAATATCTGAGCAGAAATTTTCTGTAGCAGGTGAACAGGATTGTGAAAAACCAAAGGGATAAGGATGGCATCCAGCGTTAGACGAATTACGGCATGAAATTCATCCCAAATCCAATATGTGTGAACAGCCCCTTATGGCGGCACTATTAGTGCACAATATGGGGGTAATACAGAATTGTATGGCGGTATCCGAGCAGAATCCATAATACTGGTGACAGTAATGCGCCATATGGCGGTATTACAGAATTGTATGGTGGTATATGAGCACAATCCACAATACAAGTGGCAGTTACACGCTATATGGAGGTATTAGGAATTGAATGGCGGTATTACAGAACTACATTATAGTATCTAAACACAATCCATAATACCGGTAGCATTAACTTGCTATGTGGCGGTATTACTGAACTGTATGGTGGTATCTGAACACAATCCATAATACTAGTGACAGTGACACGCTATATAGCGGTATTAGAAATCGTATGGCGGTATTACAGAACTACATTAGGGTACATAAATGCAATCCATAATACCGATGGTGTTAACTCGCTATATGGCGGTATTACAGAATTGTATGGTGGTATGTGAGCACAATCCACAATGCTACTGTAGTGGCACTTACGTGCTATATGGCAATATTAGGAATTGTATAGTGGTATCTGTGCACAATCCGTAATACTAGTGCCATTATCTGCTATATGGCAGTATTACATAGTTGTACTTTGGTATCTGTGTACAATCCATAATACGAGCGGTATAAACTGCTTTATGGTGGTTTTACAGAATGGTATTGTGGTGTATCAGCACAATCCATAATATTAGTGCCATTAACTGCTATATGGTGGTATTACCGAACTATATGGTGGCATCTGAGCACAATACATAATAGTAGTGGCATTGATGCGCTATATGTTGGTACTACAGAACTGTTTGGTGGCATTGGAGCATAATCCATAACACTAGTGGCATTAGTGCTCTACATGGCATATCATATGGTGGTATCTAAGCACAGTCCATAGCGGCATTAACACACTACATGGCAGTATTATTCCGTAAATTGGTGTTAAAATGGTCCATATGACACTGTGGCACCACGTGGTGTCTTTAGGATGACAGTAGTCCCTGTCGTCCTAACCAGCAGCACAAGTGGGGATTCCTCCCCTGTGAAGCCAGTCAGGACAGGCGATATTTTTGTTGATAAAAGAAAATTACTGCCAAGTATAATTAATTAATTAAACCCACCCCTATATAGGACTCCCCGCCCTGGCAGGGGGTGCTTTTTTCTGTCCTAGGACAGGCCAGACTCCTAAGCTGGAGTCTGTTTATATATTTTTTAAATTTTACTGCCGTTTTTTTTTTTTTTCTCTAATGGTACCTTCTTTAGATGCCCTCTGGGCATCTCCTCCTGTGGTGGGTGCCATGACAGCATTCCGGCCCTTCTTGCGCCGGCCGGACGGGAGTTTCTAGCGTCTTGCGACGCTACGAGTGGCCGGCACTCCTGCCGCGACCCGGAAATGCGTCATCTGACGACTTCCGGGCGCGCACACGGTGCTTACGGCCGCGAGGGTTGTATTTTCTTCACCTCCTGTCCTCTATGCGTGTCTGAGGACAGGAGGCAGGTGCCATAAATATTTATATTTTTTCTAGATATAGGATTCTTAGAGACGGATCATTCCTTCTTACCTCACTTCTGGGTAAGAGGTCATCTTCTCCGCCCTCTAGCTATTTAAAGCCAGTCTGCCTAGCTCAGCGTTGTTGCTTAGAGTCAGGTGGTCATCTTGCGATATCCTGCAGTATCCTTGCTATTCTGTATCCTTACTGTATACCGCTAGTGTACTATAATCTGTCTTAAGTAGGACAATCTACTTAAAAACAAAAGCATCTTACGTGCTCTAATTGTGGCACTCCATTGCCAGATTCGTATGAATTCCACCATTGCCCTGGGTGTCGGGCCATGCCTCCCAATACGGAGCCTACAGTCCGTGATATGTTTTCCTGGATGAAGGAATTTATGGACACTTCTATTACGGAGATTAAGAATGCGGCCTCTAGTAAGAGACCTAGACAGGCCTCTCCTGGTCCTGTCTCTATGTCCGAAGAGGTTGTTTTGGTCGAGGATGATTCCTCTTCTGAGGAAGAGGGTTCGGCTTTTCTTTTTCCGGCCGAAAAGAATCAACGGCTAATATGCTCCATCAGGTCAAGGGACCAGGATGTAGAGCAAGGGGAAGCTCCAGATTCCACCTCCAGGGGGCCAAAGGCCTTTAAAGTGGACGAGTCTCGAAGGATACTAATGAGGAAAAAGAGTCTGATCTTTGAATAACCTTCTCCGAAAGTCGATATGGTGATATCTGAACTTTCTAAGAGGACCCTCGTGCCATCCGATGATGGCAGTAATCTCCAGGACCCCCTGGACAGACGAGCGGAATGCACCATTAGGCGCAATTATGCCGCTGCAGCTGCCTCAGCATCAGTTGCTATCGCATCTAGTGATGTAGCACATTTTATAACCCGCGCCCTTCAGATACAATCCGATTTGGAATCTGGTATTGCCAGAAATGATGTCCTGAACCAAATCAAGACCCTCCTCCTTGGAATCGACTTCCTATAAAATCTTAAGCTAGCAGCCAAGACAATGGCTCTTTCTTCAGCCAGTAGATGCCCCCTTTGGCTCAGACCATGGGTGGCAGACAACACCTCAAAGTTCAACCTTTGTGGTCTCCCCTATGAGCCTGGAAGATTGTTGGGGGTCCGAGCTCGATCGCTTGATGGAGAGCTTGGCTGACAAGAAAGGGAAGTCCCTTCCACAACAGGCCTTTCGAGGCCGAGGAAGAGCTAGAGGAGGAAGATATCAGAGTTCGTCCAGGTCACAAAGATGCTCTGAGAGCCACAGATGTGGTCGTGGGAAAGACCGCAAGTCTGACCCATGACTCTCATCAGCCTTCTACAAGTCACCCTCCCTTACCCCCTCCAGTCCCGCTGCACGTGGCGCTATTCCCCAATCCTCCTCTAGTCAGAGCACGTTTTAATTTTGTTCAGGACATTTTGGCTTCAAGAAATTCCGGATCCCTGGGTTTTGGATGTAGTGGCATCCGGGTACAAGATCGAGTTTATTTTCCCCCCCTCAGGAGAAGTTTGTCCTGACAAGATCCCTTGCCCACAACAAGCAGCTAGTCTTGGAGGACTACGTTCTCCAGTACATCCAAAAAAGAGCTCTAGAGTAGGTCCCTCCTCACGAACGGGGTCGAGGAGTCTATTCCCGGACTTTTCTTGTCCCAAAGCCATCGGGCGATTGGCATATGATTATCGACCTACGCTATCTGAATAGCTTTATCAGGCAAAAGCGCTTCCGGATGGAGACCATGCGCTCAGTAATCAATATTCTAAATCCCGGAGACCTTATGGTCACCATAGATCTGAAGGACGCGTACCTTCATGTTCCCATCCATCCAGCACACAAAAGGTATCTGAGAGTTTCTGTATCCATAAAAGGTGTGGTGAAGCACTACCAGTTTGCTGTACTGCCCTTTATCATCTTCTCCACCCCCCACACCTTCACCAAGGTTGTGGCTCCGGTTGTCACCCAGCTCAGGCTTCAGGGACTAAAGATCGCCCCATACTTAGACGACTGGCTTCTAAAAGCCGCCACTCTAGACGTCTTGCAATCTCATCTTCAGCTGGCTCTTCAACTCCTAGGCTGGCTTATAAATTGGGACAAGTCAGAAATTCTTCCTTCCACCACAAGGAAATTTCTGGGTTTTGTGATCAATTCCGATCACATGACTCTTTCTCTTTCTACGGAGAGGAAAGATCGTGTAATAAGAGCAGCAGCGTTCCTTCTGGTACCCAGACGAGTTTACATCAGAACTCTTATGAAGATGTTAGGCCATATGTCGGCATCTGCAGAGGAAGTTCCTTGGGCCTTGTGGCATCTACGTCCCTTCCAACAGGAAGTGTTAGCGGTTTGGAATCGCAGTTCCAGGGGTTTCAACAAGCCGCACTCCCTGTCCACCGAAGTCCGTTCTTCACTCAGGTGGAGGAAGAACCTATCAGATGGGAGGTCCTTGATTCAACCTTATTGGATCACGTTGACCACGGAAGCCTCCCTTCTAGGTTGAGGAGCCCATCTGGAGGAGAATCCAGTACAAGGTACTTGGAGTCCTCAAGAGAAACTTCTCTTATACAATATGAGAGAGTTGAGAGCAGTCCATCTAACTCTCAGTCACTTGCTCCTCTTATCCGCAACAGGACGGTGAGAGTTCGTACCGACAATACGACAGTAGTCGCCTACATCAACAGACAGGGAGGCACAAAATCCCAACTACTTCTCAGAGAAGTGAGTTTACTTCTTTCCTGGGCAGAGACCAACCTGAGTCGAGGCCTTCCAGTTCCAGGCGAGAGGTCGCTGAACAAGGGCATCTTAACCAAGATAACCCAGCGCTGGGGAACTCCAGAGATCGAGTTGATGGCAACTCGACTAAATGCCAAGATGAACAGGTTCTGCTCCCTTTACAAGGAGGACAATCCTGTAGCGATAGACGCTCTGTCCATAACATGGAGGTTTTTGCTGGCTTATGTATTCCCTCCAATTTCCATGATACCAAGGGTATTGATGAAAATCAAGCAAGACCAGACCTCAGTGATCGCCATCATTCCATTCTGGCCAAAGAGGTCTTGGTTCACCCAGCTCATGCAGATGATTCAGGGTGTATATGTCACGGCAGACAGGATACAAGATACACAGGATATAAACAAACAAGTGTCTAGGCAAGAAGCTGGGGATAGAGGTCACCTCCTGACAAATCCCTACCAGCTCTCCCTAGACTTCTATGCCCACGTTCAGACCCTGAAGATGGGAATAACGTGTCCTCGTGCCTGGGCTGAAGATTCCCTAGAATCCCTAAGATGGTGAAAGGGGGAAAGAGGCAGCCTGCTCCCTCAGGACCTGGAGGGGGCAGGTGTTTCTCTAACAGCCTAGACAGACAACCACAAGAAAACAAAACCAACTTATCTTTTTCTGAGCAGGAACAGCAAATCCTTCCTTCCTCTGAGCCAGACAGAAGCTATAACCCCCACAGGATACTGGAAGTGGGCGTAATTTAAACTCAAACCAACGACCCCACCCAGTGCACCTGATGGGAGGTGGATATAGCTCAATTCCAAAACAAAAACAAAAAGGCTACACACGCGCTGCTAACCTGGCAGACCTCTGCACGTAGCCTGAGCAGGGCATAACAGTATATTGGAGACTTCCCCTAACGCAGGATCTAGTGTATCAGGACACAGGTTCCTGCCTAGATCTGAGGAGACTCAGTCTGACAACCTGGAGATTGACAGGTCCCTACTAGAAGCTAGAGGGCTTTCAGCGGAGGTCTTGAGAACAATTTCACACTCCCGGGCGGAGTCTACAAAAAAGAAGTATTCCAGGATAAACAAGATCTTCCTTCAATGGTGTGCTGATAAAGAGGTTTTACCCTCAGATCCTCCTCTTTCAGCTATTTTACAGTTTCTTCAAGATGGTCTGGATAAGGGTTTAAGCCCGTCTACACTCAGAGTCCATATCTCTGCTTTATCTGCCTGTCTTGGCAGATCTCTTTCTCAAGACTCCCTAATCAGGAAGTTCCTTAAAAGAGCTGAGAGACTTAAACCTAGCATCCTAAAACCAATCCCTGAGTGGGATTTATCTATTGTTCTAAAGGGGTTATGTTCTTCCCCATTTGAACCTTTAGAAAGTGTTGACCTTAGGTTTTTGTCCCTAAAAGTCACCTTTTTGTTGGCCATTACCTCGGCCAAAAGAATTGGAGAACTTCAGGCCCTGGGGGCCTCTGAGCCATATATATTGTTTCTTCAGGACAAGGTCCTGCTAAGATTCCTTCCAACCTTTGTACCAAAAGTTCTGTCTTTCAGGAATACCAACCAGACAATATCTTTACCAGTCTTCTGTCCTTCACCATCATCTCCAGAAGAAGAAATGTTGCATACCTTGGACATCCCTAGAATGGACAGAACTGTGGGCTTCAGAAGATCTGAAAATCTCCTTTTATCATATCCCGGTAAAAACAAGGGTCTTAAAGTCTCTAAACCTTCTGTGAGCAGGTGGGTAAAGGAGGCTATCCGGGTAGCTTTCCTATCTCAGGATTTGGCTCCTCCATCCTTTGTGACTGCCCATTCCACCAGGGCAGTCTCCACTTCCTATGCTGAAAAGAAGCTGATTCCGCTAGACCAGATCTGTGCTGCCGCTTCCTAGAGATCCCAGAGCACCTTTATTAGACATTATCGTCTAGACGAGAAGGTCTGAGGGAGTGGCCTTTGGACAGTCTATTCTAAGTGCCGCCCTCCCAATTTGTGTGCAATACTCCTTTGTAAGTCCCCACTTGTGCTGCTGGTTAGGATGACAGGGAAGCGTTAATTTATATATATTTTTTTATTCTGTTTATTGAAAGCAGATCAGCAAAATGACACGAACAAGGGTCATGTACATACAAATCATACAATAATGTATCCCCCCAGTTCCCACTACGAGAACAAAGGAGTCGGTACGACATTTAAAGGATCATGAGCCTTACACATGCGTATCCGACTGCATTTTTTAAATAAATAAAAACAGTGATCAAGAACCGGGGAGGGAAAAAGGGGAGGGAGAGGGGGTTGTGGGGAAAAGAAAGGGCAGGGCTACTGTCATGGAACCATGAACCAGACGTACAACAAGAGATAAGTGGAAATAAGAAGGCTTTATTGAAAATCAAGCTGTGAGGCAAAAGTCCAAACGGATGGCTAAACCGAAGCAGGGTCTTGCGAAGCCAGAGGTCAGGAACCAGCAGGGTAGTCAGACGAAGCCTGGATCAGGAACCAGCAGGGTAGTCAGACGAAGCCTGGATCAGGAACCAGCAGGGTAGTCAGATGAAGCCAGGATCAGGAACCAGAAGCAGCAGCAGTCTTAGAAGCATGTGAACACAGGAGGACCAAGCAAGGAACTGAAGCCACAGACCTCCTATATATATGAGCTAGGCATCCAGCTCCTCCCAGTGGGAAGGAGAAGCCGCAGGGTGGGAGGCTACAAGAAACCCAGAAACCAAGATGGCCGCCAGCACATGTCAAACGAAGGAGAACAGCAAGAAGGTAAGACCATGACAGTACCTCCCCCTCAAGGGCCCCTCCTCCGCGGAGTAAAGAACGGTTTCTGAGGGAAGCGTGCGTGGAAGGCTCGGAGCAAGGCAGGAGCATGGACATCTGCGGAGGGAAACCCAGGAACGCTCCTCTGGACCATAACCACGCCAATGGACCAAAAACTGCACCCGACCGCGGACCAGGCGTGAGTCCAGGATATTGCTCACCTCATACTCCTCACGATTGCCCACTTGGACCGGACGAGGCCGAGGAACCGAGGAAGTGAAACGATTACACACCAGTGGCTTCAACACGGAGACATGAAACACGTTGGAGATCCGCATGCCAGGAGGAAGCGCAAGGGCATAGGCTACCGGGTTTACCCTGCGAAGCACTCGGAAGGGACCAACAAAGCGAGGCGCCAGCTTGGGAGTGGGCACTCGAAGGTTGAGGTTGCGGGTGGAACAACCATACGCGGTCTCCGACCTGGTAGGAAGGAGCGGGCGCTCGTCTGCGATCAGCCTGGAGTCTCTGGCGCTGCGCAGAGACCTCAAGGGACCTCTGGATCTGTACCCAAGAAGCACGTAGGACGGAAAGGTGATCCTCCACAGCCGGGATATCCTGGGGAGAGAATACCTCCGGTAACACGGCAGGTTGGAACCCATAATTGGCCATGAAGGGAGACGTCCCAGAGGAAGAGTTCACCGCCGTGTTTCTGGCAAACTCAGCCCAAGGCAGGAGGTCAACCCAATTGTCTTGGTATTCGGAGACATAGCAACGAAGGAATTGCTCCAAGGCCTGATTGGATCGTTCTGCGGCCCCATTGGACTGAAGGTGGTAGGCCGAGGAGAAAGAGAGATGAATCCCCAACTGGGAGCAAAAGGAGCGCCAGAACCTGGACACAAACTGACTCCCCCGATCCGACACAATCTCCTTGGGCAAACCGTGCAACCGGAAGACCTCCCTGGCAAAAATCGTGGCCAACTCTCGTGCAGAGGGTAACTTCTTGAGAGGAACACAGTGGCACATTTTGGAAAACCGATCCACAATCATGAGAATGACCGTATGGCCTCGGGATGCAGGGAGGTCCACAATGAAATCCATCCCCAGGTGTGACCATGGACGCTCCCCGGTGGCTATGGGTTGCAAAAGGCCCAACGGACGGTGCCGAGGGGATTTACTCTGGGCACAAACGGAGCATGCCGCTACATATGCGGCGATGTCGGAACGTAGAGAAGGCCACCAGAACAGACGTGAAACAGCCCATGACAGCTGATTCTTTCCAGGATGCCCCGCGGCCTTGGAGTTATGGTAGGTTCGCAACAACCGAGTGCGCAACTCCTCAGGCACAAAACATCTGCCGTTGGGTCTCCCAGAGGGAGCACCAGATTGAGCCGCCAAAATCTGCTCACCCAGGGGAGAGGTCAGGCTGGTGCGAATGGCGGCCAGGATCTGATTCGGAGGTATGACCGAAGTCGGAATCGACTCCTCCCCGGACAGCTCGGAGTACTGCCGTGATAAGGCATCCGCTCTGATGTTCTTGGAAACCGGGTAGGTAGGAGACCACGTAATTAAAACGTGACAAGAACAGAGCCCATCTGGCCTGACGTGGTGTCAATCTCTTGGCCTCAGAGAGGTAGGTCAGATTCTTGTGGTCCGTCAGGATGAGAACCGGAACCACCGAGCCCTCGAGCAAGTGCCTCCATTCTTTAAGGGCCTGCACGATGGCCAATAACTCCCTGTCACCAATCTGATAGTTGCACTCCGCGGAAGACAGTTTCCGGGAGTAAAACCCACAAGGAAGCAGAGGACCCTCTGGTGTTCTACGCTGAGACAGAAGGGCGCCTACTCCCGTCTCAGACGCGTCCACCTCGAGGACAAAAGGCAACCCAGGGTTGGGATGCGACAGAATCGGAGCCGACACAAAGGCGGACTTTAGAGCCTCAAAAGCTCGGATGGCCTCGAGCGGCCAGACCTGGGGATTACTGCCCTTCCTGGTCAGATCCGTGAGAGGCTTGGCTAGCATGGAAAAGTCCCTGATGAACTTCCGATAATAATTGGCGAAGCCCAAAAAGCGCTGCAGGGCACGAAGACCACTGGGCTGGGGCCACTGTAAGACAGCCGAAACCTTCTCAGGATCCATGGAGAACCCCTCAGCGGAAATGATGTAACCTAAGAAGGTTACCTGGGATCGGTGAAATTCGCATTTCTCAAGCTTACCGAACAGCTTGTTCTCTCGTAACCGTTGCAACACTCGTCTGACATCCAGAATGTGGGCCTCCATGGATTCAGAATATACCAAGATGTCATCCAAATAGACCACCACACACTGCTGCAACAGGTCACGGAAAACATTGTTGATGAATTCCTGGAAGACTGCGGGCGCATTGCACAACCCAAAGGGCATAACCAAGGATTCATAATGACCAGGTCCTGGTGTTAAACGCGGTCTTCCACTCATCGCCCGCCTTGATCCTTACCAGGTTATATGCCGCCCTCAGGTCGAGTTTGGTAAAGACCGTGGCCCCTTTGAGGCGATCGAACAGCTCGGAAATCAAGGGTATCGGGTAAGCGTTCTTGATCGTGATGCGATTGAGACCCCTGTAATCGATGCAAGGCCTCAACTCACCGCCCTTCTTTTTCACAAAGAAAAATCCAGCCCCTGCCGGGGACGAGGATTTGCGAATGTGTCCGCGTGAAAGCGCCTCCCTCACGTATTCCTCCATGGCCTCATTCTCCGCTACCGACAGTGGATAGACTTTGCCACGAGGAGGAACGGCACCAGATTGTAACTCTATGGCACAATCGTATGGGCGGTGCGGAGGTAGGGCAACCGCACGCACCTTATCGAATATATCCCGGTACTCCTCGTATTCAGGAGGCAACAGAGAGTCCGAGGAAGTACACAGCAACTTGACAGACCCATGGATGCAACTAGCCCCACACTGCGGTGACCACGAGAGGATCTCGGCCGATCTCCAATCGAAAGTCGGATTATGCTTCTGGAGCCAGGGGTACCCCAAGACCACCGAGTAGTGTGGAGACGAAATAACCTGGAGACAGACCGACTCTCTGTGAACGGCACCAATGGCCATCCCCACTGGAAGGGTCTCATGAGTCACGTGTGGCGGCAGAAGGGGTCTGCCGTCTATCGCCTCAAGAGCCAGTGGGGAACCTCGAGGCTGCAGAGGAATGGAATTGGCGGCAGCGAACACACTATCAATGAACAAACCACACGCACCAGAGTCCACCAACGTCTGGGTCATCACCGAGCCCCCGACCCAGGAGAGGACAACAGTAATCAGTGGTTTGTCAACACGGGAAACCGGGGACGAGGAGACTCCACCCAAGATCTGCCCCCGACAGGATCTCAGGTGCGAGCGTTTCCCGGACGGTTCGGGCATGCCAACCGAAAATGCCCACCGAGACCACAGTACATGCATCGGCCCTCGCGTCTCCGGAGTGCCCTCTCCCCCTTGGACAGGCGAGCAAACCCCAGCTGCATGGGTTCACCCCCAGACAAGTCATCCCCAGGAGGCGTGGGAGGAGAGGGAGGCACGGGTGGGACAGCAAACGTAGGCGCCAATCTGTTAGAAGACCTCCGCAGGCTCTCCTTAAAGGAAGGTCTCTCCCTGAGTCTGGTGTCAATCAAAATCAGGAAAGAAATAAGAGACTCGAGCTCCACTGGTAGGTCCTTAGCTGCAACCTCATCCTTCAAGGCATCCGAGAGACCATGAGAGAAAGCAGCGACCAGAGCTTCATTATTCCAGCCCACCTCTGCTGCCAGGGTACGAAACTCAATGGCGTATTCAGCTACGGATCGTGAACCCTGTCTGATGGACATAAGGAGCTTCGCAGCAGAGGCAGCACGAGCCGGCACATCGAATACCTTCCGAAGAGAAGCAACAAAACCGGAAAACTCGGCAACCACCGGATTGTTGTTCTCCCATAAAGGGCTGGCCCAGGCCAAGGCCTTGTCCGAGAGCAGCGAGATCAAGAAGCCCACCTTTGATCTCTCAGTAGGAAAGGCATGTGGCAGCAACTCGAAATAAATGCCCACCTGGTTAAGGAAACCTCGGCACTGAGTTGGCTCTCCCCCAAAGCGCTGTGGAAGGGGGGCAGAACCGGTCATACCCCGAAACACCGCAGGCGCAGCAACAGGTGTCGGGGTAGACTCTGGCGCAACAACCGGAGCGGCAGTAGGAGCGGGCCCAGGAGCGACAACCGACCCATCGGCAACGGAAGCTAAATGAGCCGTGCGTTCAAGCAGGGTTTGCAACGCCACAGCGAACCGACCCAACAGGTGATCCTGCTGATCAAGTCTGGCAACCAGCGTAGGTAGCGAGGATGGCCCTGTACCGTCAGAATTCATGGCTTGGTCCTAATGTCATGGAACCATGAACCAGACGTACAACAAGAGATAAGTGGAAATAAGAAGGCTTTATTGAAAATCAAGCTGTGAGGCAAAAGTCCAAACGGATGGCTAAACCGAAGCAGGGTCTTGCGAAGCCAGAGGTCAGGAACCAGAAGGGTAGTCAGACGAAGCCTGGATCAGGAACCAGCAGGGTAGTCAGACGAAGCCTGGATCAGGAACCAGCAGGGTAGTCAGATGAAGCCAGGATCAGGAACCAGAAGCAGCAGCAGTCTTAGAAGCATGTGAACACAGGAGGACCAAGCAAGGAACTGAAGCCACAGACCTCCTATATATATGAGCTAGGCATCCAGCTCCTCCCAGTGGGAAGGAGAAGCCGCAGGGTGGGAGGCTACAAGAAACCCAGAAACCAAGATGGCCGCCAGCACATGTCAAACGAAGGAGAACAGCAAGAAGGTAAGACCATGACAGCTACACTGCCAGGGGACCCAAGGTGTCACATAAAGATGATTTAAGCTACCAGGAGGTATACTGGAAGGGTTTGACCAACTCCGTAATATCCTCGGCGCTAAAGTGTGCAAAGATGAAGGTTCGCAATTTGCTGAAATTTTTTTAAGCCGAGCACTCCTTGTGTCTTACTGCCTCTATTCTTTCAAAACCCATCAGCACCTTCAACTCAGAGATCACAACAGAAATGTCTGGCATGGTATCTATGAGCCAGCGTTGCAGCAGAACTCTTTTGGCTATCAGTAGTATAGAATGTAAGATGATCGGGATCTTAGTTGGACAGCCAGACTGCCCCCCATCAAGACGTATGTAGTGATAAATCAGAGCCTGGGGCTCCATAGGCAAATCTAGAAGCCACTGTTTTTTTATATAAGCGACCACGTGACCACGAAGTTAGCAACCTTGGTACACGTCCATATACCATGCCAGAAGTCAGTTGCAGAGACCCTGCAATTAGGACAATGAGTGATGCGATCCGGGAATTGAGGAGAGGCTGGAAAATTAAAACCAAAAATTGCATGGTGCATCATTTTAAAATATGTTTCACGCCACGTTTCACTTATCACACACTGGCAGACCTTGCCCCAGCCCTCCAGGACTTTTTTCTGCGATCTCATCATCCATGGTGATGCGTTCCCACTTCTTTAACAGAGTGGATACCTTGGCCTTCGTGAAGTTGCCTGAGAGTGCCCTATATAACCTCGAGAGAGAGATACCGTTTGAGGAGAGAAACTGAGAACATCGTCAAAGGAGTTCTTGATCGCCTCCTTTGACAAGTCTCGTAACCTGTGTGTACAGAAACCCAGAGTCTGCATAATTAGCAGGAAATGGGAATCAGGCAGGGCGTATTTTTCCTTCAGTTCCTTTGGGGTTAACCATCGTTTCTCCTCTCGGTGCATCAGATGTTCCACCCTGACCAACCCTCTAGACACCCACAGCTCAGAGAGTCCTGTGCAATTCCCCTGGGGGAACTCCGGATGTTTTAACAGTGGCATCCACTTAGAGATCGAATGAAGCAGGCCAACTGTTTTCCTAATCGCCTTCCAAGCTGCCACCGTATCCCTTAATAAGAGTGAGGTTTTGATATCCTTGGGAAGCGAGGCCAGATTGGAATGGAGGCATGCCACTAAATTACACTGGGTCACTAGGTTTTGTTCCAGCTCTCTATTTGAAAAGTGGTCGGTATTGTGTATCCAATCCGAGATATGTCTCAGAAGGCAGGATAAATTGTATCCCCGTATGTTCGGGAATTTCACCCCTCCCTCTGGTTTCCATAACATGAGCTTTGAGAGAGAGATACGAGGTCGCCGACCAGACCACAAGAAGGTGGTAAATGCCCTATTCAAAGCAGTAACATCAGCATGTTTCAGTAGAATCGGGAGGGGAGGGGGTAAAGTAATTTAGAGAAGCTCATCATTTTGATGAGCTGACATCTGCCGAGGAGAGACAAGGGAAGCGAATGCCATCTCTGTAATTCTGATATTATTTTCGCTGAGGGGTGGGTAGTTTAGCTGGTACAGTGACCCAGGGAGCTTACCAATCTTTACCCCCAAGTAGGTGATATGTCGCTTATCAGTCGCTAGGGAAAAACCCAAGGCAGTCCAGAGGTGAGGGGGATTCTCCAGCAGCTCCAGGACCTCACTTTTGAAAGAATTAATTTTATATCCCGAAAAAGACCCAAAACGACGGAGGAGATCCATTAAGGGGCCTAGATGTCGCTGGGGAGTAGCCATAAAGAGCAATAGGTCATCGACATATAAAGCCAGTTTGACCTCTTTCCTACCTATAGTGATTCCCGAGTATAGCTCAGAGTCCTCTAAAAATCTAGCCAGGGGTTCGATGGCCAAGTCAAAAAGGAGGGGGGAGAGCGGGCACCCCTCCCTGGTTCATGTCTGAAGGGGAAAAATGGGGGATAGAAACCCTCCAGTGTGAATGCGTGCCGCGGGGCTGGTATAGAGTCCCTGTAAAAAGGTATGGATATCCCCGTATATCTCAAATTTGTCCAACACCACCACCAGCCAGTCCCACCGTATCGAATCAAAAGCTTTTTCCGTGTCCAAAGCCAACAAGATAGGGGCCGTGTCCGGCTGGGGGCGGCGCCGGACCCAATCCAAGGTTGCCAGCACCTTTCTGATGTTTGCTACCCCCGAC
The DNA here is from genome assembly GCF_014858855.1 of Bufo gargarizans. Lineage (NCBI taxonomy): Eukaryota > Metazoa > Chordata > Amphibia > Anura > Bufonidae > Bufo > Bufo gargarizans. The sequence continues at coordinate 37,839,553 of NC_058084.1, forward strand.
CTCCCCTTTATAAAACCCACTTTCGAGGGGCCTATCAGGGCGGGCATTAGGAGGCTCAGTCTATCAGCCAGGATTTTGGTCAGAATCTTGAGATCCTGATTGATGAGCGAGATCGGGCGATATGAACCCGGATCCTGGAGGAGATCCATTAAGGGGCCTAGATGTCGCTGGGGAGTAGCCATAAAGAGCAATAGGTCATCGACATATAAAGCCAGTTTGACCTCTTTCCTACCTATAGTGATTCCCGAGTATAGCTCAGAGTCCTCTAAAAATCTAGCCAGGGGTTCGATGGCCAAGTCAAAAAGGAGGGGGGAGAGCGGGCACCCCTGCCTGGTTCATGTCTGAAGGGGAAAAATGGGGGATAGAAACCCTCCCGTGTGAATGCGTGCCGCAGGGCTGGTATAGAGTCCCTGTAAAAAGGTATGGATATCCCCGTATATCTCGAATTTGTCCAACACCACCACCAGCCAGTCCCACCGTATCGAATCAAAAGCTTTTTCCGTGTCCAAAGCCAACAAGATAGGGGCCGTGTCCGGCTGGGGGCGGCGCCGGACCCAATCCAAGGTTGCCAGCACTTTTCTGATGTTTGCTACCCCCAACCTCCCCTTTATAAAACCCACTTTCGAGGGGCCTATCAGGGCGGGCATTAGGAGGCTCAGTCTATCAGCCAGGATTTTGGTCAGAATCTTGAGATCCTGATTGATGAGCGAGATCGGGCGATATGAACCCGGATCCTGCGGGTCCTTATTGGGCTTCAGTATCAATTTAATGTAGGCCACATTGACGTGAGCGGGGAAACCGCCCGTATGCAGGAGGTGATTAAAGTATTCAACTAGGGTGGGGGGCGAGGTTATCTTGTAGCATCTTATAGAATTCCCCTGAAAACCCGTCAAGGGCCTGGCGCTTTCCCGTTATGTAGAGAACGTATAATATGTTGCTCACAAGTTGCTCACATAGCTAAGTATCCGACCCCTCAGTACCGCTTTAGCGGTCTCCCAATGAATCGAAACATCTGATGCACCTCGAGGATTGTCCCCCTGGAACTCCCACCACCAACCTCGTATTGTATCCTTGAAGTTGTCATCCTTGGCCAGGTACGAAGGAAAACGCCACAGGAAATCTGTCCCTCTAGGGTATGTATTCTGCAGGCAAATGGAAACAGGCGAGTGATCAGAAATAAGTAAGTCGTGGATTTCAGAGGAGACTACCTTAGAAGACATGTGTGAGGATACAAAGAGATAGTCTATACGAGACCAAGCATTGTGCGCATGGGAAAAGTGTGTGTATTCCCTATCATCAGGGTGTAGAGAGCGCCAGGTATCATATAAGCCCGTAGAGGCTAAGAGAGGCGGTATGACCTTGTCAGAAAGCCTCTGTGTACCTACAACCCCTTCAGCTCTTTTCCAATCTTCCAGAACAGATGCAACTGAGTTAAAGTAAAGTAACCACCTACAATTCTATTATGGGTTCCGTCCACATGCAGTCTGTTCTCAAGAAGAGCGTAAAAAGGCGCATTTGTGTCATTCGGGGCATATACATTGTGGATACTATATGATGTCCCATCAAATTCATGCAGCAGCCTATGCCATCTGCCCTCGCTATCATGGGATTCTGATAACACTGTCCCTGATAAATTCTTATGGAGCAGTGTAAGCACTCCTGCCCTGCGTTCCCTGGCCGAGGATCCGTAAACAGAGCCCACCCAAAATTTCTTCAATTTAAAGAAATCCTTGTCTTCTAGGTGGGTCTCCTGTAGGAGAACTATGTCAGGCTGGAGACGTTTTAAATGACGCAAAATTTTGGAGCGTTTCTGTGGTGAGCGTAAACCCCTTGACATTCCAGGAGATGATTTGCATTTCAGTTCTGATAATCACGGATCCCCGGACAGAGAGAGCAGCGGGTGGGTAGGGGAAAAGGAAGGGAGGAAAAAGGGGGAGAACACACTAAACAATGAAAAACAATGTATAACACTGCCTGTAGATATAGCGGGCGTTACCCGCCAGGCACCTAGGCTAGATGGTGTTAGCCTTTCCTAAATCTGGGTGTTGACTTCTCTTTTTTCTGCCATGGCAGAACTCCCGTATACCCTGCCTAAGCAATAACAACCAGTGAGGCTAAACTATCAGAAAGACAAGAACTGCTCAGGTCCGGGTGCCACCCCCGTAGCTCATGGGCAAGCATGGTAGTTCCTGAGATTGAGTCCCGCTTGAGACTAATGCATTTTAGCGTCCCCTTCTGGCAGTGCCTTCCCGAACAGTTCCGTGAACGGTCATTCCCCCGGCAGGCCGTTGGTTCCGCTGACAGCTTCGGTGTAGACCGCTGAGGAGACCGGGCGACGTCACGAAGCTCCGAATCCAAAATCCCGCCAAGGGCCTCCTCCGCCTCAGAGGGGGATCTAAAAGTGACAGTACCTCCTTGTGCACGGTGGATCCTCAGCACCTCCGGAAAAAAAGCGCTGAAAGCGAATGTCTTTATGGTAAAGCTTGGTGCAAATAGGGCTAAAAGCCTTGCGCTTTTTTGCGCCATCTGCCGAGAAGTCCTCAAAAAGCAAGATTCTGTGACCTCTGATAGTGATTTGATGCTGTCTCTCGCGAAAGCTGCGAAGCAGGGCCACCTTATCGTTAAAGTCCAGCAACTTAAAGATGACTTGACGCGGTCGTCCATCCCCGCCACGGGGAGACACTGCTACAGAGTCCCTGGCCGGGCTTTTTTCCGGGCCTATCCTGTGGGCGCGTTCCACCCTGCAGAAAAATTTAAGGCCGAGGGCCTCGGGTAGTTCCCTTTCACATAAGTCCAGAAGCTCAGGTTGCTTAATAGATTCGGGCAGACCCACCACCCTCAGATTATTGCGGCGGGACCTGTTTTCTAGGTCATCCACCTTGGAGCGCAAGTATTCCATGGCATGCGGCTGTGATTGAATGGCAGAATCAGAGTCCCCAACTTGTTGCTGGAGAGAGCGCAGCTCTTTTTCCAAGTTCCCTACTTGCAGACTGGTTTGATTCACCTCCTCTCTCAGGGAGTTAAAGGAGGCCATTATAGTCGTCTCCAGTGTCTTCTGGATGTTCGGCATAATGCGCAGCGCCACTTCTATGGCCAGCTTTTTTTAATCCAGTGGGTCAGGGCTAGCCAGGGGAGTCACATCTCCCTGAAGATTCTGGGAGTTCTCATCTTGAAACAGCAGCAGCAGGCTATCCGCCATCTTTGCCGCGTCCTGTGAAGCTGCCTGCTGCACACCTGTACGTTTCTGGCCACTCCGGACTAAATATCGTTCCATCGGCATCCAGAGGTAAGTAAGTGATGTCAGCCACACTTCCCTCGTAGGTATAATCGCCTCCCCGCGCTGCTAAATGATCGCTGTAAGCGGGAGCTCCGAGGGTTGCTTCCTCACATGGCGGCGCCGGAACCGGAAGTCCGAAGCGTTAATTTTTAACGTAAATTTGTTTTCCCTTAGTCCTAACAGCAGCACACAAATTTCCCACCCTATCTGGATTATTTCTACTTGTTAAAAAGCAACTCCTGCCAGGGCGGGGAGTCCTATATAGGGGTGGGTTTAATTAATTAATTTATGATACTTGGCAGTAATTTTATTTTTTCAACAAAAATTCTGCCTGTCCTGACCGGCTTCACAGGGGAGGAATCCCCACTTGTGCTGCTGTTAGGACTAAGGGAAAACAAATTTACGTTAAAAATTAACGCTTACTTTCTGTAGAGTAAAAAATATATTTGTACCGTAGTGAATAGAAAATATTGAAATTTATTTTGGATTGAGGAGACCTGAGTCTTAGAGAACATGCACACGTTCAGGATTCATGTGCGGAGAATCCGCACTGAAATCCGCAGGCAAATCCATGCGGTCAATCCACATCAATTGGTACGGATTCGGTGCGGATTATACTAAGTGAATAGAGAAAATCCGGTCAGGAAAAATAAAATAAATTGACATGCTGCGGTCGAAATCCGCGCGGAAAAAAATCTGCATCGTGTGCACTGAGAATTTCAAACTCTCATAGAATACAATGTACATGACCTACGGTGCGGATTTTCCAGACGCAATCCTGATCGTGTGCATTTAGCCTTAGGGCTCTTTCACACTTGTGTTGTCCGGATCCGTCGTGTACTCCATTTGCCGGAATTACACGCCGGATCCGGAAAAACGCAAGTGAACTGAAAGCGTGAACTGAAAGCATTTGAAGACGGATCAGTCTTCAAATGCGTTCAGTGTTACTATGGCAGCCAGGACGCTATTAAAGTCCTGGTTGCCATAGTAGTAGTGGGGAGCGGTATACTTACAGTCCGCGTGGCTCCCGAGGCGCTCCAGAGTGACGTCAGAGCGCCCCATGCGCATGGATGACGTGTCCATGCGATCACGTCATCCATGCGCGTGGGGCGCCCTGACGTCACTTTGGAGCGCCCCGGGAGCCGCACGGATGGTAAGTATGCTGCTCCCCCGCTCCCCACTACACTTTACCATGGCTGCCAGGACTTTAGCGTCCCCGCAGCCATGGTAACCATTCAGAAAAAGCTAAACGTCGGATCCGGCAATGCGCCGAAACGACGTTTAGCTTAAGGCCGGATCCGGATTAATGACTTTCAATGGGCATTCATTCCGGATCCGGCCTTGCGGCAAGTGTTCAGGATTTTGGGCCGGAGCAAAAAGCGCAGCATGCTGCGGTATTTTCTCCGGCCAAAAAACGTTCCGGTCCAGAACTGAAGACATCCTGATGCATCCTGAACGGATTTCACTCCATTCAGAATGCATTGGGATAAAACTGATCAGGATTCTTCCGGCATAGAGCCCCGACGACGGAACTCTATGCCGGAAGACAAGAACGCAGGTGTGAAAGAGCTCTTAGGCTTGCCATTTTGTCATCTTTTCAGTAGCACATTATAAAGTATCAACTACTAAGGAACCTCCTGTTCTGCTTCTTTTGGCCAGGGCACTGTGCACACTATAACCATATTTAGTCAGCCTCGTCCTGACACTCACTTGAAACCACGCCCACTTCCATTTAACCCCACGCACACTTTCCCACACGTCCATTGAAGTGAACGATTGCCGTCCCCTCCCCATAATAACCTGCATCATCTAATAATTATCACTTTAACGTTTATTAATCGAAAGCAGTAACGTAACCCTAACAGCACCCAAGCTCTTCGGTTTTTCTTCCCTGCACCAAGATGGCGGCATCTCTACGCCGTAACCCCGCCCTCCAACCTACGTCACGCGCACGCCGCCGCTCTGGCCCGCTCCACTCCCCCTCTCTATGGTGACGTTCGCTCCCTGTGTTATTTCATCAGTAAACATCCTGCGGATTTGAACGCGCTGTTTGGGCGGCAGGAAGGGGCGCGGCCGCCATCTTGTTTGTTTGAGTGTGGACCTGGCAGCGGCGGAGAGGCGGAAAGGGAGGCTAAAAGCGAGCGGGGGCCGCCTCAAGGGAGACCGGAGGCCAGCACACGGCGGTAAGTGTCTGCGCGAGTGTCCGGAGCGCGGCGGTTAGCGGGATATAGGCGCGGCCTTGGCTTCGGAGTCCTCCCCGGGGCGGATTTCTAATATGGCGGGCTGTCGGCAGGCGGAGGAGGCCGCGCTCGCATCCTCGGCTTCTTCTACGAGCCGCCTCCAGCCTGCCCGTTACATATGTGGGGATACTGCCCGGACAAGGCCGGGGACTGGAGGCCGCACGGTCTTCTGCCCGGTGTACGTGAGGCGGCCACCTGTGGCTCCTCCTGTGGTGGGGGGGACAGGCCCGGGCTTGTTCTACTTAAAGGGACCTGCACCGAGTGTCGCCGACTACACTGAGCCGTGACATATCGGAGATCCTGGCGGCAGGGCCCTGATAACCGGGAGCAGAAGTCTGATTTCTGCTCTGGATATGCCGCCTGACCTGTCACCCATATGTGCTGGTCTGATGTGTTTATTTTATATTTTTCTCCTGATGGTTATTTTTGGAAGAATCCAGCATTGTGAAGTGTCGGCCAGATTTCCCATTGAAGTCAGTGGAGAGCGGTTTATAGATGGATTTAGCTGATGTATAGGTCATTGGTGACCTGCTGCTTTAGAACTACAACTCCCATCATGTGCTGACATCCTGCTGGATAGCAAATGTTAAGTTATGGACGGAGGTCTTGCATTTGACCATGCCATGGTCACCACACGTGTCTGCCGCAGTCCAGTTGACTTGCGAGGTGTCTGCAGAATGTAACGCTGATTGTCCCATCTCCACAGGTGGTCGCAGGGTTCATAATATGTACATTAGCCTCTTGGTGTAATGAGGGCGGTGCAGTTGCACCCAGAGCCTCCGTGACACAACTGGCCCTGAAATCTCATAGGACTGCAGCGCTTGCGCAGTACAGTGTGTGCGCAGGACACAATCCCCTGAGAATGTGTCTTCACTGCCCGACAAAACATGGAGCTCGCTCAGAAGCCGGACAGGTGCCACCGGGCAGTCCTTTTTTTTTTTTTTTTTTTTTTTTTTTTTTTTTTTTCCCCCTGGACAAATTGGAAAACCGTGATGACTATAAGTAATCCAGGTCTGTAGCTCAGTGTACTGATAAGAACTCATTACCAGCATTTACTCCGAGCTGTAATATGACGCAGATTACCACCCAAATAATCTAGTAAAGTACCTCCAGCTCCCCCCCCCAAAAAATAAATAAATCATGTACACGGGAGAAAAAATCGCCTATATTTGCAGACTGTCCAGAAATTTGTGAACAGTTGACAACCCTGCTGTGTGCATAAAGCAATGATGCCGATCGTGGACATTTAAAGGGGTTTTCGGAGACTTTATATATAATGACATTTCCTTTGCCTCATCAAACAAAAAAAGTTATTCCATATGTCAGTTCCGACAAGGATAGGACTGTTCTATTAGTGGCCGGCTGTTCGGTAAAATACGGAATGCACGTGGATGTCATGCGTATTGTTTGCCGCCCGCAAAATCCATAAGGTCGTGTGCATGAGCCCTGACAGCAGCCCCGAGGACTGAGCAGTACCGATGGGGCAGAGGACGCGCGGCTTCACTGAGCTCTGCTCAGATAAATGCGAGTCAACAAGTGCGCTGCCGGGATCATCATAAAACCCATTTAACCCCCAAGATGCCATGGTCAGCTGTGACCGCGTCATCTTGGCAGTCTTTCCCCGGGAGCGCTGCACTACTGGGCCCCAAACAGCTCCCCTGCTTAGGCAGCCCCAGGCCTCCACACAGATGGTTCCATAATAGGACCACAGCGTATTTCCCACAGGCTGCAGTGTTAGATTATTGCAGTCTATGGGAGAAGCCGGCTTAGAATAACTAGAAGCTAAAAAACCTAAATATTCAATCTCCTCCCCCATATTAAAAATAATCAATAATGAAATAAAGATCACAGGTGTTGCCTCGTCCCAAAATCTCATACTATTAAAAAAATCCATATTTATCCTGTACGGAGAGTCAGATCCTAACCAGTCACCCGGGATGTCTGCCGGCAGCGCACTTGTTGACTCGCATTTATCTGAGCAGAGCTCAGTGAAGCCGCGCGTCCTCTGCCCCATCGGTACTGCTCAGTCCTCGGGGCCGCTTATTCCAGTGCTGCTGTCAGGGCTCATGAACACGACCTTATGGATTTTGCGGGCCGCAAACAACACGCATGACATCCACGTGCATTCCGTATTTTACCGAACAGCCGGCCACTAATAGAACAGTCCTATCCTTGTCGGAACTGACATATGGAATAACTCTTTTTAAATTTATTTTTGCGGACCCATTGAAATGAACAGTTCCACATGCGGTTCTCAAAAAAATTAAAATCAAGCGGAACAGACACGGGACGAAAATACGTTGGCGTGCATGAGCCCTTAAACCGTGCACGGCCTGCTCTTCAAAGTTCTGGCTTAAAAAATGGCTTTGCAGCTTTTTAAGCTTAAAGAGGACCTTTCACTACTCTACAAACGAAAAACTAACTATACCTGTGGGCAGAGCGGCGCCCAGGGGTCCCCCTGCACTTACTAGTAAGTCTGGGCGCCGCTCCGTTCGCCCGGTATAGGCTCCGGTGTCTGCGCTCCCTCTGACTGTTTTCTTGTAGGAGGCGTGTCCCTTGCTGCACTGCTGGCCAATCGCAGCGCACAGCTCATAGCCTGGCTATGAGCTGTGCGCTGCGATTGGCCAGCAGTGCAGCAAGGGACACGCCTCCTACAAGAAAACAGTCAGAGGGAGCGCAGACACCGGAGCCTATACCGGGCGAACGGAGCGGCGCCCAGACTTACTAGTAAGTGCAGGGGGACCCCTGGGCGCCGCTCTGCCCACAGGTATAGTTAGTTTTTCGTTTGTAGAGTAGTGAAAGGTCCTCTTTAATGAGAAAAAGTTTTGCAAAATTTGTGATCTTTCCACCACTCCGGTGGGCGTAGCTAAGGGCTCTTTCACACTTGCGTTGTTCGGATCCGGCGTGTACTCCATTTGCCGGAATTACACGCCGGATCCGGAAAAACGCGAATGAACTGAAGGCATTTGAAGACGGATCAGTCTTCAAAATGCGTTCAGTGTTACTATGGCAGCCAGGACGCTATTAAAGTCCTGGTTGCCATAGTAGTAGCGGGGGAGCGGTATACTTACAGTCCGTGCGGCTCCCGGGGCGCTCCAGAGTGACGTCAGGGCGCCCCACGCGCATGGATGACGTGATCCATGCAATCACGTCATCCAAGCGTGTGGGGCGCCCTGACGTCACTCTGAAGCGCCCCGGGAGCCGCACGGACGGTAAGTATGCTGCTCCCCACTACGCTTTACCATGGCAAACAGGACTTTAGCTTCCTGGCAGCCATGGTAACCATTCAGAAAAAGCTAAAAGGCGGATCCGGTAATGCGCTGAAACGACGTTTAGCTTAAGGATTAATGCCTTTCAATGGGTTCAATGATTTCTCTCCATTCAGAATGCATGGGGATAATCGTGATCAGGATTCTTCCGGCATAGAGCACCGACGACGGAACTCTATGCTGGAAAAGAACAACGCAAGTGTGAAAGAGCCCTAACCTGTCATGCCGATTTCAATGGTTTTCCAGGATTTCCTGGGTTTTTCCATTGCCCTGCTAGCATGTTTGACCTAATAGAAGATTGACTTACCTGCCCTGGTCCTGTGCCCCGACTGACTTCTGCTCCCGGCCCAGGCTAGGTATAGGGTCACTTGTTGCTGCAACCACTGACCTCAAGTGCAATGTGACCCCCGCAAGTGACATTGTGCTTGGGGACACATCACTGCTGAGGCCAGTCAGCAGCCCATGTGACCCCTTTCCATAGCCTGACCAGATAAGTATGGTTCTTGTATTTCAGGTAGGTCAAACACGGGGGGGGTTGGGGCTAAGTAAAATGCTGAAAGGTCTGACTACAATATAAATTCCAGCAACCAACTAAGGCTGCAGCTAACGATTATTTGAATAATCGATTAGTTGCCGATTAATTTCTACGATTAATCGGCAAAAACGACAAAATTACAAAACAGTAGGGCTGCAACGATTAATCGATGTAATCGATTATATTCGATAACTGGATTCGTTGTCGACGAATCCAGTTATCGAATAATCGCCGATTCGTTGCTATTCGGGCGGGCGGTCGCTGCATCTTTATTTTACCTTTTTACAATGACGCTCCCGCTCCTGTAACAGCCAGGCAGAGCGGACGGCGGCGTAACGTCACTCACTCACGTGACACGCCTGCTCCGCCTCCTTCATTCATGAAGTGGGCGGAGCAGGCGCGTCACGTGATTGAGTGACGTTACGCCGCCGTCCGCTCTGCCTGGCTGTTACAGGAGCGGGAGCGTCATTGTAAAAAGGTAAAATAAAGATGCAAGCATCGGGGCCGGGGCTGTTAGGGGGAAGGGGGAGGGGGGATCTGTCTATGGCACTGCTATGGGAAGGGGGGTCTGTGTATAGCACTGCTATGGGGAGGGGGGAGGATCTGTCTATGGCACTGCTATGGGGAGGGGGGTCTGTGTATAGCACTGCTATGGGGAGGAGGGGGGGTCTGTGTATGGCACTGCTATGGGGAGGAGGGGGGGTCTGTGTATGGCACTGCTATGGGAAGGGGGATCTGTGCACTGTTATGAGGAAAGGGATCTGTGCACTGTTATGCCCATAACAGTGCACAGATCCCCCTCTCCATAACTACGCCGTCCACAGATCCCCCTCTCCATAACTACGCCGTCCACAGATCCCCCTCTCCATAACTACGCCGTCCACAGATCCCCCTCTCCATAACTACGCCGTCCACAGATCCCCCTCTCCATAACTACGCCGTCCACAGATCCCCCTCTCCATAACTACGCCGTCCACAGATCCCCCTCTCCATAACTACGCCGTCCACAGATCCCCCTCTCCATAACTACGCCGTCCACAGATCCCCCTCTCCATAACTACGCCGTCCACAGATCCCCCTCTCCATAACTACGCCGTCCACAGATCCCCCTCTCCATAACTACGCCGTCCACAGATCCCCCTCTCCATAACTACGCCGTCCACAGATCCCCCTCTCCATAACTACGCCGTCCACAGATCCCCCTCTCCATAACTACGCCGTCCACACATCCCCCTCTCCATAACTACGCCGTCCACACATCCCCCTCTCCATAACTACGCCGTCCACACATCCCCCTCTCCATAACTACGCCGTCCACACATCCCCCTCTCCATAACTACGCCGTCCACACATCCCCCTCTCCATAACTACGCCGTCCACACATCCCCCTCTCCATAACTACGCCGTCCACACATCCCCCTCTCCATAACTACGCCGTCCACACATCCCCCTCTCCATAACTACGCCGTCCACACATCCCCCTCTCCATAACTACGCCGTCCACACATCCCCCTCTCCATAACTACGCCGTCCACACATCCCCCTCTCCATAACTACGCCGTCCACACATCCCCCTCTCCATAACTACGCCGTCCACACATCCCCCTCTCCATAACTACGCCGTCCACACATCCCCCTCTCCATAACTACGCCGTCCACACATCCCCCTCTCCATAACTACGCCGTCCACACATCCCCCTCTCCATAACTACGCCGTCCACACATCCCCCTCTCCATAACTACGCCGTCCACACATCCCCCTCTCCATAACTACGCCGTCCACACATCCCCCTCTCCATAACTACGCCGTCCACACATCCCCCTCTCCATAACTACGCCGTCCACACATCCCCCTCTCCATAACTACGCCGTCCACACATCCCCCTCTCCATAACTACGCCGTCCACACATCCCCCTCTCCATAACTACGCCGTCCACACATCCCCCTCTCCATAACTACGCCGTCCACACATCCCCCTCTCCATAACTACGCCGTCCACACATCCCCCTCTCCATAACTACGCCGTCCACACATCCCCCTCTCCATAACTACGCCGTCCACACATCCCCCTCTCCATAACTACGCCGTCCACACATCCCCCTCTCCATAACTACGCCGTCCACACATCCCCCTCTCCATAACTACGCCGTCCACACATCCCCCTCTCCATAACTACGCCGTCCACACATCCCCCTCTCCATAACTACGCCGTCCACACATCCCCCTCTCCATAACTACGCCGTCCACACATCCCCCTCTCCATAACTACGCCGTCCACACATCCCCCTCTCCATAACTACGCCGTCCACACATCCCCCTCTCCATAACTACGCCGTCCACACATCCCCCTCTCCATAACTACGCCGTCCACACATCCCCCTCTCCATAACTACGCCGTCCACACATCCCCCTCTCCATAACTACGCCGTCCACACATCCCCCTCTCCATAACTACGCCGTCCACACATCCCCCTCTCCATAACTACGCCGTCCACACATCCCCCTCTCCATAACTACGCCGTCCACACATCCCCCTCTCCATAACTACGCCGTCCACACATCCCCCTCTCCATAACTACGCCGTCCACACATCCCCCTCTCCATAACTACGCCGTCCACACATCCCCCTCTCCATAACTACGCCGTCCACACATCCCCCTCTCCATAACTACGCCGTCCACACATCCCCCTCTCCATAACTACGCCGTCCACACATCCCCCTCTCCATAACTACGCCGTCCACACATCCCCCTCTCCATAACTACGCCGTCCACACATCCCCCTCTCCATAACTACGCCGTCCACACATCCCCCTCTCCATAACTACGCCGTCCACACATCCCCCTCTCCATAACTACGCCGTCCACACATCCCCCTCTCCATAACTACGCCGTCCACACATCCCCCTCTCCATAACTACGCCGTCCACACATCCCCCTCTCCATAACTACGCCGTCCACACATCCCCCTCTCCATAACTACGCCGTCCACACATCCCCCTCTCCATAACTACGCCGTCCACACATCCCCCTCTCCATAACTACGCCGTCCACACATCCCCCTCTCCATAACTACGCCGTCCACAGATCCCCCTCTCCATAACTACGCCGTCCACAGATCCCCCTCTCCATAACTACGCCGTCCACAGATCCCCCTCTCCATAACTACGCCGTCCACAGATCCCCCTCTCCATAACTACGCCGTCCACAGATCCCCCTCTCCATAACTACGCCGTCCACAGATCCCCCTCTCCATAACTACGCCGTCCACAGATCCCCCTCTCCATAACTACGCCGTCCACAGATCCCCCTCTCCATAACTACGCCGTCCACAGATCCCCCTCTCCATAACTACGCCGTCCACAATTTGTTTTAATATGGCCTTTGAACATAATTTTTCAAGTAAGATATAAACCTCTCTGTTTTGTAATTTTGTCGTTTTTCCCGATTAATCGTAGAAATTAATCGGCAACTAATCGATTATTCAAATAATCGTTAGCTGCAGCCCTACAAAACAGAGAGGTTTATATGATCTTACTTGAAAAAATATGTTCAAAGGCCATATTAAAACAAATTGTGGACGACACTATTATGGGGGATCTGTGGACGACACTATTATGGGGGATCTGTGGACGGCGCAGTTATGGAGAGGGGGATCTGTGGGCGGCGCAGTTATGGAGAGGGGGATCTGTGGGCGGCGCAGTTATGGAGAGGGGGATCTGTGCACTGTTATGGGCATAACAGTGCACAGATCCCTTTCCTCATAACAGTGCCATACACAGACCCCCCCCCCCCCCCTACCCATAGCAGTGCTATACACAGACCCCCCTCCCCATAACAGCCCCGGCCCCGATGCTTATGTCGGACTAATCACTGCATCTTTATTTTACCTTTTTACAATGACGCTCCTGTAACAGCCAGGCAGAGCGGACGGCGGCGTAACGTCACTCACTCACGTGACGCACCTGCTCCGCCCACTTCATGAATGAAGGAGGCGGAGCAGGCGTGTCACGTGAGTGACGTTACGCCGCCGTCCGCTCTGCCTGGCTGTTACAGGAGCGTCATTGTAAAAAGGTAAAATAAAGATGCAGCGACCGCCCGCATAGCAACGAATCGGCGATTATTCGATAACTGGATTCGTCGACAACGAATCCAGTTATCGAATATAATCGATTACATCGATTAATCGTTGCAGCCGTACAACCAATTCACCTATTCCTGTTTTGTTTTGGAACTGCTCCGGTCTCCTCCTGCAGGTCCTTCAGCACCGTACAGGTTATGGGCTCCCATTAGTCAATGGTTACTAAGCCTCTCCGCCCCTTTCCCATAAACTGCTGGTTTTGTGATGTCACGATGGGGCACCCTTGTGTCTGCAGCCAGAGATGGAGTCCTAGAGAAAAATGTTCCTTTTAGGAGGGCATTTTTATACATGCATGATAGAGATCTATATCTCTCTATAATTTTTTATTTATTTTTTTTAAATACATTTGAGAAGTTGAAGGAAGTTTTTGGTTGTTTGCAGCTGTATGAGGGTCCCAACTGCGGCTGCTTTCATTGCCGACCTATATTTGTATGCACATCTCAAAGAAATCCTGGCTGAGGGTACTTTCACACTTGCAGCAGAGGATTCCGGGAATCCAGGTACAAACGGATGGCATTTGTCAGGCGGATCCGTCTGACAAATGCATTGAAATGCCGGATCCATCTCTCCGGTGTCATCTGGAAAAAAAATGGATCTGTTATTTATCTTTTTTTAATTTGTAAAGGTCTGCACAGACCGGAAAACCGCATCTGCTTTGCCAGAACACTTAATGTCGGATCCAGCACTAATACATTTCAATTGAAATTAATGCCGGATCCGGCATTCCGGCAAGTGTTTGGTACTTTTGGCCGGAGATAAAACTGCAGCATGCTGCGGTATTTTCTCCATCCAAATACCGTGAAAGGACTGAACTGATGCATCCTGAACGGATTGCTCTCCATTCAGAATGCATGGGGACAAAACTGATCAGTTCTCTTCCGGTATAGAGGTCCTAGGACGGAACTCAATGCTGGAAAAGAATAACGCTAGTGTGTAAGTACCATCACGTGTTGTAGCTTTAAATGTAAATTTAATTAACTTTTTTCGTTTCTCTAGATCTAGAACTTGCAACAGGAATGGCGTGTTTTCTGTTCTATTAAACCCCCCGTGTCTTTCTTTGCACTGACGCCAGAATGAGTCGGCTGCTGCCGGTTGTGCAGCTATAGGACGCTCACCGTATTCAGCCTTTGTTCGCTATTGATGCATATGATGTATGCCAGTTACAGGGCTGCCAGTCTAATTGACCATGAGGCATGATGTGGCCATGACGCTGGGTTCAGACCTGAGCGTTCTGAAACGAGCGCTCTGTATGCGCGATTGTATGGGCGTTTACAATCGCGCATACAGTGACTGGCGTTCACACATTGTCGCGCGTTCCCGAATTTCTATGTGCGGGAACGCGCGACAAACGCCCAAAAAAAAGCTCAAGCACTTGTTTGAGCGTCGGGCGTTTTACTGCGCGATCGTACGCGCTGTAAAACGCCCAGGTGAGAACCATGCCCATAGGGAATCATTGGTTCTTGCCTGTTGTGCGTTTTACAGCGCGTAGGAACGCGCTGTAAAACGCTCAGGTGTGAACCCAGCGTGACACTTGTGTGCCAATAAGGAGGCACCATGTGATGCCTCTCGGCATATCGGGACATTATCATACAGCGCTGGTCGGTCTTCTGTACAATCCCTGTAGCTGCTTACTGTCTCACTTCGGCAAATGGCATTTATCATGTAGAGAGTTAATACAAGGCACTAATGTCTTGTGATGGTTAATATCGCCATATTGTGAGTGACATTTATTTTTCCCATCCCACTATACACTGTACATCTCCAAGGGTTACAACCACCGCTACAGGGCAGATATGAGGTGGACGGGAGCGTCTGCGCATGCGTGCCTTTGCAGTCTGTCACAGCCACCGCTGCTGGATCGCAGCGTGGTCGTAACCCCTGATAACTAGCACGTCTGAGAATAGGAGCAGGTTACAAACTGAATAGCAGGGGTCTGAACGGAAAATTGAAGATAAACTTACAAGAGTTTTCTGACATGTTAATACTGAGGATCTATGTTCTGGACACGTGATAAGTGTCTGATTGGTGGGGGTCTGCCAACTGGGTCCAACACTGATCAACTGAGAAGACATTGGGGTGCCTGTGAGCGCTGCGGCCTTCTCCGCTCACCAAGCACAGCGCCGTACACTGCATAGCGCCTGTGCTTGGTATCGGGCTCAGTCCCATTCACTTCTATGGGGCTGAGCTGCTCCTAGGCCATGTGAACGATGAACATGTTGTCACTCTGCCTAGGAAAGGCTACTGTGAGTGCCGGTGCCTTCTCAAACAGCTGATTGACTGGGGTCTCGGGTGGTGGACCCCCACCCATCAGATACTGATGACCTATCCAGAGGTTAAAATCTCGGAAAACCCCTTTAATGGTTACCATGGGAAAGAAAAAGTCACACTAACATGTAAAAATCACTTTCTTTCTTTTTTTTTTTTTTTTTTAGGTAACTAAAGTGTTGGAAAATGTTTTACGCACACTTTGTTCTGAGCAAGAGAGGGCCGCTAGCCAAAATCTGGCTGGCGGCCCACTGGGACAAGAAACTGACCAAGGCCCACGTGTTTGAGTGCAACCTGGAAAGCAGCGTGGAGAGCATCATTTCCCCCAAGGTAATAAAACGTGTTCAGTGCGACTCGGCTGCATCTGCACAGGTTGTGCTTCTGCCTCTGACAAGTCCTTGTCATTGTCCTAGGTGAAGATGGCTCTGCGTACGTCTGGTCACCTGCTCTTGGGAGTCGTGAGGATCTATCACAGGAAGGCAAAGTACCTCCTCGCCGACTGTAATGAAGCGTTTATCAAAATAAAGATGGCTTTTCGGCCTGGTAAGTAAAGGCTCTGCAGTATTTTCTGATCTATTTATCTCCAAAGTAATTTTCCATCAGAATGGAAAGCTGTAATTTCTTCTAACAGTGCAGATTAAACAATGCATTATTTTTTATTTATTTTTTTTTCTGTCCGCCATTAACTGACCAGCTTTGCAATTTATCTCCCTGCCCCTGTGACATGACATTTCCGCTATCGCTTCAGAGCAGGATGCTGGATGTAGTGCGCACAGCGTCTCGGGTGCGATAAGATCCGCATCTACCTGATCCCTTCAGACATTTAGATTTCAATTTGTAAAGAGATTGTATCTGCGGTTGTTCTAATGTAAGGTGGCATGTAATCAGTCTCCAATCAGGGTCTGGACACGGGCCTGGCACAGCAGTTCACAGCTTAAAATCCTGAAATAAATGGGAAGTAGGAACCATGAAAGTATATTGATGTGTAAGCAAAGTCTATGTACACCTTCAGGGGCAATTGTGTGGTGGCTTTTTTTTTTTCTCTGCTTTTTACTCATTCTGGGCTAAAAATTGGTCTTTATAAATAATATTCAGCTGTTCTGTCACAAAGGGTTAACTGTTTGTCTAGCTGTGTGACTCTCGCTTTCACTCTGTGCTGGACACTTTCAGAGGCGTCACGCTGCGGACTTGTACAGCAGCTCCCGTCCTGAACTTCCAGCACTGCTGGGGTCGCATAGCATTTATATTGATTTATGGTGCTGTGTAACCCTTTGAGTTCTGGAATGTACTGGATAACAGCTGTACTATGCTCAGCTAATCCTGGCATAGTACAGGGTAATAATTAATAAACCTCAGTGGGCAGGAGCAGCAATATGCGCTGCTGCCCAATCATAAATTTCACACTCCGTACAGCGAGCTGTCAGCGTGGTACCGAGAACTGAGTTTTAAGCGCACAGTGAATGGTGCCGTTTAGGTAGGGAAAAACACTAAGGGTACTTTCACACTAGCTTTTTTTTCTTTTCCGGCATAGAGTTCCGTTCTAGGGGCTCTATACCAGAAAAGAACTGATCCGTTTTTTCCCCATGCATTCTGAATGAAGAGTAATCTGTTCAGGATGCATCAGTTCAGTATTTTGGACTGTTCAGGACGTAGATAATACCGCAGCATGCTACGGTTTTCTCTGGCCAAAAAACTGAAGAGATGCCGGATACGGCTTTTTTTTTTCCATAGGAATGTATTAGTACCGGATCCAGCATTCAAAGTACCGGAATGTGCAGTCCGAAAAAAATAAATGCCAGATCCGTTTTTGATCCGGCATTTCAATGCATTTGTAAGACTGATAAGGATCCTGATCAGTTTTACAAATGCCATCAGTTGGCTTACGTTTTTCCGGATCACCCTGCCGCAAGTGTGAAAGTACCCTAAGAAAAATACAAAATAAAGTATATCAATTGGTCAGCGGCAGGGCTCACACTATACACAGTGGATATTGAGGGGTGCACTTATCAAACAACCAGAGTAAAAGATATAAATAAATAAGATAAGAGCTTCTCCTTCTGGTATGTAAGCAGGGCACAATTTAAAAAAAGGTATTAAAAAGTAAAAAAAATATAATTCATTTTCAAGTAATCATCCCCACAATTAATCATAAAATACATTGATTTGCATTTCCCAATACACCGCTTGACATGTATATAATGAATACAGTGAATAGCGATATCCCAGTAGTATAAACATGATCAGTATTGGTGTAGTTAATAGTCGGACTCTGATCATCTGTTCCACAAACCATATATCGGGAATGAAGCGATATAGGGAAGATAATAAAGGTCGCGCTCCACTGCATCATTGATCAGCAACAAAGTCAGGAACACGACTTGTAAGTTGTAGAGGAATCCTTACCGCTTGTTTTAGCAGCCAGCTATAAGGAGCTGTGCACTTACCCCAGCCTTTGTGTAACGTCTTTGGATGTGGTTGCAAGCGATGTCAATGGCGCTCAGCGGTCTGCTGTGCGAGCACGTGTCAAAAACACGCATTTTATTCTGCTGCTCGCAGAATACTTTGTTGTAGAGTTATTTACTGCAGCGCTCAACAAGCTGATTGCTTGAAAGACAATAGCTATCCTTAGATGAATGTCGACACTCCAGCAACCTCTGTATTAATGTGACCTATAACGCCAGACACGTTTCGGAGCTCCGGTTCCTTCCTGAATGGCTGTATGTCACATCAAACACTTGGCTCATTTATACAGTTTTTTTATTTACAAAATCTGGACCGGAATCATTAGTATCAACAGACCTAAGACATGTACATGGGTCAAAAAAACTATTCCACACTTCCATACTATTTTTCTGTATATTTACCTCTTGTATACGGTGTTTATCTACATCAATCAGATAAAACATTATATAGATACGAATCCTGCATGAAAATATTTTTATACTCTTCCATATCTGCAGTATTGATGCAGTTTTTTTTCAGCGGTTTCTATCTTGCATATGTGTTTTTGCCAGGACGTCCTCCATGACAGCACCACATGGAGGATGTCTCTCCGCCCACTATTTGGACCGGAAACGGAGGTGAAAAGTTTCCCCACCACAAACACCAGTGTTTCCTGTCCCAATAATGGACGGGGCAGAGATGAGGTCTCTGGAATTTTTTGGACCAGATCGGGGTTCCTCTCCTTTCTCTGGACCCCCAGCTAAAACCTCCTAAACTGGGGGTCACTTAGCCTCCCCAGCCCTTCCGGTACCTGTTGCCATGGGGCTGAATTCCAGGTTGGAATATACTGCTGTGGGCGGATTGGTAGCTGCAACCTCGTGGGGCTCTGGGGCAGGCAGGTGTCAGGATCACGGCGCGTCTGACGTCACTTTCGTCAAAGTAAGGGCAACCAGAAGTAAGATGGCTGCCCCCATAGTGGATTCCTTCAGTGGTTGGAGCGCATGTGTGTTCCACACAGACGCCCGGAAACAAGATGGCGGCGCCCTATAGCGGTTCTCATGGAGTGGGACGCTTGAGGCCTGGCTTACCGGCCTTGCGTCCTATCCGGTTGACTATTAGAATGAGACCTGGAAAGGAAGAGGAGGAGCATCGCGGCAACAGGAGGGGGTAAGTGCTGAGGGCATTTAAACCTGAAGGGGGTTAGCAACAGGGTCCATACATATGAATTCTTATATATCAGGAGAGGGCAATCCCCAGAGCCTCCAGTCCAGGGTCATGTGAGTAGGAAAAACAGACTTGGGTTTTAAGGGAAAAAAAATTTGCCAAAAAAAAAAAAAATTCTTTGTCATGTTTACTAGGGGGAAAAAAGACTACTCATAAGGTGGAATCTGAAAAGAAGCCTAAAAGATGTGCTACCTGCAACAAAAGGCTTCAGGATACATGCACAGAAAAATTGCGTGGATTGTATCAATAAAATAATGAAAAATCAGCCTTCTCTCTTAACGGACCTTAGAGGGAAGAAGTAAAAGCATCTGACACATCACTTGTACCCCTCCTGTTATCAGTCATACCTAGAGACGTCTTGGATTCCGACTCGGAGGATATCGATGTACAATATTCTCAGTCGGGCGATGAAGAAGAATTAGATTCTTTAGCCTCCACGTCCTATGATGAGCAGCGGAAATACTGCTTATCAGATTATATGGACTCTTCTTACTGCCATTCAGGAAACTATGGACATAGAAGACGAACAACAAAAAAGATCAGTTCAGGATGAAATGTTTGCAGGCTTAATAGCAAAAATATTTTCCCTATAAATTCTAGTCTAAAACAAATTATATTAGAAGAATGGGAAGATGTGGAAAAGAGTCTCTATTCCCAGAGAATTTTAAGAATCGCCTGGCCTTTGATAAAGAGGAGACAAAATTGTGGGAGGAAATCCTGAAAATGGAAATTCCTGTGGCTAGAAAAAGCTATTCCCTTTAAAGATTCATCTCGGCTAAAAGAACCAATGGATCGTAAGGCAACTGTATCTTGAGGAAAAAACGTGGGAGACATCAGCAGCCTTTAGTCTCAACTAACAGTGCCGCTACCTCAGTGGCAAGCTTTAAGGTTTTGTGGTTGTCCCAGTTGGAAAACCATTTTAAAATTGGGGACTCCCAGGGAGGATATACTGGAATCTATTACTCTCCTAAAAAATGGTAACTGCATTCGTAGCAGATTCATCGTCAGTCAGGTTTGCGGCAAATAACAAAGTACTTCTAAATACGGCAAGAAGAGCTTTATGGTTAAACAACTGGTCGGGTGACCTTGCATCTAAAAATTGTGTGCGATTCCTTTCTCTGGGTCTTATGTTTTTGGCCCGGTGTTAGATAAAATCCTTTGAAAAGGCTGCAGACAAAAAAGGCTTTCCACAAGGAAAGCCCAAGAAAACTTTTTTTCATAAAAAGTTCCAGCAAAATCAAAGGACAAGGGAAAATCGGGAAGATGGTCCTATCAGAAAGGAGGAAAAGGCAAAAGGGGGAGGTAAACAAAATACCCTCTACTTCAGTCTTTCCAACAGGATTTTCTCCTATCAATTTCAGCAGTTCACCTAAGAGTCAAAAAAATAATAATCAATCGGCAGATTTTTTTTTTTTTTCCCCAGCAGGCATTACCTAGACCCAAGCTAGTGGTCCCTAAAAAAAAAAAAAACAGGGTTTTCCTGGATTTGACAGTGAAGTGGTAATATCCTTAAATAGGCCTTTTTTGCCACGTGAAAAATGCTCCAACATCCTTCTCCCGGGATCCAGCAGACCATCCGAATGCGGTAGATTCCTTGTCCCAGATCACTCTCGCACACTCGCTATTCTCAGAAAGATCAGGATGGGGTCATCAAAAGTGATTCTTATAGCCCCGTTCTGGCCAAAACAAGCATGGTTTTCTGTCCTAACCTTGTTGGCCTTAGAAGATCCAATAACTCTTCTCCCAAGACCAGACCTGCTGTCTCTGGGTCCAATTTTGAGCCTGAAAATAAACTGGCTAAAGTTAACGGATTCTGAAAGGGACTTATTAAAAATTTACCGGGGTTTTCGGACGATGTGATATCAACCCTTCAAAAAGGCCATAAACAAGTAACCTCTGCCATCTATAATAAAAATTTTAGGCAAGTGTTTGATGTGGCATACAGCCATTGAGGAAGGAATCGGAACTCCTAAACGTCTGGCGTTATAGGTCACATGAATAGAGGTTGCTGGAATGTCGACATTCATAGGATAGCTATTCTGTCTTTTAAGCAATCGGCTTGTTGAGCGCTGCAGTATCTAACTACAACAAAGTATTCTGCGAGCAGCAGCAGAATTAAAAAGTGTTTTTGACACGTGCTCGCACAGCAGACCGCTGAGCACCATTGACATCGCTTGCAACCACATCCAAAGACGTTACACAAAGGCTGGGGTAAGTGCACAGCCCCGAAAGCCTCTTATAGCTGGTTGCTAAAACGAGCGATATGGATTCCTCTACAACTTACAAGTCGTGTTCCTGACTTTGTTGCTTATCAATGATGCAGTGGAGCGCGACCTTTATTATCTTCCCTATATCGCTTCATTCTCAAGACATTGAGCGCTTCATTCCCGATATATGGTTTGTGTAACAGATGGTCATGGAGTCTATTAACTACACCAATACTGATCATGTTTATACTACTGGGATATCGCTATTCACTATATTCATTATATACATGTCAAGCGGTGTATTGGGAAATGCAAATCAATGTATATTTTTGATTAATTGTGGGGACGATTACTTGAAAATATTTTAACCTTTTTTTTTTTTTTTTTTGTTTTTTTGCTTTAATACATTGTGTGTCTTGATTACATACCAGAAGGAGGGGTGCCTATCTTTTACAAATTAAGTATATTAGAAAGTTGTTGGTAGGGACATCATATTAAAGTTTCATTCAAAGGTTTAGTTTGGGGTTTCATCCTAGATTGTAAGCTCTTGCGAGCAGAGTCTTCACTCCTATTTGTTACCCTGTCATTTTGTGATGTCTCGCTTTTTATATATGAACCCTCAGAATTTTTAAAGGGCTGAGGAATATGGTGGCGCTCTATAATGAATGATTTGATTATTAAATAACCCAAATAACGCTTGTTGTAGGTGTGGTGGATTTACCGGAGGAAAATCGTGAAGCCGCATACAATGCCATCACACTGCCTGAGGAGTTCCATGACTTTGACCAGCCTTTGCCAGATCTTGAGTAAGCACTCAAACTTATCAGATTAGCCTCAGTGGTATTCTTCCAGCATGGCAGACGGAATGACCAGTCTGTGACTGCCTCTGTGGCAGGAAAGTGACCTTATGTTTTTCTCTTTCCTAAGTGACATTGATGTGGCCCAGCAGTTCAGCCTGAACCAGAGTCGAGTGGAAGAAATCACCATGAGAGAGGAGGTTGGAAACATTAACATTCTTCAAGACAATGATTTTGGTAGGTGGTTTCTTCTCTCCAGCCACATCTAAGGCTACTTTCACACTCGCGTTTTTGGTGTATCCATCATGGATCTTCAAAAATAAATCCGTTATAATACAACCGCATGCATCTGTCATGAATGGATCAGTTTGTATTAGCTGTAAAATAGCCAGAACGGATCCATCATGAGATGTATCCGTTTTCTATTGTGCGGATCCGTCCCCATTGACTTAAATTGAGCCAGACGGATCCGTCCTGACACATTTTCGGCAGATGGACAGCAAAACACTGCAGGCAGCGTTTTGGTGTCCGCCTCCACAGCGGAATGGAGACTGATCGGAGGCAAACTGATGCATTCCGAGCGGATCCATTTCCATTCAGAATGCATTAGGGCAAAACTGATCAGTTGTGAGAGCCCTGAACGGATATCACAAACGGAAAGCCAAAACACTAGTGTGAAAGTAGCCTAAGGCGATGTTCACATCTGTGTTTTCCTTTCTGGTTCTGAGATCCGGCAGAGGGTCCAAACCGGAGCAAAACGCTTAATTTTGTCCCCATTGTCAATGGGGACAAAACTGAAAAAGAAAGCGGAACGGAGTGCACCAGAATGCATTCTGTTTTGTTTTTTTTGCGTTCCCATGCTGGACAGTTTTTTTTTGTGCGGCGTGGGAGACTGGACATGTCGGTTTTCTCTTTGCGTTTCCATATACAGAACCATTCATTTCAATGGGTCCGCAAAAAAAAAGGTACTCTGTATGCCTTCCTTTTCCGTTCCGTTAAAAAATAGAACATGTCCTGTTATTGTCCACATAACGGACAAGGCTAGTATTGTTCTATCAGAGGCCAGCTGTTCCGTTCCGCAAAAAAAAAAAAACTGAATGCACACGGATGCATTTGTATTTTTTTGATCCGTTTTTTGCGACCCACAAAATACGGAAAAAGCCATAGTTGTGTGCAAGAGGCCTTACAAGGATTTTAGTGCCAGATCCAGCATGTTCATTTATGTATTATTCGAACTGATGCATTTGCTGTGGTTTTGAGATCCCATGCCGAATCTCCAAACCAGACTGCAAAAACCGCATATGTGAAAGTAGCCTAATGCCACGAATATGTATCATGTGGCATTAATTCTCCAACCATGTGTAAGAGCATAACCATAATGCAAAAGACACAGGCATTCTGGGGAGAATGATCTCAAAGACTTGTATGTGGGGCTTTTTCCTTACTGACCACTCGTCCTCAGAGCTGGCGTTCAGTTTCTACATTTACTCCTGAATACTGCTGCTGTGTAAGAGCTGCTGACAGGTGACAATGTCGAGCCAACAACAGAAGCTATGATCCATTTAAGTTTTATCCAAGGGATGCTTTGCTGTAAGATCCGGAATGTGCTCATTTGTGTACCTTTATTAGTAAAATGTCACAAGAAAAATACAATGGGGTAGATGTAAGCCTGTCGCTGGTGTAAATTTAGGCTGTCTGGACATGCACCAAATTTAGCACAGTGGCTTGGGCCGAGGGATACATTCAGAGAGTAAAGAGACCTCCATTTTACAGGTGACTTTGGCATGGATGACCGAGAGATGATGCGAGAAGGTAGTGCTTTTGAGGATGACATGTTGGTCAGCACCAGTGCCACTAACCTCTTATTGGAGCCTGAACAGAACGCGAGCGAGCTGACCGAGAAGACCAACCACCTGGAGTTTGAAGAGCAGTATAAAGATGACAATTTTGGAGAGGTCAATGATGGCGGCATCCTGGGTACGGATCTTTACCTGCAGTTTCCCAAAGTTTTGTTACTTGGCTTGTTAATGAGTGACTTAAAATCGCATGTATATATTGACAGGCTGAGGGTATGTGCATACACGGCAGCCTGCCTGTCACCGTGCATAGGGTCGCGCTAGTGTTCCCCCTCAGGACTACACTGGCTTCAACTAGGAGTCTGCTTTTCTTCTCCTCCCTGAGACCTGTTATTAGCCATATATATTCTTAGTCTCTAGTTGTAAAATGCCACCCTTATATACATCCGCATTAGAAATACCTGTAATATAACTAGGTTATGAATTTGTCACTAGTGGTTCTGATAGCTTATTGTTCTGTTTCTTTAGATGATAAACTTTTGAGCAATGATGGAGGTGGTATTTTTGACGACCCACCAGCTATTCCAGAGGAAGGTGTTGCTCTGCCAGAGCAGCCTGCTCACGAGGATGACCTGGATGACGACGATGTTGTTTCAAGTGAGTATCGTCCTCCTACACATGCTGTGGATGCTTTCATCTCAGAGATGCAGACAATACTCAATGTCCATTTTATCTTTGTTTCAGTGGGTGGACCAGACAGTCCTGATTCCGTAGATCCCGTGGAGCCCCTGCCAACCATGACTGACCAGACTACTTTGGTACCTAATGAAGAGGAAGCGTTTGCACTGGAGCCTATTGACATTACAGGTGACAATTTAAATACGTCTAACTATATACATTTAATTAGTATTAATTTTTTTTATTCGGATGGGAATGCAGCTTAGTCTGTTAATATAACTATTCCTCAACAAAGGTCCTGCATCTGAAATTTTTATTCTAGT
This sequence comes from Bufo gargarizans, assembly GCF_014858855.1. Classification (NCBI taxonomy): domain Eukaryota; kingdom Metazoa; phylum Chordata; class Amphibia; order Anura; family Bufonidae; genus Bufo; species Bufo gargarizans. The sequence continues at coordinate 37,864,747 of NC_058084.1, forward strand.
AACATTTTGCGTCATTTTTTTTACTGACTTATCACTCGCTCAATATTTTAGTTAAGGAAACTAAAGCCAAGCGAAAAAGGAAGCTGATCGTTGACAGTGTTAAGGAGCTGGACAGCAAGACCATCCGTGCCCAGCTGAGTGACTACTCTGACATAGTGACCACTCTGGACCTGGCACCCCCCACAAAGAAGCTGATGATGTGGAAGGAGACAGGTGGTGTGGAGAAGCTCTTCTCTCTGCCTGCTCAGCCTCTCTGGAACTCCAGACTTCTGAAGGTAAAATATAAACCTTGTTTAGTATGTGTTCGCTCTGTGTGGATTGTTGTGTATTTATTCCCAGTTAGAATGGGGTAAGTTTTATTAGACAAATACATTAATTATGTGGTCCCTAAAGTTACAGGTGACCATTGTATGTGGAAACCATTGTAACGTGAGTCTATAACTCTATGGAAAACTAATAATTGGTTCCAAAGACCCAAGTGTCATTCCAAAATAGGAGAAAATGAAGAATAAGCTGATAGGACAGATAATGTAAGTCCTTGCATAGAATGGTTAGGAAAAGATCCTAGAAGTAGTAAATCGCTTTCAATGAAGGACAGGAGCTTCTCCATATTCCTGTATTGCACACAATGTACTAGGAAAATAAAATGGAGTAGTCTTCACCTGACCTCCAAAGGAGCAGTTCATCCTGGCACAGGGGTCAATACATGTACTGGAAGAGGAGATACCTGCCAGCCAATACAGATGTTCTTCTAGAGAGAGCCACATTGGTTGGATCGGTGTCTGAGACATTGTATGTGGAGTCTGGTTTAACATATGATGGCCCTGAAGAAACCATTGCAAGTTGAAAATATTGTGTCCTGAAGCCATTGCATCTTGAGTGATCCCTGTATTCAATGTATGTTGTGTTTTTTTTGTTTTATAATAAGCTGTTCACCCGATGCCTCACACCTTTGGTACCGGATGAGCTCAGAAAGAGGAGGAAAGGTGGTGAAGCCGACAACTTAGATGAGTTCCTTAAGGAGTTTGAAAATCCTGACGTCCCAAGAGAGGAGATGAGGCAGCAGGATGTTATTGGTATGTGCGACCTCTTAAAACTTTTGCTTTGTTCCAGTAAGCCTCTGTACTGCCTTCAAGCTTTTCATTGGGCCTTGAAGTAAGGCATATTTCCCAACATGCAGTGGTATAGGCTTGTCACCCATGGAACGTTAAAAAAAAAAAAATAACATTTTGCAGTGATCCCGCGTATTGGAAAAGGACTGGATGCCTTCCTATACAGTAAAACAGTATGCGGACTTACCGGTACAACGAAGGCCAAGAAGCATTCTTTTGGCATGCTCGGTGAATGGAGCTAGACATCTGTTGTGTATTGTTCCATTGTATACATCAGGCCCAGGGTTTAGACTCTGTGTGCACATACATCACAGTGCTGAATTGCATCAGGACCTTGTAGGTTGAAAGGTGACACTGCTAGTGAGGATGATGGTATAAACTGACCAGCTAGTATAATTAAGTCTTGTTTCCTGCAATGCAGATCAGCCCATATTGGAGGAAGCTAGTAGACTACAGGAGTCCATGATGGAGGGAAGCAGGACTCAGCTGGATGAGACGGTGATGCCACCACCTCCACCACCACCACCTCCTCAACCACTGCAGCAGGGTGTGAAACGTGATTCTCAACAAATGGAACCAGAACCATTAATTCCTGTGAGTGTAACAATTAAATCCGTATTTCATGCCTCTTTGCATAATTTATAGATCTGAAATCTATGTTTTGATTTGTAAATTTATATTCCTTGCGGTTTCTTTATGCAGCAGGAGCCAGAGCCACAGATAGAGATGCCACCAGTGGAGCTTCCTCCGGAGGAGCCCCCGAATATCAATGATTTAATTCCCGAACTCAACCTTATTCCTGAGAAGGAAAAGGACAAAGAGGATGAAGAGGAGGAGGAGGTTTGTATCATTATGCATGATGTGGATGTGCTATATCTAACCCACTTGAAAAGGGAACAGAGTTGTAACATAACCTTACCGTTCTGTGAGGGCTGCAGTACAGTCTGGAAATTTACTAAAAACCATAAAGAAATATTACTCATTGAGGAAAAACTGTTTCTCCCTCATTTTACCAGATCCTAGTGAATAGAGGACGGATGTTCTTTATTACTAATGTAATAAGATCTTCTCATGGGAGCGATGGTTTGAGTGATATCGCTGAGTGTTCTGCTGAGCTGTTTACTTTTTAAGCAAGTCTAAATTTGGCTTCACACATCTGTCAGACAAACCTGCAGGACCATCTAACAATGTAGTGTCTGAGGTCCCATCCTTACTGTAGGACACTCAAACAAAACAATAGCTGATCTTAGGGAGACCAGCTACAGAAAACACTGTGGAGCCTCATTTAAGAGTCTTGACACAGCAATCCAAAGTGCAAAGCTCCCTGGGAACAGTGATATGCAAAATAACCGTGGAGCCCCAGTTATGGGTCTTCAACACAGTGAAAGCCAGATATCCTTCAAAGGAAGGAAAACAGGACAGGGATGCCCAACCTGCGGCGCTCTAGCTGTCACAGAACTACAACTGCCAGTATGCCTGGATGGCTTTTAGTGCATGCTGGAAGTTGTAGTTTTGCAACAGCTAGAGCGTCTCTCCTACGCCAACTCCCTATGGGGAACAAATGCACACTTGGCCGAGCAGGTGTGTTTTGGGAAGTAGTTAGGTGAAATGTATGGCCAGCAAAATGCTTGTTTAGCTGATTGCTATTCCTAAAGACCCCCCCCCCCCCCCCCTCCTCCATTCTTGGCTGTGTTATCTGTGGGGAGTAAGCTCATGCCTCCCATAACACAGAATTGGCTGTTTTAAAGTACAACATGACAGATCCTTCCTTTCCGATCTGCCATTGTGGGAGAGTCGGGACACCACAGATGGTCAACCAACATTAGTCTAGTGTGTGTGTGTGTGTGTGCGCCCACCCTAAAATCTGGCACTTAATAAGGTATTAGCAGTTGCGTTTTTTTATTTTTATACCGTGAGTTGATATTTATCGGTGTGCACTTCAATATTGTTACTTTCATTAACGATGAGCGAATTTCATGTTCTAAAATTGGTTCACACTTCGTTTGGAAAAAGCAGAATTGCGTTATGGATTCCATTACCACGGACCATAAGGCAATTCTATGACGGAATGCATAGTGGAATGCCTTTAGAGGCATATACTCCCCTGCATAACGGAAACAGGACAGATCCGTTTTGCATCCCATAGACTTCTATAATAACGTAATGCCTCTAGAATTATGTTCCTTGGTAACGGTATCCATAACGCAATTCTGCTTTTACCACCAAACGAAGTATGAACAAATTTTCTAACGTGAAATTAGCTTTCATGGATCTATGCCACTTCTTTGGGTCGTTTACTTGGTGCCCTCTGCCTTCACTGTTCTGTAGTATTTATTGGCTTTAGTCGTAAACTGCAGCTTATATATTTAGTATCTCTAGACGATTGGCACAGGCAGTCGCCCGTCTGTGTTTGTGCTCCTGAAATGACAAAATGGTTTGTCGTAATCTTTCCCGCCAACTAAAAACATCTGTGATTTTAACATCTCAATAAAAAAAAAAAATCTGCTTTGCTAAATATTTTTTTCAGCACAGACAGGAGACTCATCTGTTGTGTAGCAGACGGGCAGGTAGTTTAGAATGAGGGTTCGGTGCTCGTGAGATATTGAGAAATATGAATTCATTTTCTCCTTCACTTGTTGTTCTATGAATATTAATCAGAACTGCTGTTTCTGCAGGAGGAGGATGCCACAGGGACCGAGCAGGACCAGGAGGAGAGGCGCTGGAACAAGAGGACCCAGCAGATGCTGCACGGCCTTCAGGTACTGGGCCCCCTTCCACCCCATTTAGTGGGTGATAAACGCTTCCCTCACTGACGTCATGGCCAAGTCCATTGGTGTTTATTAGCTTGAGGGAAATGTGTAGTTTGCTTGTGTATTTAGTATTCTAATACTGCACTAATGGATGAGTGAAGCTCTCCCTTACCATGTGGAGTGGTCATCCTCATCAATTATAAATCTGCATGTGCTATGTATATGGTGTATGTAATGAACTTGATCCTTGCAGATTATGCTAACGATAAGTGCACTGTAGGCTCTCGTTCTCTGATGTTGGCAACACTGGTTTTTACAGTCTACAGGTGGCATATTGTCCAGTGGTAGCAGTCGGGGAAGCTCCAGAAATTTGTTTTGCTGCATTTAGCCACAAAATGTTGAACATCTGTGTAATGTTCTGTCCTCTGGATCCTATACGATTGGTTTCAGGGGCTTTTGCATCTGCTCTGATTTCAGTTTTTGGCAGAATGAATATTTCACAAATGATCCTGTTGCACTTTATCCTTATTCTACAACCACATGCATAGACAATGAAGTTTACTTTGCTAATGGAAAGTTGTTTTTTTTGTTTTTTTTTGTTTTTTTTTCCTCTCTACCTGAATGAGGTTACCTGTGGATATGGTAGGAACAGCTTTGATTATAATGACCCAAAAGATGCGGCCTGCAGAAGGTTTTTTAGTAGATTTGTGTCCTTTTAGTTGCAGAGCAATTGACAGGCTGAGAAGAACTGGGTCAAGGCTAATTATAAGGGTGCATTCACACGACCGTATGAATGGATCACATTCATTCCACAATTTTGCGGCACGGGTGCGGACCCATTCATTTCAATGGGGTCGCAAAAGATGCGGACAGCGCACGGTGTGCTGTCCGCATCCATTGTTCCATTCTACGGCCCCGCCAAAAATATAGAGGATGTCCGATTGTCTGCAACTGCGGACAAGAATAGGCATTCTCTATATAGAGCAAAACACTTGCGGTCGTGTGAATGCAGCCTATGTCTCACGATATCTATCTCTTTAGGCACATATGAAAATTAACCTGAGATGAGTCCTGTCCCGGAGATGAGTCACGTACAGGACTCATCTCAGGTTAATTTGCAGATGTATCAAATTTGTTTTTTTGACGCAATAAAAGCACACAGAGCTATGGGGACTGGGTATTGCGGATGTGCTAGCGGCCATCTAGCAACCAATGTCCTCGGCTCTATACACAAAATCCCGGTGACAGGTGAACAGTAATAAAGCTATGGAGTGTAGGTGGCATACACTCGTGCACCTTTTGTTAATAGTAGTGTATCTTTGCTAGTGTTTTACAAACGCCATTTTCTTTTTTTCCTTTTTATTTTGCAGAGAGTCCTTGCCAGAACTGGTGCAGAATCCATAAGTTTGCTTGACCTGTGTCGAAACACAAACCGGAAGCAAGCGGCAGCCAAGTTCTACAGCTTCCTCGTCCTTAAAAAGCAACAGGCGATTGAACTTACCCAGGAGGAGCCCTACAGTGACATCATCGCCACGCCGGGGCCAAGGTTTCATGTGGTGTGATTTGCTTCAACAGCAGCCAAAGCAAGCGACTTCACAACCCGTACGAACCTGTATGCTGGAGCTTGCATGGCAGAGTGGTGTAATTAGGCTTCCCTGAGCGCCATGCCGGTCAGCACCAGGTCACGTCGGTGATCTCATCCCTGGTTGTTCTCTTGGTTTCTGGCTGGTTTAATATGTACAAAGTTTGCCCCCTTTTTTTTTTTTTTTTTTTCCTCTTCCATGTAACATCTATTTTTAATGGGTTTTAAGTGTGGATGGGTGAATGTGATATATATTTTGTTCTTGGTCACAGACTCATTTTACAAGTTCTTGAGGTTAAAAAAGAAAAACCAGGGTAGAGCAGTGAGGAAATGCTGAGGACAGGGGTGTGCAGTATTTATGGCCGCGCTTCTTCCACCTCACGTTATACTCACCTGGAAAATGTTTTTTTATACTTGTCAGATCTTGGTCACGTTTTTATGTTCTTTGGTCGATTTGAAGTTTGCAGCAGATATATCCGGTAAAAGATTTTGTATGAGAAGCTCAAACCTCAAATTTTTGGTTTTAAATTTCTAGACGTTTGAGTTTATTACTCTTATGATCACTTTTAAGATTGAACTTTTGCTGTTCAGCTTGTTCATTTCTCTCCATTTTATGATCACCCCATGTTCTTGTCCACTTTTAATAACTTTGTTCATGTTAAGTTAATACGAAATGTTGGGACACTTTGTAATATACAAGAGATGACGTGGGATGTCTTAGGAACTGCAGCCGATGGGCTTCATTGTTACATTCATGCAGATCTCCACATATATAGATCTCCTTGTTGTCAGTGGGCCAGCTAAATCAGTCAAAATGAGGTCTTGATAAATCATGGATACATATGAGAAGATATCAAGGAAGTCTCTTATCTGAAATCACTGTCAGTTTACAGAATGAATGGGGTTCTGTAGAAATCAAAGCCCCCTTGGCACTGTTCAGATGTTTTTTTACTGGAAATGACCACAACTGAAGCATACATCATTGGTTTTATGGTGCTTCTCTTAGTCTACTTTCACACTCGTCCAAGACTGATCCGCACAAAATGTGAGTGTGAAAGTAGCCTTAGATTGTTCGATTTCTAGTAAAAGTTTGAGTAGGACAAAAGGAGTTTGGGCTCTAGTGCTTATTTAAAGGTCTTCCGAGGTCAGACCGCCAATGTGATATCCAGACGTCTCTGTGACCAACAGATTATGGTGACTACATTTTTCTGGTCAATGCTGCTGCATGGACACGTGTGTGTTTGTGTATAATGGGACCTGTCAACATTCCTGACTTGGGTTTTAGTAAATGTATTTGTCACCACGTTAAAGCATATTTTCATAGAATTCTACATTCTGTTCCTCCTTTATTCATCCTGGAAATCTGCCTAAAGTGAGAACTAGTTATCGGTCAAGGGCGTGTCCCTACAGTCTGGTGCTGAAAGTCGGGCTGTGTAGATGCACACCCGTTTGACGATGAAAAGGGTAGCATCCTGTTGTCAGCTTATTCACAAATTTACAGTAAGAATAACCGAGGAACGGCACAACAATTCTAAAAAAAAAATTCACTGTAAAAAGTAACTAATATTTCACAGTAGTGTATCAAAGGTTTTGATTGCTGAGGTTCTGAGTGCCGAGACCCCCTGCCGATCACTAAAACGAGGATGAAATCATTGGAGGAGATTTGTTAAGTGGTGCAAAGGAAAACTGGCTTAGTTTCCACCTTTCGTTTTCTGGGGCTCCTTGGGACAATGAGAGAATTAAGCAGATTGGTTGCTATGGGCAACAGAGCAGTTTTCCTTTGCACTACTTTTTATAAATCCCCTCGTCCCCATTGAGCGCTGTATTATTGCTGACAATAAAAAGCAAAGACTGTCTGCATAGAAATTCTGAGGCTGTCTTCAGCATGGAGAGGCGGCGCTCCATGGGATTCTGAAGTCTTGTTTTAGTGATTGGTTGGGGTCTCATCGCTTAGACCCCAACCAATCAAACTTGATATTTCTCTTTTATATAAAACTTTAGATGGGGAACTGTAGTCTCCCTTTAAATGACTGAAATAGCGGTCTGGAGGAGTGACGGGTCCCATCTCTGTATCGGTGTGTGTGTGTGCAAAAATAACGAAGTGTCGCAACATTTAGTATAATGCTAAATGAGCCCGGGTTATTAAACTGCGGAGCAGCGCTCCTCGCCTGCAGAATGGCAGCTCCACGTGTGAGGACACGGCTACACTTTTATTTATGTCTTGTGGGGTCTCCAGAATTACAACACAAGGCGATGTCTTTATGGACAGCCCTATCTTTTATTTTATGGGGGGTTTGGGGGTATTTTTTTTTTTATTGGCTTTTATTCTACTTTTGTAGTAGGAAATGTAAAATATTCCTGTAAATAGTTACACATTTTTAGTATTAAGGCATTAAAGGAAAGTTAAGTAATACATTCTTCTGTCTTTCTGTATTTTTCTCTCATTGCAAAAAAGTGGAAATGTAAAATCTGCTTATTGTCCAAGTGGATTCCCCGGATGTAAGAGGGGAGTGGATTAGACCCTCCTGATCCTTGGTGTCGTTTTATAGCCTTATTTTACAGTAATTCTTTGTAGTCTGCAGATTGTTCAGTTCATCTTGGTTATAATTCATGGATATGTTTTTGTGACAGTTTAGAATCATGGCTGCACTTGGCATTGGTTCTTTTGGACAACCCCTGTGATTAGCTTAGATCGGGGAATGATCAACCTGCGGCCCTCCAACTGTGTTGTAAAACTACTACTCCCACCATGCCTTGCTGTAGGCTGTTCAGGCATGCTGGGAGTTGTAGTTTTGCAACAGCTGGAGGGCCGCAGGTTGAGCTTGCCTTACTTAGATGGTACTATCTGTGGTTATTGCCTCTTTATTGCAGGGGAAATTAAGCACCATGCAACCTCCCATTGAAATCGGTGGACGTTGGCGAAATACACTGATTGCAGTAGTTCTCCTGGGGTTATTGGCTAATGCACGTGGCCTTAATGGGAATAGGTTGTCCAAGCAGTACATCCATATTAAAGGGGTTGTCTAACCAGAGGCGGCCCCTTTCATAATGCAGCAATCATCCACTCGGTGCTTGTCCTGCTCCAGTCAGGAATTTGCCAGTGGAGATGAATGGCTGCCATGTGAATGAGAGCTAATCACATAGAGCAGCTTTCCCTCCTGGATCATAGAACGGGGGTGGAAACCCTATATATGCCCTAATGGGGACCTATAGACAGGAGTTATGTTCATGAGGCAATGTCCTTACATTTTTCTGCCTTCAACCATGACCTTGAATAGACCAGAGCTCAGCAACCTTCAGCACTTCAGCTGCTGTGAAACTACAACTCCCAGCGTACGCACTTGCTCAGCTGTACTTGTAACTCCTATAGAAGTAAATGGAACATTTTGGGAATTGTCGTTTCACAATGGCTGCAGTGCTGATCCCTGGCATAGAGAAATCTTGAACATTTTCTCTTGGCACTCAGCATTACACAGTCCTTCAGTTATTCCTCCTAGAGATGTTTAAAAAGGCTGGTACTATAGGCACAAGTATCCTGTGAACACATTGCTGTGTAGCACTTCCTCTGTCGCAGTTAATGTAAGTGAATGGGGTCATATTGCTCCCCACAGATTGGCACCACCTGAAGTTGCAAAAAATTCAGCAAAGTCGCGTCAACTTCATGTTACCTGGGGTGAGGCAGTGCTACAGGGCAGGCCCCAGGCTAGGATGACTGCTGTGTGTGAGGCTGTGCAGAGAAACCCCCTATGAAAAAAGAAATGGTAATATCCAGTTACCTATTCCTACATTTGCAGGAGGGATAACAGAGGGACTGCACAAATAGAGTTAAAGACCATCTGTCAGCAGGTTTGTCCCTATGACACTGGTTGACCTGTTTGTGTGCACTTGGCAGTTGAAGGCGTCTGTATTGGTCCCATGTTCATATGTGCCAGCATTGCTGAGAAAACATGTTTAAATATATACAAATGAGTCTCTATGAGCAACAAGGGTGTTACCATTACACCTAGAGGCTCCGCTCTCTGCAACTGCTGTGTCCTCTGCACTTTGACAGAACCAGGCAGTGAAAATATCATCACCCCTGGCCCTGTCAATCATCATGGAGAGGGTGCTGCAGTTGCAGAGAGAGCAGAGCCTCTAGGTGTAACAGTAACCCCCCTGTTGCTCCTTGAGGATCATTTGCATATATTAAAGCATTTTTCTCAGTAATGCGGGCACATATGAACATGGGACTAACACAGACGTCTTCAGCTGCCAAGCGCACATGTAACAGGTCAGCCAGTGTCATAGGTACAAAACTGCTGACAGATGCCCTTTAAAAAAAAAAAAACTCCATTGTCAGGAAAGCTGATTGCTCTGCTTTAGCTCTTTATCATTGGAATATGCATGGATTATTGCATTACTACATTTCTGTCCGAACATTATAAATGTCAATTATGATCCACATCATGGAGAGAGAAATCCTTGATTTACCTGTCTGCATATCTTTAGTGCTGGCTGCTTAGTGAGGTGATGTGCAGCTTGCATGGCTCACAGTAAAGGCATCGTGACCTGCTGAACGTGTGGTGGCTCTGCTCTACTACATGTGTTACTCTCAGACGTCTGTACATTTCACTGCTGATACTGCACACTCCTGTCGTTCTGGTTAACAATCTAAAATCTTTGTTCACTTCCTTGGAGCAGTTCCCACTACCACTATTCAGGCCAATGGTCTCCAGCCTGTGGCCCTCTAGCTGTTGCAAAACTACAACTCCTAGCTTGCCTGAACAGACTACATATATTAGGGCGTGCTGAGAGTTGTAACTTTACAACAGCTGGAGGGCCACAGGTTGAGCATCCCTGCTTTAGGCCAATGGTCTCCAGCCTGTGGCTCTCTAGCTGATAAACTATAACTCCCAGCAGGCTCATGGGATGTTGGGAATGCAGTTTTACAAGAGCTGGAGAGCCACATGAGAGTTTACTGCTTTAGACTTGGCCTAATGAATAATCACTTTTAATGTCTGTGGGGAAATTAAAGGGAACCCGTCACATTGCATAGAGCATGGTATAGAGCAGGAGGAGCTGAGCAGACTGTAGGGAAAAATGTAATGGATTGGAATCCCTGTTATTTCTAAGCCTGGAGTCCAGTAGGTGGTCATGTCAGTGGTGGACTGCTGTGGATCACTGATGGCACCGCCCACTGGACTCCTAAGCAGGGACTTTATTGAATAAATACGTTAATACAGAACCTTTTCTCTACAAAATACACTTCTAATCAGTTCATGCTGCAGGTAGGTCTGAACGTGCAATGTGACGGGTTCACTTTTAACTGATAACTGCTTGTATTTGCATCATGTAAGGCGGACAGGAACCAGTAGTTCAACATGTACCTACCCTGACTTCTGTGATATGGTCAGTTTTTACTTAAAATCATTTATTTTATTTTATCTGTTATGCTAGTGTGAACTTGACCATAAGACAGGAAGGCGTGGCACTTTAAACTGAATGCCCACCCATGAACACGGTTGTCTTTTTCTCAAAAATTGGCAAGAACTTCAGCACTGATATCTTTAGAGCAGTTTGAACTTTGCTTTCCTGACACAGGGATCCTAATTCTCTGCATAGACGGTGACCATGTCAGCCTAAAGATCACCACTAGAGGGAGCTCAGAAGGAGACTGCATACTGTTTTTAATATTAAACTATCACAGTATCCACTAAGCTCCCTCTAGTGGTGGCTGCAAGCAGACTGATCATTATTTCACTTCTATGCAGGGGATATGGAGCTCTGTGGCAGATAGGAAGGTACTTAGAAGTTGACCTGAATGACGCAGATGGGCATTCTCCTTAATTTACCCCATTTATTGTGTTTTTTTTTTTTTTTAATCTTATTTCCTCAGTTGTTATTTACTAGGGTTTTAAATGTGATTTCTCATTACCCCCCAACCCACCCTTAAAAATAAAAAAATCTATGTATTTGAAGATAATTTAAGCATTTGTCGCAGTTTTCCAGTCCACCATAATTTAAAAGAAAGCTTTAAGCACGCTTTGCTCTTTTCTATTTGACGTGCCTCAGAGCCCCTCCCCTTTGTATAAAGAGATTGTAGATAACGTGGATGTTCTAATTATAGAAAATTAATCTTTCTTGTTGCGCCATTTGGTCGGTTTTCATTGCTTCTTGAGAATAATTGTTCATGAATATAGTTGATATGCCGTGTTATGTATAACTTTTCTAATAAAAGCCTTGATAATCTTTATCCTGGTGTTGGTTTTATCGAGAAGAGCTCTATGCAGTGTTGCCTCATTGCAGGGTTTAGGGTATGTTCACACTGGAGTAGATAATCCACAACATTTTACTAAATGTTATCAGCGATGTAAAAATTTGCCAGAGCAGATTTAAATCTGGAGCATAGCAATTTGTTGAGGATTTTCACACTTTGCAATGCATATAGGATCTCAATACCGGATGAAAACTCTTCAGTTTCGTCCCCAAAACGATAGTGTGAAAGTAGCCTTAGCCGTCATGCACACGGCCATTGTTATTTCCACAAAATACGGATAATGGCCATGTGCATCCTGCACTTTCCCCAGTCCCTATATACCAGTGCCTATACTTTGTCTGCAAAACAGGTACGAATAATACATTTTATAATTTGCAGAACTGCCACATGGATAACATCCGTGTGCTTTCACATTTTTGCCGCCCCATAGAAATAAATGGGTCCATGTGCAATCCACAAGAAATGCAAATCATATGTGGACAAAAAAATGTGCGCAAGGCCTTAAAGGGAACCTGTCACCTAGATTTTGGGTATAGAGCTGAGGACATGGGCTGCTAGATGGCCGCTAGCACATCCGCAATACCCAGTCCCCATAGCTCTGTGTGCTTTTATTGTATAAAAAAAACGATTTGATACATATGCAAATTAAGTGTAATTTATGTTTAGGGTAACAATGAACATTTAGAAACCCTCAGTGAGGGTAGCATAGGTTCCCTTTTAAAGGCTATAAACAACTTTGGGGGCAATTTTATATATTTTTTTGTACGCATTTTGCACTAAAATCTTGTTTTCAATTGGTCTTAAAAAAATAAAATAAAAATATGGAGCCCTTTTTGTGTACATGAGATGCTCTAGTAGCAGCCTCTGGATTTTCTATTTTACGTCAGTTGGGGAGTTGAGGAGCTCCTTATCTCTGCTAATGTGGCTTAAAGAGGACCTTTCACTAGTTTAAAAACTAACTATATCAGTGGACAGAGCGGCGCCCAGGGGTCCCCCTGCACTTACTAGTATGTCTGGGTGCCGCTCCATTCGCCCGGTACAGGCTCCAGTGTCTGCAGCTCCCTCTGTTGTACTGGGCGGAGTTTTTGTATTAGGCGTGTCCCTTGCTGCAGCGCTGGCCAATCGCAGCGCACAGCTCATAGCCTGGCTATGAATGGAGCGGTGCCCAGACATACTAGTAGGGCTGCACGATATGGGAATTTTGTGCGATTAGGGCCCTAAAACTGCGATAACGGTATGCGATATTTTAAGGGAATTGTGCTAGAGGTCTATTTGCTTGGATTTTCAAGGCAAAAGCAGACAGAAATTACTGATAATGCAGAAATGTAGTTATGCTTAACTCAAGAACTGAAATGCAGTGTTTTTCAAAATAAAACATCTTTTACTAAATTATATAACATATTTGCATTACTGAAAGTACAAAATACAAAACTTGCCATTTTCTTAATAGCACTGCACAGAACAGATAAACAGAATACATAGAAGAACATTTGTTCATTAAAATAACGACTTGCCTCCAGCCCCTCCTCCCTCCCCGCACTGTGCAGCATAGCGGCCGGCGATACATCCGTGTCAGCCACCCAAAAAGTCAACCATCGCTTTATAAGACGCACTGCCATTTCCCCCCACTTTTGGGGGGGAAAAAGTTTCTTATAAAGCGAAAAGTATGGTAATATAATTGCAGCATTTTTGGGTCGGCCAATTGGCGATTGCGATATGGCGATTAATTGCGATTGCTTTGGCAATATATTGTGCAGGCCTACATACTAGTAAGCGCAGGGGGACCCCTGGGTGCCGCTCTGCCCACTGATATAGTTAGTTTTTAAACTAGTGAAACGTCCTCTTTAAATAAGTGTTTGACCTCTTAGCTTAGAGATGAGGTTTATTAGATGACCCGTAAAAAGTGATGGTACCAGTCGCACAGCTAGAAAAAACTGTTTACCCCTTTGACAGAACAGCGCAGTATCTAATATAAAGAGGAGTGTCTGTGTGTATGTCCACTAAAGGAATCCGCACTGTCGCACTTACAATCACGAAATTTGGCACACAGGTACATCCGGTTTTAGACCGGGGTATCGGCTCTCTAGTTCCTGAGATATTCCCAAAAAATAAATCGGCCAATAGAAGCTCGGAGGCCCTTAGTCTTCACATACAGTTTTACACTAGGTTTCCATAACAACCCAGCCATTATTATTCACTGCTGTAGGTCAGCTTTAAAGGGGCAGGGTGCTGTGCATATCACTGGATCTCTGGCCACCCTAGGGGCAGGCTGCTGTAGAGGCCACTTAAGGGGGCGGGGTGTTGTGTAAATCACTGTTAAGGATACGGGGTACTGTGGAGGTCATGAATAAAGGGGCGGCCACTGTGGAGGTCACTGTTAAGGGAGCGGGGTACTGTGGCAGTTAGGGCTGCAACGATTACTCGATGTAATCAATGCAAAAAAAATCCTCAATGCAATGTCCCTGCATCAAGGATTTGTTTTAATCATGTGACCATGGACCATGAGTGATGTAAAGCTGGCTATCACTCACTGCTCCATGTGCTGCACTGACCAGGGCCTTGCGTGCACACATCATCCGCGCACTGCCTGACCCTGGTCCAACCTAGTGCATGCTGGGAAGAAGACGATAGACGACGTGGTCCTTCTCCTGCGGACTCCATGTCAGCCAGCCGCGCACGCCAGGAAAGGTAAGTATTCTCATTAGCAGTGGCCTAAATCTGCTGGTGGTGGAAGGTGGGGCGGGGTTGTGTGGCACCCGTGATTTGAAGGGGCTGATGGCGCTGGGGGACATACATGGCAATGGCATAGAGGGGCTGGGGGAGTGGGACAGGACATACATGGCAATGTAGGGGCTGATCTGATGACATTGGTGGAGTGGGGGACATGATGGCATGGAGGGGCTGATGGCAGTGGGGGACATGATGGTATAATGGGGCTGCCGGCACTGGGGGACATGGCATGGAGGGGCTGATGGCACTGGGAGACATGGCATGGAGGGGCTGATGGCACAGAGGACTGAAGACATGGGGGACTGATGGCATGGAGTGGGCTGATGAGGATTTATAAAGGAAAATGTTCTTTTAATTAATTTTTTTCTTATTAGAGTGTACTAGATTCACAGTAGGAATAATCGATAGAATACTTGATTACTAAAATAATCAATAGCTGCAGCCCTAGTGGCAGTCACGGTTAAAGGGGCAGGGAATGGTGGAGGTCACAGTGAAGGGGGCTGTAACCTATGGTCAGTGTTAAGGGGTGGGTGCTGTAGAGGTCACTGTCAAAAGGGCGGGCCCCTGTGGAGGTCACTGTCAAAGGGGTGGGGTGCTGTGGAGGTCACTGTTAAAGGGGCAGGCTGCTGTGAAGGTCAAAGTTAAGGGGGTGTGCTGCTGTGGAGGTCACTGTTATAGGGAATACTCTATCTTTTTAACGACACACAAACATTAAAGGGTTTCTACCACCAGAAATACCGTAATGTAGCGGACTGACATTAGCGATGCGCCCATGTCAGCACTACATAACAGTATGTTTCTAACGTTAGTCCCTGCAGCCGTTTTTGTTAAAAAAGCACTTTTATTATATGCTAATGAGTCTCTAGGTGCTATGTGGGTGTAAAATCAGCACCTAGAGGCTCCGTCTACTCACCCATTATCCCGCCCAGGTCCAGTGTTGTGCCCGCCCAGCTCCTCTTGATTGATGCCACTGTTCCCTGCATTGTTCGCGAAATCCTGCGCCTGCGCCGTTCACTTCTGTCTTCGGCGCAGTCGCAGTGAGTGAATGATGCGATCCTGGTGCCGGCTTCCTCACTGCGCCTGCGCCGACCACGTCACAGTGAGGAAGCCGGCATCAGGAGAGCGGCCTTCACTCACTGCGCCGAAGACAGAAGTGAACGGCGCAGGCGTGGGATTTCGCGAACAATGCAGGGAACAGTGGCATCAATCAAGAGGAGCTGGGCGGGCACAACACTGGACCTGGGCGGGATAATGGGTGAGTAGACGGAGCCTCTAGGTGCTGATTTTACACCCACATAGCACCTAGAGGCTCATTAGCATATAATAAAAGTGCTTTTTTAACAAAAACGGCTGCAGGGACTAACGTTAGAAACATACTGTTATGTAGTGGTGACATGGGCGCATCGCTAATGTCAGTCCGCTACATTACGGTATTTCTGGTGGTAGAAACCCTTTAAATGAAATAGATTAAATATACCCATGCAAAGCCGGGTCCTTCAGCTAGTTTTTAATAAAGGCCAATTGAAAATCAGATTTTTAGCCAAAAATGAGTAAAATGCAATCCTGAACAAAAATTGCCTCTGAAGGTGTACATAGTCTTTAAGGGCTTATGCATACTACAGTGTGTATTTTGTGGTCCTCAAAAAATACAGACGACGACCACCATGTGCATTCCGTATTTTACGGAACAGCTGGCCCCTAATAGAACAGTACTATCCTTGTTCGTATTTTGGACAATAATAGGACATGTTCGATTTTATTTTTTGGGGAACGGAAATATGGAAACGGAATGCACACGTGTTTTTGAGGATCCATTGAAATGAATGGTTCCACATACGGTCCGCCCAAAAAAACAACAACTAACGGACACTGGAAGCAAATACGTTCGTGTGCATGAGCCCTAAGCCTGCATTACACTGGCTGATTTTCCAGTAGACAATTGCTAACAAGCATTTGCATGAGTGTAAAACTGCCGCCAATTGCGCGTTCATTGGGCAATCCAAATCTTTTGAAATGTTAAAAAAAAATATCATTTACAGGCGGCAAATTGTGGTGTCTAATAACGATCTGCTGTCGGCAAAGCTCTATACAGCATGGGGACGAGCAATAGCATGGCGATCGCTCCTCTCCATGCTGCAGAGGAGATCCCTGCATGTAATAGCACTGGTTTCCTCCACTAGTGAGCAGGTGGTTGTCGGGAGGGAATTATCTGCCACATCCGGCTATGTAATGCAGCTTTTCATTTCTATCCTGTGTGGGTAAATGCCCTTAGGCTACCAGCGCATGAGCAGGTTTATGCTTGGTTTTTCAGTGGAAAAAAAACTGCACTGTAGTATAGTACCAGCAAAGTGAAAGATTTGACAAATCTCATAAACACTGCATACTTTTCTGTTCGGACATTGACCTGACGTGCAGATTTTTAAATCCACAGCATGTCAACTGTTTGTGTGGATTTTTAGGAAGCATATGCAAAGAGAGATCAAAATCGGTAAGTAATAGATTGGATTTGGTGCAGAAATGGAGAAAAATCTGCCGAGTGCATGCCAGCATTTATTTTTTTAACTTCTGTAGGTCCTGTCTTTTTTATGGGGCCACAGAATAGACTTGCGGATGCGGACAGCACACAGTGGGCTGTCCACATGTCTTACGACCCTCTTGAAATGAATAGGTCCGCATCCGATGTGGACCAAACATACGGTTGTGTGAATGAGGCCCTACAGAGACGCTTCATGACAGCCACTACGGGCCATAGATAGATGACCTTATTGACTTCTAGGCATGCTCTGTGACCTGTGCAGAGGTCGTTGTACTGGCTCGGGAGGGGTTACTGTTGAAAACTCATCTCTACAGAACAGGAAGTATCAATTGTGAGGCTTAAAGGGGTATTCCGCTTGTTATATAAGATTAGTAGGGGTCCTATTGCTGGGACCCCCACCGATCACAAGAACGGGGGCCCCCCTGAAATAAACAGAGCGGCTGGTCGCACATGGCCGCTCTATTCATTACTATGGAGTTCCAGAGATAGATAAGTAGAGAGCTTGGCTAACGCTGAAATTCCCATAGAACTGAATGGCAGGGCCTATGCCCGACTGGCCGCACCGTTCATTGCAGTGGGTACGGGGGCCCTGGATCTTGTGATTTAATCCGATGTAATAGTTCCGATCCAATCTAATAGCTATTCCCTAACAACCGGAATATCCCTTTAAGTTGTCAGTGTAAAAACTTCAGGGTTTTATTTTTACATAGACATGGAAAATTAACATCACCAAAAGTTCTTTAAGTGGCTTCAGTGGTGATGTGTCTCTAAGGGGCACATGACCACTGAGCCCCGTGAATGGCTGCAGTTGTGCATGTGACATTGCACTGGACAGTAGTGTTGATCGAGCATGCTCGGCCGAACAGGAGTCTCCTCCCCGCACGTTTGTTGGCTGCTACGCAGCCAATAAACGTGCAGGTAGGTGCTGCCCTCACTGTAATGCCGTAGCAATGTTGGATCCTGACATTACAGGAATTGGCTGGCCGGAACGCGTCATCGGGTGCTATATAGCACTTGACGACACGTGGTTCGGCTCAGTCTTAGTCAGGGAGAACTGTGCTGAAGAAGGAAAAGATAGTGTAGGGAGTGAAATTTTTATTTTTTTTGTAAGTTTAAAAACTTGTCAGAGACCCAAAAGTCCTTTTAAGGACTATTGTTGTGTGTGGCAGCAGCAATATATATTTTTTGTGCAACCTGTGCTAAATTGCTAAAACTTTACAGACCCAAAAGGTCTTTTAAGGACTGTTGTGTGTGTGTGTGTGTGTGGGGCAGCAGCAATATCTATTTTTAGTGCATCCTGCGCTAAATGGCATGCAGTAGTTAGGCTGCTGCAGACAGCGACATCTCCTGTGTAATGTGTGCGCATCCCAAAAATATCTGACATCCAGTGTACTATTTCCGTAGACTGTGTCCGCTGCGGACAGCGACATTATCTGCGCTACATCTCCTGTGTAAAGTGTGCAAACCAAAAAAATATCAGTGACATCTAGTGTACTTTTTCTGTAGACGGTGTCCGCTGCAGACAGTGACATTACCTGGGGTACATCTCCTGTGTAATGTTTCCACATCCAAAATACCTGTGACATTCCCTGTAATTTTTGAATTAGCTGCTGGTGACAACATTACATTATCTGCGGTATATCTCCTGTGAGACATTTCCACATCCTAAATACCTTTTTAATTTTTTTGCTGCATACACTTACAAATCCTACGCTACTGTACGTGTGACATACATTTCAAGCATATATAGCATTTAATATGAAGAAGGCGAGCAGTAAGGGACAGGGAAGTGGCTGTGATGCTGCTGGTGCACGCAGAGGCCATGGCCCTGGGCACGTTGAAACTGTGCCTGCTGCCAGAACACAAGAAAAACAATCATCCACGATACCTAGCTTTATGTCCTAGTTTGCAGGGTGGTGCAGGACAACGCTCTCAGAGTCAGACCCTTGTGCCCAGGTGGTCGTTTGGATTGCAGCAGATAATGCTTCCAGTTGGTTAGGCACCACCCTGTCTTCCACCAAGTCCAGTCTCAGTAGCCAAGAGTTTGGTCAACACAATCCTCACCCTCAGGCCTCATGCACACGACCGTTTTTTTTGTTTTTTTTTAAGGTCCACGATCGTTTTTTCGTCCGTGGGACTTCCTTGTTTTTTGGAGGATCCACGGACATGAAAAATGAAAAAAAAATCTAAGTCAAGTTTGCCATTGAAATGATAGGAAAAAACGGACACTGATGACAATCTTGTGTGCATCCGTGATTTCTCACGGACCCATTGACTTGAATGGGTCTGTGAACCGTTGGCCGTGAAAAAAAATAAAAATAGGACAGGTCATATTTTTTTCACGGCCAGGAAAAACGGATCACGGATGCGGCTGCCAAACGGTGCATTTTCCGATTTTTCCATGGACCCATTAAAAGTCAATGGGTCAGTGAAAAAAAACGGAAAACGACACAACAGCCACTGATGCACACAACGGTCGTGTGCATGAGGCCTCACCCTGATCCTCCTTCCTCCCACCGTGGAGAGTCTTGCCAAACAAGTGATCCCACACTCGGATATTCCAAGGAGCTCTTTTCAGCACCATTCGTTAATTTGGGCCTCTCGACAAGCCCTGATTACCAAACTCTTGAGCATCCACAGTCGCAAGAAGATGACGGTGGGGAATGGCAATTAGTGTCTCAAGATGTTGTTGATGAGGATTAGACACAGTTGTCAATAACTGAGATTTTTGTTAGGTCAACAAGTCAGGAGGATCAGCAGAGTGAGGAAGTGGAAGAGGAGGTGGTGGACGATGAAGTCACTGACCCAACCTGGGAAGGAGGCAAGCCGAGCGAAGACAGCAGTACAGAGGGGGAGGGATCTACAGCACCGCAACAGGCTGGGAAGAGGCAGTGGGGTGGCAGAAGGGAGAAGGCGAGCCACACCAAACAGACCTGCAACTGTTCCCCGGAGCACACCTTTGTAGAAATTTCCCTTGCCAACGGGTAGGTGTTCCGCAGTCTGGCAGTTTTTTTTAAGAAAGTGTGGATGACAAAAGAATTCCAATTTGCTACCTGTGTCATACAAAAATGAGCAGGGGCATGAACACCACATGGCATCAAAGCACCATAATAGGTGGGCCGAACGCCTGGGTCCACAATCTGTGTCTGCGGGTCACACCACTGCCTCCTCTTCCCCTGTGTTAGGTGCTGGCCAAATCCCTGTCGAAGGCACAGGCCCGGATGCCTCCCGCCCTGCACCTGGACCTTCGCAAGCACCATCAGCGACCACATCCACTTCCGTGAACGCAAGCACAAATACCCAGCCACCCACCTACAGGCCATAGCACTAAATGTGCAACTTTCCAAATTACTGGTCCTGGAAATGTTGCCATTTAGGCTTATGGACACTGAGGCCTTCCGCAGCCTGATGTCGGCGGCCGTCCCTCGTTACGCAGTCCCCAGCCACCACTATTTTTCACAGTGTGCCGTGCCCGCCTTACACCAGCATGTGTCCCGTAACATCACCCGTGCCCTGACCAACGCAGTTACTGGGAAGGTCCACTTAACCACTGACACATGGACAAGTGCTTTCGGCCAGGGACGCTACATTTCCCTGACGGCACACTGGGTGAACATTGTGGAGGCCGGAAACGAGTCGTACCTTGGGATGCCAAGGATTGCGGGCCCTAATTCCATCAGGGTTTCCGCCACCACCTACTTTAGTGGCTCCAACCCCCCCACTTCACCTCAGAATTATCCTCTTGCAGCACCAGTCAGCCATCAGTTGGTAGCTGGAAGCAGTGGGGAAGCGTCAACAGGCCGTGCTTAAGCTGATATGCTTAGGGGACAAACAGCACACTGCCGCAGAGCTGTGGCCGGGGATAAGAGACCAGACTGAGCTGTGGCTCTCGCCACTCAACCTAGAACCAGGCATGGCTGTGTGTGATAATAGCCGTAACTTGGTGGCGGCTTTGGAGCTCAGCAAGCTCACACATCCCATGCCTAACCCATGTCTTCAACTTAGTGGTTCAGCGGTTTCTCAAAACCTACCCCAATTTGCCTGAGCTACTGATGAAGGTGCGTCGCGTGTGTGCCCATTTCCACAAGTTTTGACAGCTTCTGGTCTGTCAACGCTGTAGCAGCGCTTACAATTTCCAGCTCACCGACTGTTGTGCGACAGGAACACGCGCTGGAACTCGACGTTCCACATGTTGCCCAGGCTTTGTGAGCAGCAGAGGGCAGTAGTGAAATACCAGCTGCAACATGGTCGTCGCCTTTCCAGTCAGCTTCCGCTATTCACAAGCGAGGAGTGGGCATAAATGTCTGACCTCTGTGATGTTTTAGGAAACTTTGAGGAATCAACACAGATGGTGAGCAGCGATAACGTTATTATCAGCAGCACCATCCCACTTCTGTGTCTACTCAAACGCTCGCTGCTCACAATTAAGGACGACGCTTTGCATGTGGAAGAGGTGGAAATGTGGGAAGACATTACACAGGGTGATAGCCAGACCACCCTCAGTTCGTCTTCTCAGCGCAAATTGGATGATAATGAGGAGGAGGAGGAGCAGGAGACGGTTGCCTCCGCTACAGAGAGTAGTACCCATGGAAATTGAATTCCGTCTGTTCAGCGTGGAGGGGCAGAAGAGAAGGAAGAGGATGAGGAGATTGATAGTCATCCTCCTGATGACGACAACGAAGTCTTGCCTGATGGGACTCTGGCACACATGGCTGACTTTATGTTAGGCTTCCTTTCCCGTGACCCACACGTTTTATGCATTTTGGACAACAACGATTACTGGTTGTTCACCCTTCTCGACCCCAGCTACAAAGAGAACTTCTCATCTCTCATTCCTGTGGTGGATAGGACGAGCAAAATGGTGCAATACCAGTAGGTCCTTGTGGAAAAATTGCTCCAAAAATTTCCATCTGACAACGCTGGCGGCATAGTACGTGGTTCCTTGGGCAACCGAGGAGGGGAGACGAGGGGAACACACAACAGTTCCAACAGAGGCAGGGCAACACTCTCCAAAGCATGGGACAGTTTCATGACACTCCGCCAGCACCCTTACTCTGATGCGCGGCCTAGTGTCACAAGGAGGTAAAAATTTTGGAAGATGGTAAAGGAGTACGTAGCAGACCGTGTCAGCATCCTCAATGATCCCTCTGTGCCTTACAACTACTGGGTGTCCACCAGCAGGCCCTCACCTACAATCTTTTAGAGGGTCAGCTCACCTGCAGGCCCTTGCATATAATGTTTTAGAGGGTCAGCTCACTAGCAGGCACTCACCTACAATCTTTTAGAGGGTCAGCTCACCTGCAAGCCCTCACATATAATGTTTTAGAGGGTCAGCTCACTAGCGGGCACTCACCTACAATCTTTTAGAGGGTCAGCTCACCTGCAGGCCCTTGCATATAATGTTTTAGAGGGTCAGCTCACTAGCAGGCACTCACCTAGAATCTTTTAGAGGGTCAGCTCACCTGCAGACCCTCACATATAATCTTTTAGAGGGTCAGCTCACCTGCAGGCCCTCGCATATAATGTTTAAGAGGGTCAGCTCACCATCAGGCCCTCAACCATAATGTTTTACAGGGTCAGCTCACCTGCAGGCCCTTGCATATAATGTTTTAGAGGGTCAGCTCACTACCAGGCACTCACCTACAATCTTTTAGAGGGTCAGCTCACCTGCAGGCCCTCGCATATAATGTTTTAGAGGGTCAGCAAACCATCAGGCCCTCAACCATAATGTTTTACAGGGTCAGCTCACCAGCAGGCCTTCACCTACAATCTTTTAGAGGGTCAGCTCACCTGCAGGCCCTCGCATATAATTGTTTTGAGGGTCAGCTCACCAGCAGGCCCTCAACCATAATGTTTTACAGGGTCAGCTCACCAGCAGGCCCTCGCATATAATGCTTTTGAGGGTCAGCCCACCAGCAGGCCCTCAACCATAATGCTTTTTCGGGTCAGCTCACCAGCAGGCTCTCACCCACAATATTTTAGAGGGTCATCTCACCAGCAGGCCCTCGCATATACTGTTTTTGAGGGTCAGTTCACCAGCAGGCCCTCAACCATAATGTTTTTTTTGGGTCAGCTCACCAGCAGGCCCTCGCATATACTGTTTTTGAGGGTCAGCTCAACAGCAGTCCCTCCCCCCTAATGTTTTAGATGGTCAGCTCAGCAGCAGGCCCTCACCCGTAATGTTTTACACTGTCACCAGCAGGCCCTTGCTCCTAATGTTTTTGAGGGTCACCAGCAGGCCATCAATCATCATTTTTCATGGGTGTATGATGTCCTCCCTTATGTGTAATAAAGGGTGTATTGGAGTGCCGGTTCCTTGTGATTTTGGAAACCCTTTCACTAGGTGCATAGGCTTTATAAGTGTAGGAGTCCAACTACCTGAACAATTGAAGCACAATATGAATGAGGCCCTCCTTTATGTGATATACAGGTTGTATCGGAGTGCCTCTTCCTTGTAATTTTTGGCAGCACTTGCACTTTATAGAGTATATAAGTAAATATACAGGAAAGAATGTTTCCTAACAATTTTTCCTCTAAAATCGATTTTATCTTCGGTTTTGTGCGTATTATTGTCAGTCTATAAAAGTGGCGTACTACTCGGACAACATCGTTCCCAGCAGCGACCTGGGAGTCCAAGATGCATCCAGACATCCTCCCCATGCTGTTCCCGAACCAATTTCTGCCCTTTTCCTATGAACCAGACACCCTCCCCTCTTCAGAGCAGGGGGTGCCTGGTTTAATGCTCGGGTTCTCCCATTAACTTACATTGTGCTCTAGTGCTCGATCAACATTATTGGACATCCCACTTCCAGTCCACAGTAAGCAGCAGGAATGGAGCGCCGGTGACTAGGTAAGTGGCTTTGTTTTTTTAAGCCTGAGCATCATCTTAGCCATAATTAATGTTGCTGTGGGGGTTGGACAACCCCTTTAAGCATGTTTAAGTTAAAATCTTGATTTAAGCAATAGGTCATTTTTGGATGATTCAGTTGTGTCCCCCCTATGTGTATAATAAATAATTGCAAACGCAGTCAACTCACACAACCAAAGCGGTCTTCTACAGTCACCACCCAAAAAGCCTCAATGCTACTTGTTTCTACTGGATATTTTCTTCAGTACTTCTACATTCTGTAGGGTGATGATCTTTCTTCCTGCAGAGCCTCTTTTTCCTTGTGTAGTGACTTGGCGCATGCGCAGTTACACCTGACTGCAGAGGGAGTATGTGCCTGCCCTAGCTCAGTAGTACTGGGTCTAGCTGCAGGACAATGTAGTTTTTTAGTGTGAAGCGGTGGTCGCTGGTCGTGCAGGACCACCCACAGTCAAGATAACAGACTGGAAGAAGAAAAACACAAGTCTATTTGGGCATGTTAGACTATTTTCTAAAGTTATAAAGTTTTGGGATGACCCATTTTTAAGGCGAAACTTGGATCACCTTGAATTTCAATAGTTTTCAGTGGCTTGATTTGATAAAAAGTTGCCGCAGATCTACCTGAGACTTCCTGGCAGCAAAGTAACTTCATCATGGAGCAGGCTCTTTCATTTTCTCAGTAAGATAAATTGTTCTCTTCCTAATCCGATCTAGCCTTGTGCCAAATACCAAATTCCCATCAGATGGTAACAAAGACAAGTTATCTATGAGATGAGATGGTCTCGTTCCTGTCTAAGAGCCTGAGGCATCTGCAGCCTGATATTGATATAGATTTTTCTGCCAAATAAAGAAAATCTGAAGACGTCTTGCTTTGCGGTCTTGCCAGTTGAATCCCACAAAGGAACTCTAGCAGACTTTGAGTGAATCGTTGTCCTACAACTACTACAGTAAAGTATGTGACCCAGCACTAGGTCTAACCCTATGCACCATTATCAGAGTTCTATGACGCCACCCTCCTGTGACCCCAATATGCTACATGGGTCAACTTCTCTTGAACACTTCATAGTGATCTTATTCCAGGTCAGATTATTCCACGGAAGATTTATATTGTGGCCATAAAACAAAGCAAAATTCATTCTTAGGACGCAGCTGTTTCTTTGCCTTTCTATGCAGGAACAGACAGCACTGCCTCAATTACTGATCATCTGCATGTAACTAAGGCCTCATGCACACGACCGTTGTGTGCATCCGCGTCCGTTCCGTCATTTTTTACCGTTTAGCGGAGGTCCCATTCATTTCTATGGAGCTGTGAAAAAAAACTGATAGTCCTCCGTTTTTTCTCCGCATCCGTGATCCGTGATTCCAGTCCGTCAAAAAAATATAACCTGTCCTATTCTTGTCAGTGGAAAATGGAGGATGGACCCATTCAAGTCAATGAGTCCGTAAAAAAAAAAAAAATGATGCACAACTGGTATGTCATCCGTGTCCGCGTACGTTTTTTTCTACAAAACCTTGGTGCAATAAAATTTCACTTTTCATTAACCTTCCTTTTTTTTCCCCTGTCATACAAAAAAAGGAAGACACAAGGAAACACAAGTGAAGCAAAATCACTGACAGTGAAAAAACACTGTCGTGTGCATGAGGCCTTAAAGGGATAGGTCATCAGTGTAAACCAGTCGATTTGCCACGAATTTCCTGGCGCATTGTGGTAACAAGTAAATTTTTCCTGAAATGGCTGTAAAAAAAAAAAAATACATACCTCATCCATTTGATGGAGAGTCCGTCGCGACCATCTTAATTGAAGAAAGCAGTCCAATTCTCGTACGCTCTGACATGTGACGTCATCACACTGGGCCAGCGTAGTGATGTCAGCGCGCTCAAGTATTGGCATGTTTTCTTCAATCAAGATGGCTGCGTAGGCCTCCTCCGCAATCAAATGGATGAGGTGAGTGTATATATTTTTTTGTATTAACCCCCTGATAGGCTGAAAGTGACTCTCAGATGCTGCGATCTGCGTTGAAAACGGCTCCTGAGGGGTTAAATGACAGGGGTTGGCGTGATCGCTGTTACTCGTCATTGCACCTGCTCTATACAATGGAATTCCATTCGTAACTAATCAAATTTCTTGTCGAAGTTCGGCGAACCAGACGAATTAAATTTTTGAATCCACGTCACTGATCTCTCGTTACATACATGGCTGAGCTACAGTGAATGTGCTTGATAAAGACCAGAGGTGATCGAAACGTCGCTAGTGGACGGAGCTAGAAGCAGAAGGATGCATCTGCAGTGTAATGGCCCTGCTGTTGTATGGCAGCTCAGCTGCCATTAAACTGAAGAGGAGCGGAGCAGCGGTATGTCTGCACCGGAAATACACAGTGCATGGAGCCTTCCGTCCACTGTATAGTTTCCAGCACCGACAACTGCCCAAAATACCTCATAAGTGAAGGTGTCATGTGTTGGACCGCCATATCGTTGACTTATCCTGAGGATAGGTCATCAATATCTCAGTGCCGGAAAACCTCTTTAATCTATCTTTATAGCAATCAGAGCTTCTTTTTAAAAATCTGTCTGCCTGCAGCCACCACTAGAGGGAGCTTGCTGCTTACTGTGTTATCATTGAGTTCAATGTATAAGCAGTTTCCTGTAAGCCTCTGAGCTCCACCTTGTGGTGGCTGCATTGAAGAGTTGTTGGTACCTTATTGAAATGTCTTTAAAAATATCTCGGACAATAACAATGCAAGAGACATCATTAAAATGACGGCCGCACTAAAGATAAAATATTACACACAGGATAATGCTGCCTAAGAAAACTCTGCTACCTCATGCCTAAGAAAACTTCTAAGTTATTCCTGTACATTGTATCGTCCATCAGAATAGCAGCTTTTATGTTAAATGTGACATTTTATGCATGGTCAGGATCAGAACAATTCCGTATCTCTCCCATTCCGCTGAGCTTGGTTACGAGGAGTGTGAAATTCTTGAATTCGTGTTCCCTTCAAAGACGTTCATCAGTTCCCAGCTCTGAGGCTCCGCAGAATCCCCACAGAGGCAAATTTGAGCTGTGGCTAAATTGATGCCATGCCTCGTTCTGTCCATACAGCCTGATCTCCTTTATACAAGCCAAGGAAGAAAACCTAGAAGAGCAGCACTGAGGGAACAATGGGTAAAACCGTAACGATGTGCTGCATTACGCTTCTTTCAGACAAGTGAGTTTTCCACCCGGATGCAATGCGTTTAGTGAATGCATAGCCTCCGGACTGAAGCCTGGCCCATTCGCTTCAATGGGTCTGTGCATTTTTTTTTTCACGCATCATCTCTGCGTTTAGGAAAAATCGCTGGATGTTCTATATTGTGTGTTTTTTTCACGCAACCCTGGCTTCATAGAAGTGAATGGGGCCTGTGTGAAAAACGGAAGATGTCCGGATGCATTGTGTTTTCCACTGATAGTTCCTGGGAGATGTAGATTGTTATTCTTCAGTGAAAAAACGCATGCAATTAAGGCAGAAGAAACGCACATACTGAATGCAATTGCAGAAAAATACAAATTGAAATTGTGTGCAAAACCATCTGGATTGCATGCATTTAAAAAAAAAAAAAAAAAAAATGAAAATTTTCTAATTACATCTCCCAGCAACCATCAGTGAAAACGCATTGCATCCGGATCCCTTCCATTTTTCACGCAGCCCCATTCACGTCTAAGGAGCCAGAGATGCGAGAAAAATGCACAATATGGAACATGGGTGCTAAGGTTAATTACTGTATTTTTCGCCCTATAAGACGCACCAGCCCATAAGACGCACCTAAGTTTTTGAGGAGGAAAATAAGAAAAAAATATTTTTAACCAAAGGGTGTGCTTTTGGTGCGTTTTGAACTAATCGTGGTCTGTGCATGACACTATTATGGGGGATCTGTGGATCCGGAGCAGGCAGAGCGGCTGGCAGCGTTACGTCACTCGCTGACGTCGCGCGCCTGCTCCATTCATAAAGTGGGAGGAGCAGGCGCGCGACGTCAGTGAGTGACGTAGCGCTGCCAGCCGCTCTGCCTGCTCCGGATGCTTGTTAGTAAGTGCTGATACAGGGGAGAGCGCAACTTTTGTTAAATTTATTAAGGATTACTGTTACCAGAGTAGTGATTACTAGAAATACTGCTGTGAGCGGCAGGGCCCGGTGTAAGAGTACAGTGACTTTTGGGGTGGGAAAAGTGCGTTTTATGGTGCGAAAAATACGGTACTACCTTTAAAGGCACATTAATATTGGACACTTATTGTGACAATTTGCTCATTTAGAGTGATCGTAATGATAATTTCCTTGTGTCAATGAAGCCAAAAATCAAGAATAGGCAATAAAATAATTTACAATTAAGCTTTATTAAGGCTACTTTCACACTAGCGTTGTTTGAATCCGGCGTTCAATTCCGTCACCGGAAACTGCCCGCCGGATCCGGAAAAATGTGTGAAAACGGTTTGCATTTGAATACTGATCAGGATTTTGATCACAATAAAAAAATGCATTGGAAAAAACGGATCCGCCATTTATGGACTTTTTTTTCACATTTTTCGGGTTTAACATGCAAAAGCCGGATCCGGTTTGACGGAACACACGGCGCCGGATCCGGCGTTAATGCAAGTCAATGGGAAAAAGGCCGGATCTGGCGTTCAGTCAAAGTGTTCCGGATTTTTGGCCGGAGGTAAAAATACAACATGCTACGGTTTTCTGAAAAGCCTGGTCAGTCAAAAAGACTGAACTGAAGACATCCTGATGCATCCTGAGGGACGGACTCTCCATTCAGAATGCATGGGGATAAAACTGATCAGTTCTTTTCCGGATTTGAGCCCCTAGGACGGAACTCAGCGCCGGAAAAGAAAAACGTGTGAAAGTACCCTAATTGCGCTGACATAAAAATGGTCATTATTGAAGCTTGGTAAATATAAAACCATCATACCCATTACTAGATAATGGCAATGCACAGTAACTAAATAATATGACCATACGGTGACTAAATAACGGACATTACTAAATAATGTCACTGTACAGTAACCGAATAATACTACTATACAGTCACTAAACAACGCAAATAACAATCCTCAGTTAACGGCTCATGTGAAGCCTTATCTCTGATCTCCTGACAGCTCATCATAGCTAAAGTTTTATCAAACTGAAAATATGGCTTAAAGGGGTTATGCAAAGTCTAAAACATGTCCTCCAATGCCCGGGCCCCTCATATAGATTATACTTCACGTCACCCACTTTGCTAGGGAGGCTCATCCACATCGCGGCCTGCTATTCGGTGCTCCCCCCTCACCCCGGTGCAGGAGATGCAGCAGAGGCCACGCAGGGATCAGGAGCGACGAGGGTTGGGGTAAGTATAATCTACATGAGGGACCTGGGCATTGGGGGACATGTTTTAGACGTTAGATGACCCCTTTAAATTGTTTATAAGCTGTCAGGAGTTCAGAGATAAGAGTTACACATGTGCTGACAGGGCTTCTACCTGACAAATCTCACTCTGAACAGGAAGCCTGCTGGTCTGCAAACAGACAGAGGATGAATCTGTACGGAGAAAAGGGATGAGAATAAAAATAAAAAAATACAGATTGAAATGATGTGTAGCCCAAAATGAGTAGAATGTAATAATTAAAAAAATTGTCCCCAAAGGTGTTCATAGCCTTTAAGAAAATCACCATACAGGGACTGAATAATACCGCAGTACAGCAATGGAATAACACAAACATATCATTACAGAATAATACTGTTATACAGCAACAGAATAACACAAACATACCAGTACTAAGTAATATGTAATACCGCCATATAGTGACTACACAGTACTATCAAACAGTAACACAAACATGCCATTAATAAATTATACTGTCATGCAGTGAATAAAGACCACAAACATACCATTACTAAGTAATACCACCATATAGTGACTAAACAATACTATCATACAGCAAATGAATAACACATACTGTTAATAAATAATGTGTGAAATGTGTTATGTCCGCCTCTATTACTGCACAAGTGGGGGTACCAATCCACAAGTGGGGGTACCATTGCATGGTCAAGGGCCACACGCTAAAAACTGACCCTCTTAAAGGGGTTTTGCCATCTCAGACAATGGGGGCATATCGCTATGGGGGCATATCTGGGACCCGCACCTACAATGAGAACAGAGTGGGGAAATGAACGGAGGGCGCACTGCGCCTGCCCCATAAAAATGAATGGGCGCAGAGGCCGCGCGTGCGTGGTGCGCTCCCATTCACTTCTATGGGAGTAGCGAGGAGCAGCACTTGGTGGTGGACGGACCCCGGGAAATACAGCTCTCCTAGCTCCACTCTCATTGTAGGTGCAGGTCCCAGAGGTGGGACCCTCACCTATCAGACAATGGGGGCATATCCTAGCGATATGCCCC
Source organism: Bufo gargarizans (assembly GCF_014858855.1). Classification (NCBI taxonomy): domain Eukaryota; kingdom Metazoa; phylum Chordata; class Amphibia; order Anura; family Bufonidae; genus Bufo; species Bufo gargarizans. Next base: position 37,894,989 of record NC_058084.1, read on the forward strand.
CATTGGATGTGATGGGAATACCCCTTTAAATGCTAGACAACTATAACTAAAATGTCAATGTTCACCAAAGTTCACTCACGCAGCCACAATCCGTTGCCAGAACCATCTACACTTCCCTACCTATATAGGGAGGCCGCTGCTGGGTTGCTACACAACTGAGTATTCTGCCGTAGCTCAGTGAATAATCAACACTTGTTTAAAGGGTTTCTACCACTTTGTTTTCACATAATTAGGTGTCAGACACTAGCGATCCGCTAGTGTCTGCTCTGCCAAACTATCCTGCTATAATAGCTTTTGGGGCAGCCGTTTACCTAAAAAAAAGAACTTATATTGATATGTTAATGACCCTCTAGGTGCTATGGCATTATCACCTAGAGGATCGGTCTACCTTCTCAAGATGCCGCCGCCCAGCGCCTCCCTCCAGCCCGCCCATCTGCTTCGGAATGCGATCAAACGGACGACTTCACGCGCATGCGCCGTGCGCGGCTGTATTCGGCGCATGCGCAGTGAATGTCCGACCGCTTCCCTGCTCAGACATCTCCACTTCGCCTGCGCCGATGACGTCATAGTGCCCCATCGGCGCAGGCGCAGTGGAGATGTCTGAGCAGGGAAGCGGTCGGACATTCACTGCGCATGCGCCGAATACAGCCGCGCACGGCGCATGCACGTGAAGTCGTCCGTTTGATCGCATTCCGAAGCAGATGGGCGGGCTGGAGGGAGGCGCTGGGCGGCGGCATCTTGAGAAGGTAGACCGATCCTCTAGGTGCTAATGACGCCCCCATAGCACCTAGAGGGTCATTAACATATCAATATAAGTTCTTTTTTTTAGGTAAACGGCTGCCCCAAAAGCTATTATAGCAGGATAGTTTGGCAGAGCAGACACTAGCGGATCGCTAGTGTCTGACACCTAATTATGTGAAATCAAAGTGGTAGAAACCCTTTAAACCGAAAGAGCTTCCCGCGCTGGATAGATGGAAACAACGGTAATTGATATGTAACGAAGCTCAGCAAAAGAGCATTTCAATATCCATACCTACATATAAGTAGAAGGCGTACAAGTATTTCTCCGGTATTGTTTTCTTCTTCAATGTTGTTTCTTTCACTGTTACTTTTTCGTATCCTCTCCGATAACAATGTATCTCCTCGGCGTCCTCTGCTTCAACATTCTGCGATTGCGCAGCAGCTCCGGCCGGCAGCTAGCGCACGAGGGGGAAGCTTGCGGGTAGTTACTAGGAACGTTCCTATGTGACGTCACACTCAGGTACAGAAGCTTGTGAGGGTCCCTGAGTGTGACGTCACATAGGAACATAGGAACGTTCCTAGTAACTACCCGCAAGCTTCCCCCGCGTGCGCTAGCTGCCGGCCGGTTGAAGCAGAGGACGCAGAAGGAGATACATTGTTATCGGAGAGAATACGAAAAGGTAACAGTGAAAGAAACAACATTGAAGAAGAAAACAATACCGGAGAAATACTTGTACGCCTTCTACTTATATGTAGGTATGGATATTGAAATGCTCTTTATAACTAAAATACCTCTGAAACAAGGCGATTCTGGAGCGACTTTATAAAAGGTTGATAGGATCGGATTTCGAGTCACACCTGATAGCTGTACAATTCTAACTGAAGAAACGCGGCAGTGATAAAACACCCCACGGGATTCTCACAGCTGTCATTGTAAATCCCAGATCTAAAGGGCAATGTTTAAAGTTGACAATTTATATACCAGCAGCAGAGCAAGTCTCCGGGTATAAAAAGTACCTGTCTGGACTGCAGAACGCCGAGATGCGGCAGAATAAATATCCCCTCTGTATCTTTGAAGGGTCGTCAATGAACCATGTAGTCCCTGTCTTCTTTATTATTTCCTGCGTTAGCACAGACAGGAGTAAACTCAGCAATTTCTTCAGGGTCAGCGACTAATAATATGTGTTCACTCTATTAATGAAGATTTCTATTCAAGTGTAATGAACCTCTTAACCTGAATGAAGCAGAGCTGACTATGCGCCTGATTACCGGAATTTCTGCATTACTGCAATGACAATTGTGGCCGTTAAAAGGATATTCTGGTTCCAGGAAAAAAAAAAGTTTTTCTTTGTATACTGGTTACCATTTTGTAATATACTTTCTACTTTCAATTTGTCTCGCTCCTCTCCATGTTGCTGAGGAGATCGCTGCATGTAATAGCAGAGGTCTTCTCAGCAAGCAAGCAGGCGATTGCCGGGAGGGAACGCTTTCCTCCCAACAATCGCCTGTGTGATCGGGGGGGTCTAATACACTCATACACGCACTCACCACATGCAGGTGAAACTCGAAAAAATTTGAATATCATGCAAAAGTCCATTTATTTCAGTGATGCAAATTAAAAGGAATTGTGCTAAGGCAGCTTAAAACTCTGAATTATAAAGTAGCATATAATGGTGACACAGACCCTTTTAAGATTTTAGAGAATCTCATCAGAGAAAGCTTTGTGGGAGTAAGGGGCTGGTCAATCGTTAATTTCTAACGATAATTTGTTTTCCCTTAGTCCTAACAGCAGCACAGATGGGGTTAACTGCCCCTGTGGACTGGTAGGACCGGCGGAATTTTAATGAGCCCAAGAACCAATAAACGATCTTCAGCTCCCTGAAAGGGAGGAGATCACCCCCCAGCCCACCGTGTTTTTAACAAGCATAATGTATTTAGGGTGGGATATTTGTGTGCTGCTGTTAGGACTAAGGGAAAACAAATTATCGTTAGAAATTAACGATTCCCTTACGTCCTCAACAGCAGCACAGATGGGGAGATAGCAAGAAGAATCCCCTAGGGAGGGTCCTCATGCCTGGCAGAACTAAGAACAGTCTGCCCAAAAGCCGAAAACTCTGCCATCCTAGCATCTATCCTATAATGGGAGATGAAGGTTGACTCAGAGCTCCAGGAGGCCGCCTTACAGATCAACTCTAAGGGGAGGAGTCTTCTCTCCGCAACCGAGGTGGAGACCGCCCTAGTAGAATGGGCCCTCACAAACTCGGGAGGATCTAAGGATTGGGAGACGAAAGCTTCCAAAATGGCCTCCTTGATCCAGCGACTAATGGTGGCTTTAGACGCTTTACGGCCTTTAGACTTACCGGCAAACAGGATAAGAAGATTCTCATCTTTCCTGAACTCACTAGATCTATCCACATAGATCTGGAGGCATCTTGAAATATCCAGCGGGTCTCTAGCTGGAGTATCAGAGGAGGAGGCTGTAAACAAAACTGGTAAAGATATTACCTGATTGATGTTCTGGAAAGTAGGCACCTTAGGCCTGAAGTAAGGTAAAAACTTCAGGAGTACTCTATCCTGTAGAAAAATAATGTACGGGTGATTTGCGGAAAAAGCCTGCAATTCAGAAACTCTTTTGGCTGAAGCTATAGCCAGAAGAAAGACCATCTTTAAAGTCAGAAATTTAAAATTTACCTCCTCCAAGGGCTCGAAGGGGGGAGATGCTAGCCCCCTGAGCACTACTGAAAGATCCCACTGGGGGATAGGTTTCAGTATAGTAGGCTTTAGTCTTTCAGCTCCCTTCAGGAAGCGTTTGATGAGTGGGTCCCGAGAATGTGGCCTGTTGAGACAGGCCGAGATGGCATAAACCTGTACCTTCAAGGTAGCTGGAGATAGGCCTCTATCTAATCCATCCTGAAGAAATTGAAGTATCGCAGGAAGGGGCGGATCTGCAGACGCCACCTGTCTGGAATCACACCATGCCTCGAAGATTCTCATGATCCTGGAGTAGGCCTTCTTTGTAGACTCTGCTCGGGAATGCGACAAAGTTCTCAGGACCGACTCGGAAAGCCCTTCTATGTTGGGAAGGGACTGATCAACCTCCAGGCTGTCAGGTTGAACCTGTGCAGATCTGGGCAGAGGTGAGTGTCCCACGACACCAGGGTCTGCTCCGGGGGGAGTCTCCAGTATTGTCCCCGACTCATCTGAATGAGCTGGGTAAACCAGGATCTTCTGGGCCAAAACGGTATGATGGCTATTACCGAGGCCTGATCCTGACGGATTTTCATCAATACCCTCGGTATCATGGAAAAGGGAGGGAAGATGTAAGCCAGCCTGAACCTCCACGGTATTGACAGAGCATCTATCGCCAGGGGGTTGTCTTCCCTGTAGAGGGAACAGAACCTCATCACCTTGGCGTTGAACCTGGTTGCCATGAGATCCACTTCTGGCATACCCCATCTGTGAACTAGCTGCCTGAAGATCTGCGGATGCAGAGACCACTCCATGGTCGGTAATCCTCGACTTAAGCGGTCCGCTATCATATTGAGGGAGCCTCGAATATGAACGGCAGATAGATGGGAAAGGTTCAGCTCTGCCCACCGAAGAATTACCCCGATCTCTGACAGAAGGGGCAATGATCTTGTGCCTCCCTGTTTGTTTATATAGAGGACAGCAGTCATATTGTCTGACTGGACTTTCACTGCTTTGCCCCGGATCTGAGGCGCAAAGTGAAGGAGGGCTAGCCGGATAGCTCGCATCTCGCGAAGATTGGAGGAAAGATGCCGCTCCAGAGGAGACCAAGATCCCTGAATTGGGGATCCGTCCAGGTGAGCGCCCCAGCCTACAAGGGACGCGTCTGTAGTCAATATGACCCAAGCTGGTTGGGTCATAGACTTCCCTGCTGGTAGCTGAAACCACCATCTGAGGGAATTTCGGGTTTGACCGGACAGGGAGCACAGGGAATCTAGCCCCGCAGGGCTGCCGTTCCATAGGTGTAAGACCTCAGACTGAAGAGGACGGAGGTGCCATAACGCCCAAGGGACCGCATCCGCAGCCGCTGACATGAGCCCCAGCATCTTCATGAGAGTCCGGATAGAGACTCGACGAGGGACATAAAGGACCTTTGCCAGGTCCTGAATCCGCGCTCTCCTTTCTGGAGTCAACCGGAGGGACATCTCCACAGAGTCGACCACGAATCCTAAGTAATGGATTGAAGTCGATGGGCTCACATTCGACTTCTGCCAGTTGATAATCCAGCCTAGGCGGAAGAGAAAGGAGACTGCGACCTGAAGATGGTGGGTAAGGATCGGAACTGAAGAGGCTATGAAAAGCCAATCGTCCAGATAAGGAATAATAGTCAGTCCTTGGAGTCTCAAAGCTGCCACCACCGAAACCACCACCTTGGTGAAGATGAGGGGGGCAGAAGAGATTCCGAAGGGAAGCACGGCGAACTGAAAGTGCCTGCAAACCCCTGAGATCTGGACCGCGATCCTGAGGAGTTTCCGGGAAGCGGAATGGATCGGAATGTGAAGGTACGCATCCTTGAGGTCCAGAGTAGCCATGACGTCCCCAGAATTGAGGATATGGCTGACTGACCTTATGGTTTCCATGCGAAACCTTGTTTTCCTTATAAATCGATTGAGGAATCTCAAATCGATGATCATCCGGAGATCTCCTGTCTTCTTGGGAACCAGGAACACTGGTGAATAAATCCCTAGGCCCCTCTCCCCTGCCGGTACCTCCTCCAGGGCTCCCTTGGAAATATAGTCCTGAATGTAAGATTCTAGGACCACCTGTTTGGCAGACCCGAAGCTTCGTGTGGCGATGAATCTCTCTGGGGGGAGAGAGATAAGATCTACCCGGTACCCGGCGGAAACTATGTCCTGGACCCAGGGGTCTGCAATCAACCGGCTCCAAGAGTCTTTGAAATGGGTAAGACGGCCCCCCACGGGAATCTGGGGGAGGGGCACGGGAAAATCTAGAGGAGACACTGCAGGGGCAGCAGGGCTTATCCAAGAGCCTCGAGGAGGCCCATAGTCAGGAGGGTTTTGCCTCCCTGGTGGGTTTGCGGGGGCGTCTCGGATATTTACGAGACGGCCCCCCCCAATCTCTGCGCCTAGACTGCTGCCCAGAACGACCTCCGCCCTTCTTTTCCTGTCTGGGGCGTCCCCGAAAGGGCTGCTGGGGGAGGCTCTTCCCTTTTTTATCGGAGAGCCCCTCCATTATTTTGTCCAATTCGGACCCGAATAACCTATCTGGTTCGAAGGGGAGCCCACAAAGGTTAAACTTGGATGCGTTATCCGCAATCCACGGTTTCAGCCAGAGTGGTCTGCGGGCAGCTGAAACTAGGGCCATAGTTTTGGCGGCCAGCTTTAGCTGCATCTGGGAGGAATCAACTAAAAAGTCCATAGCCAGGTTGGCTGACTTGAAGGCTGCCAGGATGTCGTCTCTTGATACGCTCTGGTCCACATCCGTCTGGATTTGATTAAGCCTAGAGCGTAGATAGGTGGCTACCTCAGTGGCCGCAATGGAAGTAGATGCGGAGGCGGCGGCCGCCGCGTAACCCCTCCTAAGGGTGCACTCTGCCCTCCGGTCTAGGGGGTCCTGCAGGCTAGACCCATCGTCTGCAGGGACTAGAGTGCGCCGGGACAACTTGGCTATAGCCATGTCCACCTTGGGAACGGAACCCCACGATTCCACCAAGGGTTTAGCCATCGGGTACATGAGTCTGAATTTTCTGGTAAGCACTGGACCCTTCTCAGGCTTCTTCCACTCTGTGCGCATCACAGAGAGGAGGGTCTCATCCGCTCTAAAGACACGCTGTGTCCGACCGGCGGGATCGGAGGACTCCCCCATGTCAACATCCTGGTCCCCCGACCTGATGGACTTGAGTAACTTCTGCGTCTTTTCTGGAGGAAAAAAGCAAGAAGTAGATTCTTCTTCCTCAGAAGAAGAAGACCCCACTGAACAGGGGGTAGGTCTTTCGACCGGTGCGACCACCTCCATGGGAGTCTGAGAGGGACCTGGTAGCCTCTCATTAAGTAGCTGAACTACTCCCTTGATGGAATCATCCACGTATGTCTTGGTCCATTGGAACATCTCCTGCATCGTGGGTTCCGTGGATGCCGTGCGACAACTCTCACATCTGGAGTAAGGACAGCTGTCAACTAGGGGTGTGTTACATTCGTAACATGCCAAATGCTTCCTCTTGGCCCCAGCCTTCCGCTGATCCTCCTTAGGGGAAGCCATAGTCTGTAATGGAAGAAACAAAACAGGTCATAACACCTACAACATCAGGAGGTGGAGAAAACCAGACCTTAAGGGGGCCCACCAGCACTAGAAGAAATAGAGCTGAAAGAAGAGGAAGTACAAAACCCAAGCAAAGCAATACTGCAGGAATATCACAAAGCACAGGCGAGCTCTGGAGCTAACTTGTGAAAGCAACGCAACCAGAGCACTGACTGATGGGCTCTGGGCGCTTAAAAGGAGGAAACCCCGCCCAATGGGCGGGTTCCTGAAACGAGATCAGCACCACTCCCTTTTTTTTTTTTTTTGTATATGTGCTGCCAAAGCAAGCACTCAGAAAAACCAGAGCCTATACTGGCTCTACCTAAACGAAAAATTGTCTCCCCAGACTAATCCTAAGTCCAGGATGTCATTCTAGGGAGCCAGTTTAAGAAAAGGTGAGTTTTATACATCACCGCATCGCTTCGGAAAACCGGAAGTGACGTAGCGCACCTAAGGCGCATCACTTCCGGGAAATGGCGGCGCCCATAGCGCCGCACACATGCGGTAACGGAGGAACGGAGCACCGTCTACAGATGATGAAAGAAGAGGGGAGGGGACGCCCCCCTCCCCAACGGTACCCCAGACCGAAATCGCCATGATCAGGCCTAAAATAAAGGCACTGAGATGCATAGAAAGCGAGCTAAGCTTTAAGGAGGGAAAAAAGAACCCCTAAGCAATCTTCAGCTCCCAAAGAGGGAGCGACACGCCAGTCCACCTGTCCAGAGGACAGAAAAAAACACGGTGGGCTGGGGGGTGATCTCCTCCCTTTCAGGGAGCTGAAGATCGTTTATTGGTTCTTGGGCTCATTAAAATTCCGCCGGTCCTACCAGTCCACAGGGGCAGTTAACCCCATCTGTGCTGCTGTTGAGGACGTAAGGGAATCTGTGTTTAATACAGCTGAGCTGCCAGCAGCAAGAAGGAACAGATGCAAGAAAATGAAACACATTTGAAACTCAAGTTTCTACAGTTAATAGGCTTATAGCCAGCACAGCATCCCAATAGCATTCTGCTGCCACCAATCAGCCATTGCATTTTTTTTTTTTTTTCAAAAAATTTCATTTCAGTTTATTATATCCATGTTAGGCTACTTTCACACTAGCGTTCGTCGGTCCTCCTGTGAGCTCCGTTTGAAGGGGCTCACGAGCGGACCCGAACGCTTCCGTCCAGCCCTGATGCAGTCTGAATGGATGCGGATCCGCTCAGACTGCATCAGTCTGGCGGCATTCAGCCTCCGCTCCGCTCGCCTCCGCACGGACAGGCGGACAGCTGAACGCTGCTTGCAGCGTTCGGGTGTCCGCCTGGCCGTGCGGAGGCGTGCGGATCCGTCCAGACTTACAATGTAAGTCAATGGGGACGGATCCGTTTGAAGATGCCACAATATGGCTCAATCTTCAAGCGGATCCGTCCCCCATTGACTTTACATTGAAAGTCTGGACGGATCCGTCCGAGGCTATTTTCACACTTAGCTTTTAAATGCCAAAATAATGCAGACGGATCCGTTCTGAACGGAGCCTCCGTCTGCATTATTATGATCGGATCCGTTCAGAACGGATCCGATCGAACGCTAGTGTGAAAGTAGCCTTATTAAACAACACGTTAAGTAAAAATTTTGAAGAAAAAAAAATGCAACCCACACGCATTATAGCAAAAGCATTTTTTTACGTCAATAACGTTATTTTTATACCCATGTTATTGAATGTATAGTTCAAATATATTTAATGCAAACATTGCATTGTTGTATCCGTGTTAGCAGATGCATGAATGCATTAGACCGTGTAGTTCAAAGACATTTTACTGCAAAAATTGCATTTAACAAAGTAAATTGTCAAAACCAGTGTGCAGTGTTTGTATAAAAGGAGGGACATTGATGATGTTTTAAATTTGCTAGTACCGTTCAATAATCTGTCTACCAAACCTGTAACTTTTCATTTATAGGAAGCCCGTGACTTTTCATTTATTGGCCTCATAATAAAATGTCTGCAAAACAAAAAGACCCAGGCCTTGTCATCCTAGAGTCAGAATGTGGGTACAGTTGTGTTCAAAATTATTCAACCCCCACTGAAATTGAGTGTTTTGGCCAGTTTGACATTGATTTTGATCATTTCAGTCATCTTGTTTACAATTAAATCAAAGAGGCCCTTGTAAGTCAGACAAATATAACATAACATTTATAATGAAATAACCACAAATGTCTTTTCTGTGCTCACATCATTATCAGTTTTATTCAACCCCCAAGTGACATTCAATCTTACTACTTAGTACAACATCCTTTTCCAGTTATAACAGCTTTTAAACGTGAAGCATCGCTTGACACAAGTGTCTTGCAGTGATCTACGGGTATCTTCGCCCATTCTTCATGGGCCAAAGCCTCCAGGTCAGTCACATTCTTAGGCTTGCGCGCTGCAGCTGCTTTCTTTAAGTCCCACCAGAGGTTCTCAATCGGATTTAAGTCTGGTGACTGCGATGGCCACTTCAAAATGTTCCAGCCTTTAATCTGCAACCATGCTCTAATGGACTTGGAGGTATGCTTGGGATTATTGTCCTGTTGAAAGGTCCAACGTCTCTCAAGCCTCAGGTTTGTGACGGACTGCATCACATTTTCATCCAATATCTCCTGGTACTGAAGAGACTTCATGGTACCTTGCACACGCTGAAGCTTCCCTGTACCTGTAGAAGCAAAACAGCCCCAAAGCATGATTGACCCCCCGCCATGCTTCACAGTAGGCAAGGTGTTCATTTCTTCATAGGCCTTGTTCTTCCTCCTCCAAACATAGCGTTGATCCATGGGCCCAAACAGTTCTAATTTTGTTTCATCAGTCCACAGAACACTATCCCAAAACTTTTGTGGTTTGTCCACATGATTTTTGGCATACTGCAGTCGACTCTTCTTATTCTTTGGAGACAGCAAGGGGGTGCACCTGGGAGTTCTGGCATGGAGGCCGTCATTACGCAGTGTGCGCCTTATTGTCTGAGCTGAAACTTCAGTACCCACATCTGACAAATCTTTTTTCAGTTCCTCAGCAGTCACACGGGGACTTTTCTCCACTTTGCGCTTCAGGTAGCGCACAGCAGTCGAAGTCAGCATCTTCTTTCTGCCACGACCAGGTAGCGTTTCAACAGTGCCCTTTGCCTTGAATTTGCGAATGATGCTTCCTATGGTGTCTCTTGGTATGTTTCACATCTTTGCAATCTTCTTATAGCCATTGCCCTTCCTGTGAAGAGAAATCACCTCTTCTCTTGTCTTCCTGGACCATTCTCTTGACTTCACCATGTTTGTAAACACACCAGTAAATGTCTAGAAGGAGCTGAGTATCACAGTCCTTTTAAATCTGCCTAATTGATGCTTATTATGCTTGATTGCTGATCCTTGACATCCACAGGTGTTTTCAATACCTGATTGAAAACACTTGAATGAACCTCTGTTCTTAAGAGTGGTAGTCTTTAAGGGGTTGAATAATTGTGTCAATGAAGAAATCACTAAAAAAGCATTTAATACTGTATTACATAAACAATTGATGTCATTTTAGTTGCATTTGGTTCTTTAAAAAGTCCTTGTAAGATTTAATTCTGAACACAATTACAAATGTACACTAAATTCCCTAAAACCCTTTACAGCATTGGGGGTTGAATAATTTTGAACACAACTGTAGTAGCAGCACCAGCCATCTGGCCAGTAGTAGTAGTAGTTGTAGTTTGCCACAGTTCTCCCTAGCTTCTGATAGGCGCCACATTATTATTAAGGACAAAGAGGATGAGATTGTGGACTGGATGGCTCACTCCTCCTCTTGGTCACAGCATGATGATGATATGGACGTTTAGAAGTAATGTGATTCAGAATTTAACAGGCACTCTGTCACCTGGAGCTGCACATGAAGCAAGTTTTGTTAGAATATAACGTACCTTTAATGAATTTAAATATATAACACTTAAAATAAAAAATATATATCAAAATACATAAAAATATATCTAAAAAGAGTCAAAAATGGTCCGCCGTAGGACAATCAATGATCCTGCAATAGAAAATCCTGCCAGTAGGGGGCGAAGGAGAGATACTTCACAATTGTAAAACTTCTTCACAGTCCTAGAGATTCATCCTATAAGTTGAGTACATCCTGATAGTTCATAAAAGTAATTTCACAATCAAAGAGGCATGAGTCAACATTCCTTTTACAATTGAAGCCTGTTCATGATTTTTCACTGTCCATTCAAAGATGATATCTCATAATATGATAGTGATTCTTAGTTGTTGTTCAATATTAGATATTAGTTGATTTCAGTTCATTAGTAGTTAATTGTAGAAAGATGAAACCCAAATACAGGTATTTAATTTTTGGAAACCGCTATATCGCTGTATCAGAATGCTGGCTGCTGGTACGGAGAATTGTAATACATTTTTCATGTGTCTTTCCAAGCAGATGCCAAGTTGTTAGTATATGTCCCAGATAGATAAATAATACTTGTAATTTACCGTAATGGCGATTTCCAAGCACTCGTGTTTTACTCACCGAGGCTTGCTCTTGTGTGTACAGTAGTCCGCCGGTGATCTGCTGCGCAGCGTGTCACGTGTTTTTCCGGCATCTCACGTGACAGGCTCATTGAAGTCACATCATTAGGGAACGGCTGCTGGAGATTGGGGGGCCTCAAATGGAGTGGCCTCAATGACCTGAGAGCCGCCCTTCAAGAAGAGTGGGATGCCATGCATCAGCAGACAATAAGTCGACTTGTGAACAGCACATCGTTGTCAAGCTGTAATTAATGCTCAAGGCCACATGACAGGTTATTGAGACATTGACATTTGTGGCGGTATACCCAGCACTGGTGTTGGCTTTTTTTTCAATAAATAATTTGAGATGAGGAAATCACCAATGCTGCTTCTGTAGTGTCCCACTAGGCAAATGTGGGCACTACACAAGGGTTAATATAACCATTGTAAGGGATATGATGTTTTATGTGTATTTTCCTGTTATCTGTATATCAGGCCTGTTAGGGTGTAGTTCCTCCTCCTAGACGCTAGAGGGAGCTAGGGAACCCCTAATATATATAGTTAGGCCCAGACAGGAAGGGGGAGTGTAGTGCAGGAGGCTAGTAAGTGCAGTCTAGTCTGCCTGAAGTTCTTGAGCCAGAGTTAGCTCAGAAGATTTGCCCCAGGAGAAGGGTTTGCCTCCTAAGAGAAACCAAGTTCCCACCAAGCAGAGCAGAGTCATTATTCCAGCTAGACAAGTAAGCTGAAGGGCAGAAGGATTTACCCAAAGCAAGGATAAATACCTGAGGAAGTTTGCTACCAAGGATAAAGCCAGCATTAGAGCATAAGGGCCTTGGGATTGAGACAGCCAGGAGTTCTGAGGAATAGTGCACAGGATTTCTGAGGAAGAGTGCAGCCTGATCTGTAAGTGTTGTTTTATCTTGCAAAGAACATTGTACCTGCCATATATTTAAAACCTGCTTATTACTACTGCTGTACCTGGAACTTTACAAAAGACTGTATAAAGTTAACCGTTTCCAGTAAAAGAAGTTTTGGTTCACCACTTACTTATTACTACTATAAATCGGTGTGCCACCGTTACAGGCACTGGCGTCACGAATTTTAAAGGGACCTTGCCCCAGGCACATTAAACACCTGCAACATCCAGGGCACCTCACCCAACATCAGGCCTGGTCCCTATATACAGAGAGTGCCCCAGAGGACCCTTGTGTCAGCCTCTCCATCACTGCTGTACGCCTGCCCAGGGTCCCCCTACAAACTGTGAGTAACCACGTGCAACCCTCGTTTGCCTATTAACCGTGACCTCACAATCGCAATACCCTGCAGGTCTGCGTACTGCACTTCTCCTTAAATGTCCTACCTTCATGATATAATATCACTGGAGCGGGAACGATTTCCATAAATTTCACCTGAAAGCCAAATATCCCTAACTTTTTGTAAGTAGTATGTATATATATATATATAGTCCAGAAAATATAAATATATAGTTAGTTTTTTCAGTCCATGAGTTAATATACAACTTTTTAAATTTGTTTAATTATTGATTATTTTCTTCTTTATTTTCTTACCTCCTGTCCCATGTTAAGTATTAGGGCTCATGCACACGACCGTGTTCTAGCCGTTCCGTGCATTGGGGACCACAATTTGCGGCCCCCAATGCACGGCAACATCCATGCGGCGGCCGCAGACAGGTCCAGACCCATTCAACTTGAATGGGTCTGTGATCTGTCCGTACCGCAAAAAAAGTTGTGAATGTACTACTTTTTTGAGATGTGGAGGCACGGACAGTGCTTCCGTTCCGTGCCTCCGTTCCGCATCTCCCGGATTGCGGACCCATTGAAGTAAATGGGTCCGCGATCCGTGATGAGGGATGCAGCGGCCGGTGCCCGTGTATTGCAATACGTGTGCATGAGCCCTTACTGCTATTTCTGTCCTCAATCAGCCGTTCCTCTCCCCCGCTCACATACATATGTATGATATGCTATCTCCTGAGTGACAAGGATTAGTGTGACATCAAAATGCATTGTCTTCTAATGAGTCCGGCTCGTCCCTCACTCCTCAGTACCTTTGTTGTTATTTAAATGGAGAAGAGAAATCAGTTTCTTCCCTCTCGAGAGTTGAAGTCCATTATCGATTTCTCTCGGCGCTCCATTGAGAAAGATCTGATTAGTCTGCGCTGAGGAGAAAGGAACAAACTTCATGGAACCAAATTAACTCCTCCGAGATGAGAAGTGGTTTGTTTGTCAATGTGTTCTATAGGAAAAGCTATACCACTCAGATAAAATAAGAGGGGTTTCCCAGGATTAGAAAAACATGGCTGTACCATTCAGCTAAAATTATAGGGGCTGTCATTTTCTTGTACTGGCACGTTAAGGACCGACATGTGATGGTCCGAAACGCGTAGATTGTTACTATGTGTATGTTGAAGTTTTCAGACCTCAAGAAATAAAGGATCGTTCGTCTAACAGAGCTGGAATTTCCATTTTCTTTTAATATTGCAGCTCTGCTCCACTGACTCCAATGGAACTGAGCTGCAATACAAGACACAACCCATGGAGAGGGGTGGTGCTGTTTTTGGAAAGAAGTAGCCATTTTATTTCTAATCGTGGACAACCCCTTTAAGAGCGGAATGTGACTTCTACCCCGTTTTTTTCCTTCCTCTGGATGAACTTTGCAGGATGATAGGATGAACCAAATGGACGTTCAGCGTCATAAACTATATTATTACATTACAGGTAGTTGCTATAACAGTGTGGGGCTATGCTGTGATAATGGCAGAGCATATACAGTACATAATTGCATCAAAGGGATCAGGGGCGTAACTAGAGGTGACTGGGCCCCACAGCTAATTTTTGTATGCCCCCCCCCCTGTGTAAACCCCGCTCCTTTGGCTAGTCACGATCTAGACCAGGCTGCCACGCCATCCTTTTCCTATTATATATTATATACATACACACACACCCTCTGTCATGTAGTGTCATTCTATCATACTGTTGTGGGGGCCGAGTCAAAGTCTTAGGCCCCTTTGACACGGGCGAGTTTTCCGCGCGGGTGCAATGCGTGAGGTGAACGCATTGCACCCGCACTGAATCCGGACACCATTTACTTCATGATCAGTGATTTTAACGCATCACTTGTGCGTTGCGTAAAAATCGCAGCATGCTCTATACTCTGCATTTTTCACGTAGCGCAGGCCCCACAGAAGTGAATGGGGCTGCTTGAAAATCGCATTGCATCCGCAAGCATTGCAGATGCAATGCGATTTTCACGGATGGTTGCTAGGAGATGATAGGGACCTGAACTTTATTATTTCCCCTTATAACATGGTTATAAGGGAAAATAATAGCATTCTTAATACAGAATGCTAAGTAACATGTGGCTTGAGGGGTTAAAAAATAATAAAATATTTAATTATTCACCTCATCCACTTGATCGCGCAGCCCGGCTCGTTTTCTTTCAGGACCTGGCAGGAAAAGTACCTTTGGTGACGTCACCGCGCTCACAACGTGGTGAGCGTGGTGACGTCGGAGCAGGTCCTGCTGAATGAAGGTTGCTGGGAGATATTGTTTGTAAACCTTTAGTTTTTTATCACGTACATGAAAAACGCATCAAAACCCGTTGCACCCGCGCAGAAAAAACTGAACGCAATCGTAGACAAAACTGACAGAACTTGCTTGAAACATGGTGCGAGTTTTACTGATTGCACCCTGAACGCATCTGGAGCTAACCCGTATCGTTCGTGTGAAAGGGGCCAGCCATTCCCGTATTGCGGACCGCATATGCGGATCAGCAATAAATGGGCACCCTTCCGTGTGCATTCCGCATCACGGATGCGGACCCATTCACTTCAATGTGTTTGCAAATCCGGAGATGCGGAAGGGTGCGAAACGGAATCACGGAACGGAACACTACGTAAGCACTACGCAGTGCTTCCGTGGGGTTCCATTCCGCACTTCCGTTCCACCAGAACATGTCCTTTTTGCAGAATTGTGCTTTCCTGGGTAATATACCCAGAGAGGTGAACATGACATCACACTACACTGTATGTACAGCACACTATGACCCCTGCTGTAGGATAGGCGCCCATTCTATGTATTGCTGTAGGACTGACACCGACTGTAGACTGTCCCCATGGTCTGAGCCCCTGGTAACCAGTGGAGTAGCTAGAAATGACTGGGCCCCACAGCAAATTTTAAAACGGGCAGGCGTCATACAGTGGCATTTGATTCTTTAACATACATGTGTTTTTACTGGACTATGACGTACACGATACAAAAATGCAGTACTCCACGTTCCTGTATCCTGCACATCCGGTAAAAAAATGGATACTTTTTTTTTTTTTTAACAATGAAACTCTATGGTGAACGGATGTCACTGTCATGGCATCAGTATGAGGCATCCAAATAAGTTTTTTTGTATACGTTAAAGGGTTTCTACCACTTCGATCCGCTAGTGTCTGCTCTACCAAACAATCCTAATATAATAGTTTTTTTGTGCAGCCGTTTCGCTAAAAAACGAACTTATATGGATATGCTAATGAGCCTCTAGGTGCTATGCGGGCGTCTTTTCAGCACCTAGAGGCTCCGTCTACCTTCACAAAATGCCGCCCAGCGCGTCCCCCCCAGCCCGCCCATCTCCGATGGAATCCGATCCTCCCTCTGATCCAGCGGATGAAATCTCGCGCCTGCGCCGTGCGCGTCTGTATTCGGTGCAGGCGCAGTGAATGTCTGACCGCTCCCTGCTCAGACATCTCCACTGCACCTGCGCCGATGACGTCATAGTGCCCCGAGGGACAGGCGACGCTCGGCAGCAAGCAGAGGAGGAAGCATTGTGGACGATCGTCACTGGATCTTCGGATTAGGTAATTATTTAGTGAGTTATATTAGCAGGGAGCGGTCAGACATTCACTGACAGACGCGCACGGCGCTGGCGCGAGATTTCGTCCGCTGGATCAGAGGGAGGATCGGATTCCATCGGAGATGGACGCGCTGGGCGGCATTTTGTGAAGGTAGACGGAGCCTCTAGGTGCTGAAAAGATGCCCCCATAGCACCTAGAGGCTCATTAGCATATCCATATAAGTTCGTTTTTTAGCGAAACGGCTGCACAAAAAACTATTATATTAGGATTGTTTGGTAGAGCAGACACTAGCGGATCGCTAGTGTCTGAAAGCTAATTAGGTGAAAACAAAGTGGTAGAAACCCTTTAAACGGATGGGAAAAACGTGATGTGAACCCAGCCTTAAAGGGCTTCTGTCACCCCCCAAAAGTCATTTTTCATTTTTGGGCTAATTAAAATCCTTATAGTGCGATTATTCACTATATAGGGCTCTTACATTTTTCTGTGGTTTAGTTTCTTTAAAAAACACACTTTTATAATATGTTAATTACCTCGCTACCAG
This sequence comes from Bufo gargarizans, assembly GCF_014858855.1. Lineage (NCBI taxonomy): Eukaryota > Metazoa > Chordata > Amphibia > Anura > Bufonidae > Bufo > Bufo gargarizans. The sequence goes on from NC_058084.1 coordinate 37,911,897, forward strand.
CAAGTAGGGCGGTTGCTTGCTGGTAGCCGCTGCATCCTCCTTTCAAAAAAACGCCCCCTCCTCCTGCTGATTGACACGGCCAGCGAGCGTTCTCCTCCTCTGACTGGCCCTGTCTGCGTTCCAAATCTCGCGCCTGCGCCAAACCGGTCTTCAGTCGGAGCAGGCGCACTGAGAGGACGCTCGCTTGGCCACTCCTTCCTCAGTGCGCCTGGTGTAGATGTGACGTCATCGGCGCAGGCGCACTGAGGTACAGCGCAGGCGCGAGATTTTGAACGCAGACAGGGCCAGCCAGAGGAGGAGAGCGATCTCTGGCCCTGTCAATCAACAGGAAGAGGGGGTGTTTTTTTTAAAGGAGGATGCGGCGGCTACCAGCAAGCAACCGCCCTACTTGCTGGTAGCGAGGTAATTAACATATTATAAAAGTGCCGACTACAGAGCAGTCTCTGTAGCAGAAGCTGGGCTGTACTAATAGTTAGGAGAGGGAGGGGAGACAGGATCTCCCTGTAGCGCACTGTACTGAGCCCTGGCTGCACTATTAAGCAGCCAGGCTCCTCTATTAATGGTCTGTGCTTAGTGGCGTCGCTAGAGGGGGGCGAGGGGGGGCAATTGCCCCCCCTATGTTGTTCCTTGCCCCCCCAGGTGCCCCCCCGCTGATTCCCCCGAGTGAATACTAATGAGCGCTTCCATTATGGAAGCGCTCATTAGTACAGAAGGACCAGGAAGTGGTGAACGCTCTGTACTCACCACTTCCTGGTCCTCGGCTGTCGGCTGTGCAGGGCTGCGCACAGCGTGAGGTCGCTCTGTGACCTCACGCTGTGCGCGCCAGTTTAGAGCACGCACAGTCGACTGAGGAGGGAGAAAATGGCAGGCGGCGTCCGTCCAGGAGCAGGAGAGGTAAGTGTTTTTTTTTTTAATTTTATAAAAAATGTGGCTGCTGGGGGCATTATGGGGGCTAATAGGAGGCATATGCGGCTAATAGGAGGCATATGGGGATAATTGGAAGCATATTTGGGGGCTAATTGGAGGCATATTTGGGGGCTAATTGGAGATGTATGGGGGCATTTGGAGGCATATTTGGGGGCTAAGTGGAGGCATATTTGGGGGCTAATAGGAGGCATATGGGGCTAATGGGAGGCATATGGGGCTAATAGGAGGCATATGGGGCTAATTGGAGGCATATGGGGCTAATTGGAGGCATATGGGGGCTAATAGGCATATGGGGCTAATAGGCATATGGGGCTAATAGGAGGCATATGGGGGCTAATTGGAGGCATATGGGGGCTAATTGGAGGCATATGGGGGCTAATTGGAGGCATATGGGGGCTAATTGGAGGCATATGGGGTCTATGGGGCTAATTGGAGGCATATGGGGGCTAATTGGGGGCTAATTGGAGGCATATGGGGGCTAATTGGAGGCATATGGGGGCTAATTGGAGGCATATGGGGTCTATGGGGCTAATTGGAGGCATATGGGGTTAATTTGAGGCATATGGGGGCTAATTGGGGGCTAATAGGAGGCATATGGGGGCTAATTGGAGGCATATGGGGGCTAATTGGAGGCATATGGGGTCTATGGGGCTAATAGGAGGCATATGGGGGCTAATAGGAGGCATATGGGGGCTAATAGGAGGCATATGGGGGCTAATTGGAGGCATATAGGGGCTAATTGGAGGCATATAGGGGCTAATTGGGGGCTAATAGGAGGCATATGGGGGCTAATTGGGGGCTAATTGGAGGCATATGGGGGCTAATTGGAGGCATATGGGGGCTAATTGGAGGCATATGGGGTCTATGGGGCTAATTGGAGGCATATGGGGTTAATTGGAGGCATATGGGGGCTAATTGGGGGCTAATAGGAGGCATATGGGGGCTAATAGGAGGCATATGGGGGCTAATAGGAGGCATATGGGGGCTAATTGAAGGCATATGGGGGCTAATTGGAGGCATATGGAGCTAATTGGAGGCATATGGGGGCTAATAAGAGGCATAATGGGGGCTAATTAGAGGCATAATGTGGGCTAATGAGGCATAATGGGGGCCAATGGGGCTAATAAGAAGAATAATGGGGGCTAATGAGGCATAAGGGCTTATATGGGGGCTGATATGGGAGTGATGAGAGGCATAATGAGGGCTAATGAGAGGCATAATGTGTCATCCACAGATCCCCCATAACAGTGTGTCTTCCACAGATCCACCATAACAGTGCGCCTGTGCACTGACGAGAGACAGAAAGAAGGGGAAAGAATCCGTGGAAGCAAGCAGAGGACGGCACAGCAGACGACTGAATAGCTTCTTTTGTAAGTAAATTGTTTTATTATAACTGTATCCCTGCAGACCGCAACTCTCTCGTATTTTGTAATCTTATTTTGTTTTTGCCCCCCCATTTTTGACTGTGGTATCTTTGTGCCCCCCCTATATATTGTTCCTAGAGTCGCCACTGTCTGTGCTGATGGGCGGGGCTTAGCTCCCTGCTCTGCTCCGAGGACATTAAGCAGCAGTGAAGGGGGTGTGGCCAGTCTGACTGTTTACTACTGCTCTGGGCCCCTTGTCAGCCCGGGCCCCGAAGCAGCTGCTTCCCCTGCTTCCCTGGTACGTACGCCACTGAAAGGAATGTTTTCTGGCTGTTTTCATGGCAGAACAAAGTAAAATAGGGAGCAGGGCTTAAAGAAATTGTGCAGCGATTTACAATGCCTTGCAAAAGTATTCACCCCCCTTGACTTTTTTCATATTTTGGTGCCTCACAACCTGGAATTAACATTGTTTGAGGATTTGCATCATTTAATTTACAGAACATGCCCACAACTATGAAGATGTTTTTGTTTTGTTTCTATTGTGAAGCAAACAACAAATAGGACAAAATAACAGAAAAAGTCAATGTGCATAACTATTCACCCACCTAAGGTCAATACTTTGTAGAGCCACCTTTTGCGGCAATCACAGCTCCAAGTCACTTTGGATAAGTCTCTATGAGCTTGCCACATCGTACCACTGGGAATTTAGCCCATTCCTCCTTGCAAAACTGCTCCATCTCCTTCAAGTTGGATGCTTTGCGCTTGTGAACAGCAATCTTAAAGTCTGACCACAGATTTTATATTGGTTTGAGATCTGGGCTGTGACTCGGCCATTCCAACACATTTACACGTTTCCCCTTCAACCACTCGTGTTACTTTAGTCGTGTGTTTGGGGTCATTGTCCTGCTGGAAGGTGAACCTCCGTCCTAGCCTTAGCGTTTTCTTTAATGGCCGAAAAGTTTAATTTTAGTCTCATCAGACCAGAGCACCTTTCTCCATACATTTTGGGAGTCTCCCACATGCCTTTTCGCAAACTCACAACGTGCCTTTTTGTTTTTTGCGGAAAGTAATGGCTTTCTTCTGGCCACTCTGCCATAAAGCCCAACTCTATAGAGCGTACGGCTTATTGTCGTCCTATGTACAGATACTTCAGTCTCTGCTGTGGAACCCTGCAGCTCCTCCAGGGTTACCTTAGGTCTCTGTGCTGCCTCTCTGATTAATGCCCTCCTTGCCCGGTCCCTGAGTTTTGGTGGGCGGCCATCTCTTGGCAGGTTTGCTGTTGTGCCATGTTCTTTCCATTTGGTTATGATAGATTTGATGGTGCTCCTGGGGATCATCAAAGCTTTGGATATTTTTTTATAACCTAACCCTGACTTGTACTTCTCAACAACATTGTCCCTTACTTGTTTGGAGAGTTCCTTGGTCTTCGTGGCAGTGTTTGGTTAGTGATGCCTCTTGCTTAGGTGTTTCAGCATTAGGGGCCTTTCAAAAAAGGTGTGTATATGTAATGACCGATCATGTGACACTTAGACTGCACACAGGTGGACATTTCACTAATTATGCAACTTCTGAAGATAATTGGTTTCACCAGAGCTTTTTATGGGCTTCCTAACAAAGGGGGTGAATACATACGCACATGTCAATTTTCTGTTTTCTATCTCTAAACAATAGTTTTATTTATATATTTTTCTCATTTCACTTCATCAACTTAGACTATTGTGTTCTGATCCATCACATAAAATTCAGATTAACAAAACATTGAACTTAAGGCTGTAATGTAACAAAATACGAAAAAAGTCAAGGGGGTGAATACTTTTGCAAGGCACTGTATATTGATGACTTATCCTCAGGATAGGTCATCAATATCTGATCAGCGGGGATCTGACATCCGATCAGCTGATTGAAGAGGAGGAGGCGACGCTCCATGTCCTGTTCATTACACTGTGCTTCATCTCAAGTGCAGTGTACTAGAAGTACTTGCTCCGTTCTCTTGAATGGATCTCGTACTTGTAATTACACTATGCTGCCACTCCTCAGGAGACGACGGGCAGTGTAATGAAGAGGAAGCAGCTTTAGCATGGAGATCCGCCTTCTCTTCAAAAAGCTGATCGGTTGGGGTGCTGGATATCAGACCCCTGCCGATCAGCTATTGATGACCTATCCTGAGGATAGGTCATCGTTAGGCATGAGCGAATCAACTTCGGATGAAACATTTGCATAAAACTTTGTTCTATTAGAATGTATTGTCTCTGATGAGCCAAAGTTATTGCTTTGCGAAGGTACCAAGTTTGAGAAAAGTTTTTTTACAGTACAAATTAATTCATGAAGTTATTGCGCAAAGTCTCGCGATACTTCTCGAAGCAATAACTTCGGCTCATCGGAGCCAATACATTCTAATACTGTATGGAGCTCCTGTAAGACCGCCCAGAAGTAGTCTTACATTTAGAACTGGCGCTGGATGCGCTGAAGTGATGGAGAGAGGCCTGCGCCTCTTCATAACTTCGGCAGATCCACCGCCAGTTTAGGGTTTAATTAAGAACTGCGTCTAAAACACTTAAATAACCCCCGTGGTCTTTACATCACACGTCACTGGCATAACCATAGGGGGCTGCAATTGTTAGGTCCCAGCAGCATCATATTGCACAGAGAGTGCCTATGGCTCTAAAATTTGGACCATTATGGCCTCGGTGTGTTGAACTGTACAGTATACAGCAGACTTTTAAGAGGATAGACTGATTAGATGGTGTCCTGCTCCGGGCTGGCCTTAGGGGTGTGTGACCTGTGTGGGTCATGTCATTTAGATATGTTATAATTTGCAATATTTTATTGTGTTTTTGGACGCTGTATGGTACAGTATAAGAGGGGGTGACAGTTATAGGTACTATTCAGGGCACGGTGATGAAACCTTCAGCAGCGGCCACCTCAGAAATGAAGCATTACACAGTTCTTATGTAAATCAATGGGCTGTGTAAACATGGACATGTTGGGTCCTCCAGAGGGAGAGATACTCTTTGTAGGTGCTCTGGTCCTGACCTGGGATCTCCACTCCATTAACTGTAAGTAGTTGAAAATGGGGTTTCTGAACCTGAACCCCTTTGCTTTCCTCATCGCCTTTGTATTAGTATCTTCCACCTATCATATCTATTCGCCGGAGATGTGGTGACTTTGAGAAGTGATGCAGATTGCGACAGAAACCTTCTGCCTTCCCAATCTGTAGGACAGGCAGAGTCGGGCACAGAGTGACTGGGAGATGAATCAGAGGCAACTCCCAGAGATTGAGATTGACGTAGACTCTGACAGAGACTGGCAAGAAGCTTCGAAGATGTCTGAATGATAGCAAAATCCAGAGAGCGCAGAATAGTTCCAATATCTCAGACTGTCAGATACGGTAAGGTGGACTGATAAAGAGCGCGGCGCGGACAGAGCGCTGGAAGGATTACATCTGACAACGGCGCAGAGAGCAGATATAAATGGTCAGTCTGAGCCGCGCCCTGTCATTTGCCACCACGGCTCCGAGTGATCATGCTGAGTGATTACACATACACTGTAAATGACAGCGCTCACCTCATTACATGTATGTAGCGTCTATATACAGCGCTGCCATCTGGGGGGTCCATACATTGTGTACATTCAGTCCACCATAAAAGACATTTCCAGTATCGATAGGCTCACGTGAATTATTGCTTTTTCTATAGAATATTAGGTTATTTCTCCCCAAAATATTAAACTAAAACCTGAAACTATAAGGCTGGTTTCACACATGCGGCAGAGCAATCCGCCACGCGACTGCCATTCACCGCCATTGATTATAATGGAAACCGGCGAGGACCTGGCTGTTCCCCTGCATTTATGCTGGTATTTGGCCTGGACAAAAACTGTAGAGTGCAGCGATATTTGCCTGGCCGAATCCCGGCATAAATGCTAGGGCGCAGCCGGATTCGTTTCAGATCCCATTATAACCTATGGGGTCCTGTGGGCACGCAGCACTATCCGGCTGTGCCGGTTCTGGAGAACTACAGCAGGCTGTTCTCTGCCAGAAAAGCTGATTGCTCTGCCGCATGTGGGAAAGAAGCCTAGGGGCTTGTGCACATGAGCGTTTTGCGGTCTGCAAAACACGGATTCTGTCCGCGTGCGTTCCTCAATTTGCGGAACAGAAAGGGTCAGCCATAATAGAAATGCCTATTCTTGTCTGCAAAATGGGAAAGCATAGGACAGGTTCCATTTTTTTTTCTTTACGGCCCCACAGAACGGAGCAACGGATGCGGACAGCATACGGAGGGCTGTCCGCATCTTTTGCGGCCCCATTGAAGTGAAAAAAGCTCTAGGGGTGCCTTCAGGCAGCACTTTTTTTGCCGAAATTTTTGAGACTGAAAATCAGTTCCATTCATCTGAATCGGGCGTGCAGAAATCCATGTGCTCGCTGCCCCATTCACATGAATGAAAGTGATGGTCAGTCCTGAAAATGCGCAGCATACGAAGGTGCGCTACGTCTCTGGGTTGTATGCCTTTGTAAGGGTACTGCACCTGGCATGCGTGGGGTCACTTTTGATGGTATTCGTGGGGTCCGTGTGCTTGGTACCTAAGTGGGTATTTCAGCATGCTGCCCTGCATACTTGCCCACATTTAAATGGAGTCCTTCACCAGGAAATACACTGGTAATCCAGGCACAGTGTCTTGTAGGGCTGGCTCCGCTGAATGTAATGATACCTCTCACTTAGCGATCCGTAGTTTCATTCTGGAGAAAAAATACTTTTAATCTATATGCAAATGAGCAGTTAAGTGCACCGAGGGCGGTCCCAAGTCACTCTGTGCACCCTTGTTCTTTCTGCTTTCTCTGCCAGTCCACCCCACTCCTTGATGGATAAGGCCAGGTTTCTGCACAGTCATCTCTCCTTGGCATAATATGTTCTTATGGGGTCACTGAGGTGGGCACTACAGAGGCATCTAGAAAATATGGAGCAGCGTGCATGTGTGTGTTTCCAGGGTGCACGGACAGTGCAGATTAAGGTGGGGTTCCCCTTAAAATAACACAGGTCAATGCTGATCCCTATAACAACGTCCAGCTTCAAGCTTCCTATAGACATCGAGAAGATTCATGAAAGTGTCTTTATTGCCCATAGCAACCAATCACAGCACAGCTTTCATTTCTCTTCTGCTACTGAGAGATGCGCTATGGAGATACTATGGAGGCTGACCACGACACTGCTGTGGGGCCCATAGTGAAGGGGGGGGGGGGGGGGGCCTGAACTCCTTCTTTTGTTCCTCACATAAATCCATAGCATTTTCCTGCAGCCACCACTAGGAGGAACTCAGTGGAAAGCTATTTTACAGCTTCTATTGAGTTCATTCCTAACAGTATACATTCCTATGCACTAGGCTCCCCCTAGTGGTGGCCACAGGCAGCTAGTTTTATCATGAAGAGAAGAGAAGCAAGATACCTAAAGCAGCATGGAGGAGATATATCATTGTACTTATGCCAGTCATTCGGTGTAAATACTTTGAGAAATGTGGGGCTCATTTACTAAAGACTAGTGTTACACACCCCACCCCAAAACATAAAAAAGATTTGTGTCCTCTGTGCTGTCCATGTGCCATATATTGAAACTTACGTCAGCTAGAAGCTGGAGGAGATGTCAGTTATAATCTACCCCAAAGGGGACATACATTTTACTATGGGGCCCTATGATGTCTGTGTACACGGTGACCCATTTATCACAATCTTATAAATAAAGTACTAAAAAATGTATAACAAGAAAAGTATTTAAAAAATGGTCACAATCTATTTCCCATAGGAAGACTTAAAGGGATTGTCCAAAAATAGAAAAACATGGCTGCTTTCTTCCAGAAAACAGGACCATCGCTGTCCATGGGTTGTGTCTGGTATTGAAGGTCGGCTCCATTGGAGTCAATGGGGCAGAGCTGCAATACCACGCACAACCTGTGTACAGGGGTGGAGCTGTTTTTGGAAGAAAGCAGCCATGTTTTTCTAATCCTAGACAACCCCTTTAAGGAAGAAATGCTTCTAGGTTGGGAGCTATGAACACAGCAGCCATGGTTTACAAAGGGGACCCATAAAATAGTTGTCACCAGTACTGAATTTGCTAAAATTGTCGCTAAAGGGGTGGGGCTTATGTAAACCCTGCCCAAAGTGGGTGTTCTTAGTGAGTTTTGGGGGTGTCCAGGGGGTGGAGCCTAAATGTCCAGAATTTACTGACACAAATTTTGGTAAGTATAGTGGGGGGCTTCATAGTGTGTGTCGGGGTGAGGAACCATCTGTTTTAGAGCTTCACTTTCCATTACAAGAAAATTACAATCCCTTTAACTTTACCTCAATGGTACAGCATTGTTTTTTTAATCCTGGACAATCCCTTGAACACCTCCACGGCCCTGTTCCAGTGCTGACCCCACACGCTCAGACTACCTTGTTATCTTCGCTGTGAGGATAACACAATACCGCTAATAGCTGGTTGATTAATAGCGGACATTACACCCCCTCCAGCCCCAGCGCTGTAGTTTACACTTTCATCAATGGTTGGGGCTGTCTTGTCCCTACTAATGAGGAAGCACTGGACGGTTTAATGTCCATATCGCTGATATAACGGCGCACTTGATAACGTTGCTGACGGGCTTTATGTTCAATAAAGTCATTTTATTCATTAGCTTATCCGTTGTGAAACGTGGGATTAAAATCCAAGGCAAAATGAATGTATGTGCATAGCGTTCACTACAAGCGTGCGAGGATACAATACTGTATTTCTGGAGGTGAAATGGACTCCTGATGAGAAGAGCCGTGATTTATATGCTGCATTGTAATAAAGGGCTAGCCAATTAACTATGTACGGGGGAATGGGCACTATATTGTGGATGGATCAATTCTCTTCATAATTACCCAAAGCAATTCCATACATACACAGTGCCTTGAAAAAGTATTCATACCTCTTGAACTTTTCCACCATTTTTTCACGTTACACCCACAAACTTAAATGTACTTTATTGGAATATTATGTGATTGACCAACACAAGGTAGCAAGTATTTCTCATTTAGGTTTTATTAAGATTTTCCAACATAACACATTAGAACATTTTCAGAGTCATGTGAACACTTCAGTTATGGTACTTATAAAGTTGTAAATTCCCGGTATCGAACAATATGAACCATGAAACAACATGGAGTTAAATGCCCTAAGTGGCCTCGCAGGTATCACAATTAAGGGAATGGTGGGTAGGCAACCATGTGAAACAGTGGGTACATATAGAAACAATACTATCCCCTGGTAGGAATTTAAAAACCCTCCTACTCGCAGCTCTTTACCCGACATTCAATTGGCCACCCCTCCCGACGTTAGTACTCATGGCTTTGGAAAATTGGCTTCGATTCCATAGATTATGTACTTTGGGGTCTGGATCCTTTCCGCCCAGCGCCCCAGTAACTGTACTTAATTTCCTTATTCCGAATATTTCGGTGTCGTCTTGGGCGCTGGGCGGATTGGACCTTCTCTCCAAACTATTTATCTCGGAAAGAGATTTGGGGTTAGAGTTCACTGATGAGCAGTGGTCTATGGCCTTTACCTGTATAAATAAAAATATTAGATGTGCTTTACATTATGAATCCTTGATGAAGACCACACTAAGGTGGTACTATACACCGGATCGCCTGTGTCATATATTTCCCGACCTTTCATACCTATGTTGGCGGGGATGCGGCGATAGGGGTACATTGTACCACATTTTGTGGTCTTGTCCGAGGCTGCGGGATATTTGGAGGGCTACATTCTCTCTTGCCTCGGATCTACTGGGCTTCCAGCTTCCGCCATCTCCCTCATTGGCTCTTTTATGGATTGATTTGGTTCGGATACCATGTGAGGGGAGGGTGGTATTGGGACACCTTTTTCTTTCAACCAAATTGGCCATAGTAAAAAATTGGAAATCACGGTATGTTCCTTGCCTAACGGAGATCATCCGTAGGCTAAATTCTACTAATATACATGAGCATGCGCTGGCGGGAGCCGGCGAAGCAGCCGCGAGGTTCGAGAGGGAATTGGGCATATGGAGAGTTTCTTCGCTCGCTTTACCATCCCCCGATCGACATACTTAAGCACGTTTAATATATAGCCGATCTCCTGTTATATAAAAGTATACCTCTATAAAATTATACCTGTGTAAATGTTGCCTAACGATTGCACTGTATGTTTTTATGTCTTCTTTATGTTTTTCGTTTAGTCTAATTTTGTTTGTTTGGTATTTTATTGTGGTATGTATATCGGCTAAGCTAGTGTTGTTAACGTGACCGTGTATAGGGCTGATTGTGTAGTCGTTTGTCTTTTTTATGTATAACAATGTATGTTTTTTTCCAAAAACTAATAAAATATGAAATAAGAAAAAAAAAAAAATGCCCTAAGTGGACATGATACTAACAAGAAGAGACATACAAAAAAGACGATAGACAATGGGAGAGGGGAAAGGGAAGGAGGGAAATGGAAAGAAGGCTGCAATTGACCATGGGAGTCTAGACCTGTGCATTCCGAAATGAGTTCGAGGAACGGAAGGCTTCCCAGGGGCCCCACATTTTCACATATCATGAGGTGTCTGAGGGCGCAATACTGATGAGGTCTTCCAATCTCTGATATAGGGCGATTTCATCAAACCACTCCTCAGGTGAGGGAGGACAGGTGGATTTCCAATGTCTAGGAATCACTGATTTTGCCGCTTGCACCATATATTTTAAAAGGGATTTCTTATATGCTGGGACATCCAGGACACAGTCGAACAGTAGTAAGGCATCTGGGGAATTCTGAATGGGGACGCCCGTGATTTCCTTGATTGTTTTATGTACAAAGTTCCAGAAAGGGCGCAAGCTGCTACAATGCCACCAAATGTGGATCATCGTGCCCTCCTCCATAAGACATCTCCAACAACGATCTGACACTGTCAGGAACCATTTGTGGAGTATCGCTGGTACTCTATACCATCTAGATATAATTTTATAGCTCGTTTCTTGAGCTTTGGTAGAAATTTTGGATTTATGAGATAGTAGGAAGCATTTGTTCCATTGAGCTGGGGTATAGTGGTTACCAAGATCCAGCTCCCAGGCCTGAGAATACAGAGGAAGGCACAAGGAACGCCGGTGTATCAGTAGCCTGTACACGGAGGATATGGGATGTAGGACCGCTGAGGGAGAGACACACATCTGCTCAAACTCAGTGAGTTTTCGTGTCAGGGTGTGAGTCTTGTTCAAAGAGAAGTAGAAATGCTGGAGTTGCAGATACTTAAATGAGTTACGGGTTGATGGGGTCGGGGTCTCAAGTATTTGGGACAGAGGTTTCAGTGCGGAACCTGAGAGGACATGCCAGAACCTGATCGGGCGGGTTCTCGAGCCCTGGAGGAAGGGTCGGGATGAATGTCCTGGAGGAAATCTGGGGTGGTCAGTTACCAGTACCAAAGGGCCTTTGGGATCAATCAGTGAAGTAGGTCAACCTATGGATGCTAAAATTGCGAGGGTGTGGTGGGTGGTAAAGGACAGTTGCGATGGTGTAGGGCGCGGAGAGCCCACCAGCCATGGGAGGACTGTTACGGAACACTGTGAAGATTTGCACCCAGGATTTGGATGTGTCAGTACGTGTCATGTCCAATAATCGAGCATAAACAGTAGAGTGGTAATAAAGTCGGCAGTCTGGGAGACCCACCCCTCCAGCTTCCTTAGTTCGGCTCATTATTTGCCATTTTAACCGCGGCCGACCGGGTGCCCACACAAATTGTGTGAAACATCTACGAAGTTGAGACCAAAATGTGGATGGGATGCGAAGGGGGATAGTCTGTAAGAGGTAGAGTAGTTTTGGTAACAGGGTCATTTTTAGAATACTAATCCTACCAAACCAAGAGAAATCTCGTCTGCGCCAACCATCTAGATCTTTTTGGAACAATTGGAGGAGAGGTGCGAAGTTTAGTTTGTGGAGCCGTGAGAGATCAGTGGTAATTTTAATTCCAAGATATGTTATTCCATTTGGTGGCCAAGCGAAGGGAAAAGAGGCTTTAAAGGGAGTCTTTCACCTAATCTGAGTGTTTTAGACCACTCAGATCAGGTTATAGACTCTTTGACCCTCATTATAAATCGTACCTTTCTCTTCTGTGTCCCTCGTCCAGATAATGAAAATAACACTTTTTAAACTTATGCAAATGATCTTCTGAAGGTGCCCAGGGGCGGCGTTACTGGGCAATGTGCCCAGAAAAACACACCTCCAGCCGGCGGACGTCACGAGCGGCACCAGAGGACGGCGGGCTGGGAACTGGCCCGGACCTGCGCACTGCTCTGTCTTTAGTTGGCCGGTGCATGCGCAATATGAAAAGCTGTTCCTCTGCCCATAATGGCCAGTTCCCAGCCCGCCATCCTCTGGTGCCGCTCGTGACGTCCGCCGGCTGGAGGTGTCTTTATCTGGGCACATCGCCCAGTAACGCAAACAGCATCATGAAAACCAAGGAACACACCAGACAGGGATAAGTTTGTGGAGAAGTGGAAAGCAGGGTTGAGTTAGGTTATAAAAAAGATATTCCAAACTCTGAATATCTCACGGAGCACTGTTCAATCCATCATACGAAAAGAGTATGGGTCAACAGGAAATCTACCAAGACATGGCCGTCCATCTAAACTGACAGCCCAGGCAAGAAGAGCACCAATTACTGCCCATGGTCACTCTGGAGGAGCTGCAGAGACCACAGCTCAGGTGGGAGAATCTGTCCACATAAAGCTCCATCCCAGTCACATGACATCTTCACAGGTCTTTCCACACCACTTCTTCCCTGCTGAGCTCCACCCCCTCCTGCACTGATCACATGACAGTGACATCATCAAAACATCATCACAGATCTCTTGCACGGTAGCAGATACAGACCATGTCCTGGTTAGTAGTCACTAGGAACAACGCCCTCGTCCCCCTTGTGACCAGGTAACCCTGTTGGCATAGGGTGGGAAAGTAAAAAAATTAATAAATAAATAAAAATTCTCCGGCGCCCTAGGCACTGTACTTCATGTGTATAGTTACAAATGTGAATCATAGACATGTGCTGTCCATAGTCTCTAAGGACCACTCACACATCCAGTGACTTTAATGTGTATGTACACACATCAGTGGTTTTCCACAGACCGTGGGTCTCTGGTGACATCATGAAGCTTGCCCTATTTTTGTCCATCATTATGGATCCCTCACACGCATTATAGCTCATGGATCCCTCACGCACATCCGTGTTTGGTCCATGGTTTTCACGGCCTAGGAGATGCACTGGAAACTCATTTTCACCTTGCAGGATCCATGGAATATGGCTGACACGCGGAGGGCATAAATTGGACACACGGATCCTTCACGAACAGATGAACCACTAACGATCTTGTCACGGATGTCATCACAGACACAAGCATGTAAAAGAGGCCTAAAGGAGGATATGGTGGGCTACAAGTGAGATGTGAAATGAAAATCACAGCCTGTTGTTGGCATCTCTACACCTGTACAGCCTCCAGAAACCTCCTGGTGATTACAGGAGCTTTTGTTCATGTTATCACCCCCTCTTACCAATCAGAGACGATTCGTGATCTCTGATTACCACATTTGGAGGGGGTAATTTTTTCTACTAAAGCAGTGAGAAGAAGAATAATTATACATCTAATCATGTCCTGTTGATTTTAAAGCTACAATGTGCCATTTATTTATGTAACCGTTGGGAAAATATGAGTATGGAGGCATTATATGATTTTTTTAATTTTTATATTTTTTATTTGTGTTTGTCAAAAGTGCGAAATTGTCCAGTGAGAAAATGTGGTTTAATCTACTAAATTCCTAGGAAAGAGATGATCTCCTGCTCTTATATAAAGTACCTTACAAACATTGCCTTTGGCGGGTCATCTACATCTACAACCTGCCTCTTGACAAGACCAGCGTCTTTCCAAATATCTCAAGATTTCTCAAAACAAAGAACAGTATCTTTCGTGTCTGTAAGGCCTGAGGTTGCGGATATGATTTTCTTTCGGATGAATCATGCATTGAGAGATTAGTGTTTCATGCAATTCATTGTAAACTAGAAAATGTGAACTCTGTGGGAGGAAAGCAACACTGGTCTGCCACTCCAGGGGAGGTCAGTCAACACCCAAACTATTACTGTCAGACTCATTTTATAGTCCTAACCATGTGCTGTGAAAAGCAATAACATAAGCCGCAGGTCTGTAAGGAAGACTAGACTTTCTACATGATAGACTTTATTAAATCAATATATAAAACATAAAAAAAGATATTACTGAATAGAAAGTTCTAAACTGCTCAATGCAAAGTGTCTCAAAAACTTTTCACTTAGTTTTTCAATTTACTTTTTTCCCCCATGCCATCTCCAAGTTGCTTTTTAGTAGAGAATATTCCAGTTTATGACTGCCATCAAGATTGTAGAAATCCCTCACTGCAGCCAAACGTTCTGGTACTTATACACCTATTACCCATAACATTAAAACCACTCATACGTGGCGTAAATAACATTGAATATCTCGTGACAATGGCACCTTTCAAAGAAAGTGAACAGTCAGATCTTGAAGTTGATTGCTATTGGATACAGGAAAAATGGGCAAGTATTAGGACTAAAGAGACTTGGACAAGGGTCAAATTGTGATGGCTAGACGAATGGGTCTCAGCATCTCCAAAATGCAGATTTTGTAAGGTGTTCCCAGTATGTAGTGTTTAGTACCTACCTGGTCCAAAACTGGTGAACCAGTGATAGTCATGGGTGTCCAATCTTCATTGATGGTTGTGGGGAGTGAAGGCTGCAACTAGGGATGAGTGAATCTACTTCAGATGAAACATCCAAAGTCGATTTGCATAAAACTTTGTTTCAATACTGTACGGAGCGAGAGCTCCGTACAGTATTAGAATGTATTGGCTCCGATGAGCCAAAGTTTTATGCGAATCTACTTTGGATATTTCATCCGAAGTCAATTTGCTCATTCCTAGCTAGAACGTCTGGTCAGATCCCACAGGAGAGCTACTGTAGCACAAATTGCTGAAAATCTAATGTAGGCTATGATAGAAATGTGTCAGGACGCACAGGGCATCACAGCTCGCTGCATATGGAGCTCCATAGCTGCCGACCCATCAGAGTGCCCATGCTAATCCATGTCCACCCCAGAAAGCTCCTACAATGGGCACACAAACATCAGAACTAGATTATGGAGCAATGGAAGAACATCGCCTGGTCTGATAAATCGTTTTCTTTTACATCATATGGACAGTTGGATGTATGATTATTAGAAATGAATGAATACATTTTGTGTCAGATTTTGAAATTTTATTATTTGGGTCGGAATCGATTCTACATGAAACACATATGCTCCAAATTTTCTGAAAATTGGTGTATGACACTGAGGTTTCCTAGATTTTTTCATCTTTCCTTCTCAGACAGCAGCAGTGGCATGACGGGGCACCATTAGCAAGGGTAGATCTATTTATCTGCCTCAGCCAGAGGTTTATTTTGACAAAAAAAGTTTTTTTGCACAATGGTGGAGGACAATGTTGTCCATTCGTGTGTGATGATGCCCCCTGCCTCACTGAAAAGCCTCTCTGAGATGAAATTGGAAACTGGGCAAGACAATAGAGACAGAGAGTATACTGGGCCAATTCCGGACACTGTTCCAATCTGTTTGCTCAGAAGTGCATAGTATCAGGGAATGTTGCGGAAAAAGGCCAGAGTCCAGGTGGAACTGAACCTGTTTGATACATCTCTGTTTGCTGATTTGCATCAGCCTGGCGCAGCACATGGAAACATTTCTCCATCATGTTGATGATACTAAACTGGCTGCTGCACTTCTGCTAGTTGTAGTAGTGGAAATAGTGGGAGGTAGGCGACTCTGCAGGAGGCAGGGAGGGGCCTCCTGATCAGACATGCGGGTAGTAGGTGTCTGCTCTCTGAAAGCTGTGGCAAGCTGCGCACACAGTGTATCCTGGTAATAAAGTAAGTTGGCCTCTCTTTTGACAACAGAAAAACATTCCCCCATTTTGTTTTGATAGCAAGGGTATAAAGGCATAGTTATTCAGTAATCATCAGATTGCTTGGATAGCAGCAGCCGAGGTCAGCTTAGGTCTAGCACGTTTTGAGCCTGCACCCACAGTGTCAGCAGCATCACCAATTACCAAGCTGATCATAATAGAAGCAAATCTGGCAGTGGCAGCTTTTTGGAAGGTTCCGGCGATATGTTGCCTCTGCTCTTTATTGCTGCTGCCACCACACTCTGGCTCCCAGGTCCTGTCCAACACACAGTCATCATCATCCTCCCCCTTTATCAGACTACCACCATAGCTACAGGTGCCACTACTTCCACCACCACCAACACAGCTGTGCATGGGATCCCACAACTCCCTATGAACCTCCTCCTCATGCCAGTCCATACACTGACTGTTCTCACACAAGTCATAAACAGGAAGACTATCTTGAGTATCTTCTATAGTATGTGTTGGGGTTTCGCTGCCTCTTCTTAGGAAAAAAGAATGCACCCACAAGGAGGGAGCAGTGAAGACAGAGGATGCAACTGAAAGGCATATCTAGGGTTTCAAGGAGGAGTTCTGTGACCCCTGGCTCCAGGGCACAGTGTCCTACTCAAAAGTGTATATATATTTCCATGACGGTCTTTAAGACCGAATAAAGTCCCTTTAGGGATCCCTATTTCGCAGTTAAAAGCGTCAACTTTATTAATTTAATTTCTACTTACAAATATATAAAGAACAAAAAAAAACAAAGAATGGGTTAAAACTCTCAGCGGTATGGAGTTTTGGACAACTTATTTAAGCCTGGCTGCCTGGTTATGCAAACACTTAGTGGCAATGTCTGACAACTGGCTAGTTACAGTAAATGTCTTTTATTGTATTAATGTGAGGACCTGTATTATATCACACCTAGCTTTTTAGAAGGGTTTATATAATGTTTCTAATGTAGGCTCAGCGTTTTAAACCATATACTTATTATAATTAGGAATGTATATGACGACCTGTATTGAACAGGCTCTATTGAAATCGTGCTTTGGGTCACAGGTGTATCAATTCCCTATTGGACACTTTAATAGCAAACGCCATATACAAAGTTTCACCAGCTACAAAGTAACCTCTATTTGTATCATAGAGGTCGATGTGGGTGTCTCTCTATACACAATGCCCTGCTACATACTCTTGTGCCTGTTAATAGACACTACCTTCCACTAGAGGTCGATATTATACAGTATATCATTGTTTGTATCGGTATGCCTCACTGAACTTCACGGACAATTCTGTATGTACTAGCCAATGTACTCCTGTCACTCCATTAACTTGCTGCCTAAAATAGGTTCACATTCCTACACCCCACCCGACATGTTTCGCCGCTGTTGCGGCTTCGTCAGGGGATGTGAACACAATCTCATCCTCTTTGTCCTCAATAATTGCTATGGGCAGTGGGTGTGGACCCACAGTGCCAACTAACCAGTTTTGCTTTGGGCTAAACCTAAGGATGTTGTTCTGGTAGTTCCCTTTAACCCCTGTACAGGGATCTGGATTTCACTGCAAGGAACCAACCAGGCTGTTACCTCCTAGAGTAGTCCTAGTGTAGTTGGCTGCTGACCCATAGGAGTCAGAGACACTGGTGCGAAGCACCAAGCACACAGGCAAAAGCGTAGTCTGAATACAGTCCAATAGTCAGGGCAGGCTGAGTACTTGCATATTCCAAATAGCAATTTCAAGGTGATGGCGGGCAGAATTCTTGCATAATCTAGGTCACAGTTCCCAGGTCAAGGCAGGCAGCAATCTCAGAAGAGGCGCATCAATATTTTCCAGAGGCTGTCAAAACCTATCCTCTGGACCAAAACATTTCCAGTCCACCAAATAGTAAGTCTTTTCCCCTGATTTTCTTTATATTGAGAATGTCCTTGACTTCATAAATATGTTCAGAATTAACTCGAGCAGCAGCAGGCTTGGAACCTTTGGAGTATTTGTTGAAGACTAGTGTTGGGCGCGAATATTCGAATTGTGAATTTTAATTGCGAATATTGGCACTTCGAGAATTCGTGAAGATTTAGAATATAGTGCTCTATATTAATATTCGCGAATATTCTAGATTTTTTTTTCATCTGAACCCATGATCCCTCCCTGCTTCTTGCTTGTCGACCAATGAGAAGGCTGCAATGTCTTTGTCTGAGCTTAACAACATCCCTAGCAACCAATAGGAAAGTTGCCTACCCCTTACTATATAAGGACCTCCCCAACAGCCATTTTCTGTAGTATTATGGAGTTCTGAGAGAGAGAGCAGTGACATTGCTGTGCTCTGTGCTTTACTGTTTAATTACATTAGTTAGTTAGTTAGTTAGCTTATATATATAATACAGATAGTTAGTGGGAGATAGTCAGTGTAGGTTACATAGTGATACAGTGTAGCTGGTAGGTTCTGCTGTCCATACATACATGCTACAGACATTGTGCTGTGATGTCACAACAATACTTAGTGCACCAATCAGTAATATGTAGTCAGACCTGCTAAAATGTGAAGTTTCGCATATTGCGCCAGAATATGCGCATCATTAATTGCCGATTTGCTCAATTGCGAATATATTGGAGCACTCTATCTGCATATAAAGCTATTGTAATGTTCTGCCGGGCCAACCATTTTCTCCAGTCTCAGGAAACTTCTAGCAGCTTGAAAATTGTAGCAAAAGTGACCCACGCCTGTATTGCACGCGCAATACCCACATATTTTCGCAATCAAGAAAATAATTCAAGAATTTGCAAATTTATGACGAATATTCGCAAAATATCTCAAATTCTAATATTACCCCTGACGCTCATCACTAATTGAAGACCAGGGGCTTGAGAAGTGAGACGTGAAAGGAGTTGGGTATGTGCAAAGAGGCAGGGAGCTGCAACTTGTACCATACAGGGTTAAATTTTTTGATAACTTCAAAGGGTCCAATAAAGGAGCTGGTTTAAAGGAAGGCACCTTTAACTTGATGTACTTAGAAGAAAGCCATACTCTGTCACCTGGAGCAAACTGCAGAGGAGATCTGTGCTTGCAATCGGCAAATTTCTTCATCCGGACTGTGGCTCTCTCCAGTGCGATCTTGGTCTCCTGTCAGACTTTGGAAAAAATTTCCACAGAAGAAACTGCTGCTGGAACGTCAAATGTGGATGAGACGGGAAGAGGAATCCTGAGTTGATGACCAAAAACAATGAAGAATGGGGATTTTTCTGTGGACTCAATGGTATGATTATTATGAGAAACCTCTGCCCAAGGAAGCAGATCAGCCCAGTCATCTTGATGTGCATAACAGAGATAATTAGTTAAGATCTGATTGGTCCGTTCAAACCTGCCCATTTGACTGTGGATGGTATGCGGAAGAAAGGTCCAAAGATACATCCATGAGTTTGCAAATGGCACTCCAGAATTTTGAGGTAAACTGGACATGTCTATTGAACACTATATGTTGTGGAAATCCATGGAGCGAGAAGATATGATCAATACACTTCTTAGCCAGCTCACTGGCTGAAGGTAATCCAGGCATAGGGACAAAATGAGCCATTTTGGAAAAGCGGTCAACAACTACTCAGATGACTGTACATCCATTGAAAGAGGCCAAGTCCGTGATAAAGTTCAAAGCTATGTGCTGCCACGCAGCCTCAGAAATAAGTAAAGGTCAAAAGAGACCAGAGGGCCTTTGTTTCGGGGTCTTGTTCTGAGCGCAGTTGGTGCAAGCAGAAACAAATTTCCAGATATCCTCATTCATAGAAGGCCACCAATAATAATGAGAAATTAAATTGGCACTTTTATGTTGACTAGGATGCCCAGCTACCTTGGAACCATGCACCCAAGGCAATACCAGTCTTCTTTTAGACTCAGGTACATATGACTTTCCAGGGGGAACGTTCTTCAGACAAACAAAATAAAATCTCACCAGATTTCCAATTTAGGACTGGACTATGCTGTCGTAATCATGGTAATCCCAGTAGTAGAGGACTAGTAAACTTCAGGATAACCAGCAAGGACATCTTCTCTGAGTGAAGCCCACCCACCCACTAAATTGGCTTGGAGAGAATGTATCCATTTACAGATGGCACCAAGAAAGGTCTTTCAAGCCGTTGAATAGGTATCTGGTATTGATTCACCACAGCCTGGTGCAGGAAATTCCCTGATCTTTACCTAGGGCAGCCTCTCCTACTGACCCTAGACTTGAGAGTAATGCTCAGTAAGGCTCCTCTGGTTTGGTCCATTGCCTGAGCTTACTGTTATGGACAGTGGGTGTGGACCCACTGTGCCAACTAACCAATTTGGCTTTAGGCTAAACCTAAGGGCATAGTCCAGGTGGTTCTCTGGTATTCACCCTTTAACCCATGTACAGGGGACTGGACTTCGCCACAAAGAACCAACCAGGACGCTACCTCCTGGAGTAGTCCTGGTGTAGTTGGCTGCTGACCCACAGGAGTCAGAGACACCGGTGCAAAGCACCAAGGACATAGGCAATAGCGTAGTCTGAATACAGTCCAATAGTCAGGGCAGGCTGAGTACTTTTATATTCCAAATAGCAATTTCAAGGTGATGGCAGGCAGAGTTCTTGCATAATCCAGGTCACAGTTCCCAGGTCAAGGCAGGCAGCAATCTCAGAAGAGGTCAGGTCAATGGCTCTGATTTATCAAGACCACCATGTGCTATGCTGATCTTGTGGGGGGCTACACCCCTGCAGGAGGCATTTAATTTAAGGCAAAGCGCAGGCCAGATTTCAGTCATCATTTCTGACAGTTTCTGTCATAAAAAATAATAAATATGCTGGGGCCAATGGCCCCATCCAAGCCCCACCCTCACCAAGTCCCCTTTTCGAGAACTGGCAAGAGCAGCGTAAAAATGCCTGTTGCGACTGAATCACAATGGCACAAGATATAGTCATAAGAATAGATGCTCCAGAATTGTTATTACATGGGGAATACAAGTAGTTACAAAACCAATCAGAGGTGGCAGATCCTCTTTAACTTTGACTTCCAGTCTCAGCTCATGTCTACAGCTTGTCATAGAAAGAAGACATGCTTGCAGCCAACTAACCGAACCTGAGCATCGTCTTTCTTCTAGATAAAGATGCCTCTCCACCACAATTTACTTATATAGATAGGCAAGGCCACTATAAACAAGATAGAGGAGGACAGGTCAAAATCAGGAATCAAGGAGACCATTGAATGTTGGTCAATCTCAGCGATTTAGGCAGGACCAGCCAACTATCTAAAGTGTATTGAGGTATCATGACTCTCCCCTGGTGCTGGATGTCAGGGAAGAGAAGGATCGGGCAGCTGGATTTCAATATGCCTGATCCTTTGGTCCTCAAGGGAGAGAAGCCAGTGCCAGTAGTGTGTGGCATCGGCTTATCCCTCACCCCTATGGAGAACACATGCATGTGTAAGGGTTGGAAGGAATAGCTGTTTGCCATGCATGTATATGGGGAGTCAGGGGGAATAGTTGGTGTACTACAGTTAGTTAATGTTACATAACATTACACATAAACACATGACACTTTATCACAGTTCAAAAAATGGTGAAAATACCAATTATTAAAGGTATGTGACCCAATCAGGACCCCAAAGATAGATAAGTCCCTAAATACTGAAAAGGTTAGACAGTGGCCACATGCAGCAGACCCCAGTTCTCTCTGCCCCAGGACTCTCTAGAATGGATTACACTGGTCCTGCTCTACTTCTTTCCCTAGGACCATCACAAGAGGGTCACATGACCAAGAGGTCCTGCTGCATGTACAATCTACCATAACATAACA
The DNA here is from genome assembly GCF_014858855.1 of Bufo gargarizans. Lineage (NCBI taxonomy): Eukaryota > Metazoa > Chordata > Amphibia > Anura > Bufonidae > Bufo > Bufo gargarizans. The sequence goes on from NC_058084.1 coordinate 37,933,980, forward strand.
CATTATGTCCACTAGGTGGCAGCATATAAATCGATATAACAAGCCATACAAACCTCAGTGTCTATGAAATGGATGCACATTGCCGTAAAAATCACTTATGAAAGAACATTACAGCAGGTAATGGCGCCAGTTTAAAGGCACAGTAACATATAACCCAACGATATTCATAACAGTTATCAATAGACTGACACCTAGAGAGGAAGCCTAGACGGCTACAATGGGAACCATTAGAATGCGGTAAGGGGCAATAACAGGCCTCTTCCCGATGCTACTATATGTGGTTTGTGAACATGTGCAGGACTCACCCTATCTCTTTAAGGCCACACAGGAGTCTAGGAAATCTGGATGAAGACCCCTCTTGGAGCAGAGACTGAAGAAGGGTTAATACTTACTAGTGATTTTTATTTTTCATGAGAAATTACCATTATTTGGTTTCTTTCCAAGTAATTCGCAATATAGCTATAAATGATAAATTTTTAGATTTAATTAAAGGGGTTGTCCACTCCTTTACTATTAATGGTTTATCCTCAGGATAGGGTCCGACATCCGTCACCCCCGTCAATCAGCACCTACTTCCGGCACTGGAACCAGACATATAGATCCTTTTCACTTCAACAGGCCACCAGCTCTGTCCACTACTGTGTATGGAGCTGCATAGTTCTGGTGGTGGAGCTTCTGCAGAACAGCTGATCGTAGGGAAGCGGACCTGTCCACTCTCCTGACATGCCTGTTTTGGCCAATACTTGCATCTTTTATGAAATAGCAATGTTGGTGCATCATCTCTACATTTTACTGTTCCTTTGTTATTCCTCTTGGAAACTTAGGCAGCAACTGGCAATCGAATATTACCATTCCCCTTATGCAGTACCCCAGGCCTGGCAGTATCTGCAAATGTTTTATTATGTGCTGTTATGTTGTGTTTAGGCCGTGTATTCCAGCGGGGAGGTATGGTTGGCAGGAACAGGGCTAACCACGCCGTTCCTCCCCTCTTGGTAGGAGTTGGTAGGTCCTACTTGCTGCCAGGAGGGGGAATTCTAGTTAAACAGCAAAGACAGAGGAAGCATACGCCAGAGGTCCTACTCTTAGGGAAACTAAAAAGTTCTCCTGTGAGACCCTTACTCCAGGAAGATTGCAAAAGAGAAGATACAACTTTCCCAAAAACTACTGCAGATAAAGATTCAGATCAAGATTCAGATTCCCAGACCCTGCTGCTGGTGAGGGAAAACAGATCAATCACCCATCACCTAGAATAACTACCAGGCCATACTAACTTCAAGACTGTATCACACGGTGCACAACTCTATATCCACAAGTGCCTGCAAGTGCCATTTAATTGCCACACAACCAGCCTACATACCTCCTCATCTGGTGCCAGAAACTGCACTTTATACGTAATACTACTGGATGTGCCACAAGTTATATTCTTCCAACAATCTTTCCACTGCACTGATCCCCAGGGAGAAGTACACCGTGACACAACCTCTCATCAGGGACACTTCCATCCTCTGCACCGGCTCTTCGGGGGCTCAATGCACAACCGTTTCCTGAAGGAATAACAGCGGGAAAGCACAATGCAAACCTTTATGAAAAGATGCTTCGGAATTGCTTTTTCCTGGGGATTACAAGTATTTACTAAAACAGACATGTCAGGAGGGTGGACCCTCAGTGCACCTGTATGTACGTAGCACCAGTATTGATACATGATCATTGCTGTAAATACTCTTCTGTCTCATCATCCCGTCCATAGCACATGGATTTTCTGCATTCGCACCTCCTCCCCTTTTCTTCTCCCTCTTAGTGAGCCATCCAGAAATTCCAGTTATGAATTGCAAATTCATTTATATTAAGCCTACCCAGGCAGCAGACTGTAACCCGCAAGTCACATAAACTTAAGAGATATGGATTTCCCCCGAAACAAGTTTGTCCATATTAAATTAGATTACTATATAAACTGCGAACAGATTCAATTAATTTCCCAGCAGTCAGGTTTTATTAAAGCATATAAGTAAATATTTGCTATAATATTTCGTAACCTGCCAAGCGCTTATTATATGGAAAATAATAAATAATGTATCATCATTTTCAAAATAAAAAAATAAAAAAAGTGGAGCCCGCGAACGCTCCCCTGTCCAGAATCTGCCGCGCGCATTTTTCATTCCGCCTTAATTCGCTCTGAGAGCATTGATTTAGTTTCTGTCTTATGAATTCACTTAATTTATTTCCATCAAAGCTTCAGCGGGCATCCCGGGCTGCAGTGAGAGCATAGGCGGTATTAATCATGCTCCCCCCCCCCCCCCCTCTTTTTTTTGCTGTATTGGAATATTACACATCTAGACTTATCAAATATAATGTGATTTTGATAAATTCCCACCTCATTTTAAGCTTTGAGGTTAAAGCTTCATGACCGAAACGAAACTCAATAACTCAATAATATTGTAAAAGAGTATGGAGGAAAATGACGTGGCGGATAAATGTTACTTAGCCTGGATCGTGGGAAACAAGGGGCAGGACGTGGCACCGCATCATGGTAACGTCACATGCAGGTGGCATATTGTGGTCACATACTAAGATCGGTTCTGTTGAACCGCGGGAGGTCCAGGTGTTTCTGCCGTAATACGGGCACTACGACTTGAAGAATTCTCCTTGGAGAGAAAAGCACATTAAAAAAGGAAAATTGGAGGAAGGAGGAGGAATTGTCAGTGGCAGCTCCTGCGTTTTCTGCATCCAGCTTTATAATAGAGGTGTTACCTTCCATTGTAATCCTACCTATGATGATAATGAGATTATGCCTACCAATTTTGAAAGAATGCAAAGAGGGAAAATGTGTGCACCACAGCTTTCTTAATGTCCTTTGTGTGGTACACAGTAATATTGTCCTCCCAGGCTGATTTTGCCACCTCCCCACGCAGTGAACCCAGGAGGAACTGAAGCGGAGGATGGGAGCGGTAGTGGCTCTGTCACATTCAATCACAGTGGCTCTCCTCACACCTTTACTCCCTAAGGCAATGCAGTGAAAGGAGGGACACCCTTTCTTCTGTCTGATGGAGAGTTCGGCTATTGCGGGATCAAAGGCTCCAGCTTTGGCTGTGCAGAGGCCCATAACCGGGAGTCCTCTGGGAAGACTCCCGCAAGACTCATGAGACAGAGGACCCCTGCCGCTCTTCAGGCCAGACCTCTAATGGCCTGCCCAGAACCAAGGGCTTGGGCGATAGGGAAACTCGGGTCGCAAAATGACCCAGCAGACCCTCCAGACTGACTTAATGTTAGGGGTGGGTACAGCCAGTGGCGGATTATAATAGGGACGTTCGGGTCGGCAGCCCCGGGCCCAGCGCCGCTGGGGGGCCCAGCGCTGACCCGAACGCCCACATACTGCGGCGGGGCACGGGAGCGCATAGCTCCCTGTCCCGTCGCCGGTCACCGCCATAGGCTTCAGGCCTTGTAGGCCTGAGGCCTATGCGGTAGTGAAATCCCGGCGCAGGCGTGCGTGATGACGTCATCGCGCGCCTGTGCCGGGACGCAGCACTGTGACGCGCCTGACTCATCCCGCCTTCCTCTGCGAGCAAGCGCCTGGCCCTGGACATAGGTGAGTATTTATCTTTTCATTTTTTGTTCATTTTTTTATTTCATGTGCCTACTCTGGGGGGGGGGGGGGGGGGCAGTGGTGGGGGCAAATTATTATGAGAGGGACTACACTATGTGGGGGCAAATTGCTGTATGGGGGCAAATTATTATGAGAGGGACTACACTATGTGGGGGCAAATTGCTGTATGGGGGCAAATTATTATGAGAGGGACTACACTATGTGGGGGCAAATTGCTGTATGGGGCAAATTATTATGAGAGGGACTACACTATGTGGGGGCAAATTGCTGTATGGGGGCAAATTATTATGAGAGGGACTACACTATGTGGGGGCAAATTGCTGTATGGGGGCAAATTATTATGAGAGGGACTACACTATGTGGGGGCAAATTGCTGTATGGGGCAAATTATTATGAGAGGGACTACACTATGTGGGGGCAAATTGCTGTATGGGGGCAAATTATTATGAGAGGGACTACACTATGTGGGGGCAAATTGCTGTATGGGGCAAATTATTATGAGAGGGACTACACTATGTGGGGGCAAATTATTATGAGAGGGACTACACTATGTGGGGGCAAATTGCTGTATGGGGGCAAATTATTATGAGAGGGACTACACTATGTGGGGGCAAATTGCTGTATGGGGCAAATTATTATGAGAGGGACTACACTATGTGGGGGCAAATTATTATGAGAGGGACTACACTATGTGGGGGCAAATTGCTGTATGGGGGCAAATTATTATGAGAGGGACTACACTATGTGGGGGCAAATTGCTGTATGGGGCAAATTATTATGAGAGGGACTACACTATGTGGGGGCAAATTATTATGAGAGGGACTACACTATGTGGGGGCAAATTACTAGATGGGGCAGTGTGGGGGCAAATTGCTGTGTGGGGGCAAATTATTATGAGAGGGACTACACTATGTGGGGGCACATTGCTATGTGGGGGCAAATTATTATGTGAGGGACTACACTATGTGGGGGCAAATTGCTATGTGGGGGCAAATTATTATGAGGGACTACACTATTTGGGGGCAAATTGCTATGTGGGGGCAAATTATTATGAGAGGGACTACTATGTGGGGGCAAATTACTAGATGGGGCAGTGTGGGGGCAAATTGCTATGTGGGGGCAAATTATTATGAGAGGGACTACTATGTGGGGGCAAATTGCTATGTGGGGGCAGTGTGGGGGCAAATTATTATGGGAGGGACTACTATGTGGGGGCAAATTTCTATATGGGGCAGTGTGGGGGAAACTATTGTGTGGGGGTAATTTCTATGTGAGGACAGTGGGGAAATTGCTATGTGGAGGCAAAATACTATGTGGGGGCAGTGTGGGAGAAACTATTGTGTGGGGGAAATTGCCATGTGGGGACAGTGTGGGGTAATTTCTGTGTGGGGAAATTACTATGTGGGGGCAGCGTGGGGAAATTACTATGTGGGGACAGTGTGGGGAAAACTATTGTGTGAGGGAACAGTGTGGGGAAATTACTATGTGGGGGGAAATTACTATGTGGGGGCAGTGTGGGGCAAATTACTGTGTGGGGGCAAACTACTATATGGGTGCAGTTTGTGTGAAATTACTGTGTGGGGGCAAATTACTATGGGGGGGCAGTGTGGGGAAAACTATTGTGTGTAGGAACAGTGTGGGGAAATTGCTATGTGGGGGCAGTGTGGTGGAAATTACTATGTGGGGGCAGTGTGGGGCAAATTACTATATGGGGGCAGTTTGGGGGAAATTACTGTGTGGGGGCAAATTACTATGGGGGGATTACTATGTGGGGGCAGTGTGGGGCAAATTACTATATGGGGGCAGTTTGGGGGAAATTACTGTGTGGGGGCAAATTACTATGGGGGGATTACTATGTGGGGGCAGTGTGGTGGAAATTACTATATGGGGGTGTTGCTATTGGGAAGGCACTGTAGGGGCAATTCTATTATTTCTGGGGACACTATACAGGGATTATTACCTGGAGCACAATAGAGGGTGGTATTATTACTGGGGGTCTCTATTATAGCTGCTGTGGACACTATAGGAACATTTGGGGTAATTTATCAAACTGGTGTAATGCAGAACTGGCTTAGTTGCCCATAGCAGCCAATCAGATTCCACCTTTCATATTTGACAGCTCTTTTGGAAATCCAGTTCTACTTTACACCAGTTTGATAAATTACCCCAATTATATCTATCAGGGTCACTATTTTTTCAGCAGTATAGTTCCTGGGGCATTGAGGACCACAACGGGCACAGTATTGGGGGTGGCAGGATGACACTGTGGGGACACCAGGATGAGGAGGTTGATGGAAAAATTTAGAAATCTAACATGTCTGTGTTACAAACTGTAGAGACGAGATGCGGCTGAAAGAATTTGCCATAGTGGTCTGGGTCAAATGGAGGAGAAGAGGAAAGAGAAGGTCTACATGACAGGAGATGTCACTGGATGTAACAGGTATGTGGTGCTGTATTCTTCTCTATGTCTTTTTTATTACAATTATATGTATTTTAAATTTGGCGACCAAATTTTTCAGTTTAGGACCCAATTTGGGGTATTCTTTTTTAGTCTGAAGATGTCATATGGCCTAAGAAGAGACCGTGGCGCCCATGAAGCACCACAGCCTCTTCATACAAAAAAAAACTAAACTAAAATGGAGGGGGGGGGGGGCCCTAAGTTGGGTAGACAGCCCCGGGCCTATCATGCACTTAATCCGCCCCTGGGTACAGCCCACATCTATCCTCCTACATCCATAATTATACTGGGTGCAATACATTAAGTAACAATACATAATAATGTATTACATGACAAGCCGTTTGAAGATGTCCCCTGCTCTGGGGTACTGCACCCACAGGAAGACTTCCCTCTTAGTGTTCCTGCACAGTGACTAGGCCTCCTTAGTGCCCTCTCACAGTAAGACGCTCCCTAAGTACCCTCTACACAGTATGCATGCCCCGTTAAGGTGTACACCCGAAGTAGTGCCCTCATACAGTGCCCCCTCAGTAGTGTCTCTGCACACATTGAGATCACCCTAGTGCCCCCAACACACAATAATGATGCCCTTTTAGTGCTCCCATACATTAACCATGCTCCCTTAGTGTCCCCAGATAGTAAAGACACCCCCTTAGCACCTCATCACAGTAAAGAGTTCCCCTATATACCCCCTCACATTTATGATACTCTCTTAATGCTTACCCCCCACACAGATGCCCCCTCCAATATTAATACTCCCCTAGTCCTGTTCCCATGATGAACCCCGCAGATCAGTGCAGATCTGCTCCAGGTGGTGCTTTCTGCGGCTTGGTGCAGCAGGTGTGATGATGTCACAGCATTCCACCTGATGTCACCCTGCTACACCATAAGATAATAATATTGTGGCCCTAGGCCCCTGCCTTCTCCTTTACCTGCTCATCCCATCCCTGGGTAACAATTTTACTTTAAACATCAATAGTGCACGGTACTTTTTTGTACCTGGGAGAGGTGGCTGACCCCTCTAATTAAAGGCAGTGGCCACTTTTTGGCCACGATATCTTTTACAAAAATAAATGGAGACAGCAGGAGGCAGCGTACCCCATTCTGGCAAAATGTCGCCCACTTTTTGTCAGCATTTTTTTAAGGCAATCAATGCATTTGCATCATTGAGGTTGTGATGTCACCTTTCGCCCCCTTCTCTCTTGTGTGCGGATATTTTGTGCAGATATTTAATGGCTTCTTGGGGAAGTAGCTTAAAGGGTGGCATTAGATTCCGATCTTTCTATCACAGGAAATATCTGAAGAGCGGATTATGAAGAGATTCATCTGGAAACAGCGAGAATATGACTCCTCTCATCCTCCCAAGTCCGGATTCCTCATATACACCTTCCCTCCTCGGTTTATATTGCTTGTAACTGCTTCTGCAATCTAGGATGATTGAAATGTTATATCCTCTCCCCCCTCTCTGATTCCTTCCAGGAAAGAATAGTAAAAAAAAATGTACCTGTTAAACATATATATAATTTTTACAAGGTAGCCTAGGGGGGCCGGATGCCACGCCCTTCCGTTAAATGCATTGTAGGACATAATGGCATCCACATAACATACCCGTCATGAGCTTTGCATCGGCTTTTCACAATGTATACGTTAAATGGATGTCATGATAGCCTGTGAGTGAGGGATGCCACCGTTAGGCATCTGTTTATCGGTACCCATTTATCTGCCACCTGTTGAGCTGTATGGGAGCAGCGTTGTAGTAACCAGATCTGTCCACTACACAATAGATGGCGCTGTACAGTCCTGGTGATGACTTCCTGCACCGAACCTAAAACGGCTGTTCGGCAGGGATGCAGGTGTAGGATTCCTGGCAATCAGATAATGATGGCCGATCCTGAGGATAGGCCACGAATCATAAAGGAGTGGAGATCCCTACTAATGACCAGCCCAGTTTTAGCTATTTGCTCCTCATGCCGATTCAACTGGTATAAGTTTTTTATTTCTTTAGGTTAGTAAAGTAATTTTTGCATCTTTATTTTCATGACAGATAGTGCTTTTTTTTTTGGCATTTCTAAATACATTTGGGTTTGTATTTTATAATTACTGTATATTCAATAAAAAAAATCATGGTTTTTAATTTTTTTTTTAAATCACATATCTGTATCTGCTTTTGTCTAATCTTTATTTTAAAACTTTTAAAATAACATAGAGACACCTCTTTATCCGGTTTTGATAGGTGGTGGTCTGAGTGCCGAGACCCGCACCAATTGCTGAAACGAGGTGAGAGAGGCGCTCGCATATCGTGCTCTCTTTCTTTGTTGCAGGAGAGGATGCTAGAGACACTCAATGGACGTGCAGGGACCAGGCCGTAGGGGCGTGTTTGTGCGTGCGCGAATGGGGTAGTAGATTTGGTACTCAAGGTTCTGGGCAAGCATGCAGTGAGGTGGAAGAGCTCACCTTTCTTACCTTTGGAGCACACTTTGGTTCTGGGATTCTCCTGCCTGATCATGGTTGAGGTGCCCTTGGTGTTGAAGGCTTTGGGGTGCAAGGCAGGGTCCCAGTTCATGACACCAACACTTTTCAGTGTAGTAGTGCAGAACGCAATGATAGGGAAATTGGGCAGCAGAATTCAAATGCAAACAGATCAGGACAGTTCTTATAATACAATTGACTGGTAGATGTTACACAGAATGCACGTTCCACAGGCTCTACATATAGTTGACAGGCCAAAGTGTATCTTTTAAATAGTCTTCCTTACTCTGCACTTCACTACCTGACTCTGACATAAGCATCCAGGCATGGGGTGTACACTTTAGGCAACGCGATACAACAATCAGGGCGGTTACCACTAATGGCAGGCAAAAACTCTGCTCCTTTTTTGAACAGGTTTGAACAGGTCCACAAAATCCACCTTAGGATGTGGAGATTCTTTCACAGTCGGTCAAACTGCTATCTGGTGGCAATTCCTTGACATGGATGCCGTAGAGTTAGTACGTCCTTTGCAGACAAGTTATCACTACTGGGCTTTCTCTAAACCTCTGTGTTCTATCGGACCTGCTTCTGTAGTTGTCCTTTCTGGCCCAGCTCTGGATGGATCTAAGTCCAGGCTGTCTCAACAGTCAGCAACATGTGCTCCTCTCACTGCTGAGACTAAGTTTAGACTGTCTCAATAGTCTCTACCTGAACTGTGAACTCTGCGATTAGAGTGATTGACTAGAATGTTCCTCACTCTCCATATATAGAGGATGACACCAGCCCCATCTAATGGTGGATACGGCCTGTCAATGCCCGGTGCATATACACAAAATGCATGTTTTACACAGAAACACTTTCTTCTGCACTTAGCAGTGTACCGCAACTCTGGAGTGGGACGCTGCAGAAGTCTATGGGCCCATCTCAGTTCCCTACCCGGCAGCAAGGACAGTGTGTGCCATATGTGAGAGCTTCTCTCTCCTCGTTCTAGGGATCAGTGAGGTCTCCCACCGAATAAAACCTTTGATATGTCTCTATGAGACATCAACGTTTGCTGAAAACTCAGTGACCCTTTAATATATAAAACAACATGGTTAGTGGACGGGTGTCTGGACTAAGGCGTTAGACATGTTGTTGAGGTCTACTTAGGGTTTTTCTTGTGTTGTGTTTACTTTTTTGTGATATAACTTGCTCTTCAGGAGGTCATAAATGAGTGTGCATCTTTCCACAACCATCAGAAATCCATCCCTGTACATTATACATAGGAAATAGTTGTCCAGGTGGTCATTGGGGAAAGGACAGTCCTATACGTAGACTATACATAGTTATAAGTATACCGTATATTCAATCTCGGACTGTTCAAATATTGTTGTGATTACTCATCAAGGAGAGCTTCTCTCACCACTCATCTAGAATTTCCATGCTGCCCAGAACTCTGTCTCATTGTTGTTACTCTTGTCCAAGTTGTAGCTCCAGGTGCCTCCAAGCAGTCATATTACACATGGCTTTAGATCAGGACTGGGGCTACACGGTAATCTTGGCCTCGACCCCCTTTGCACGACAAACAATTGCTATGTTGCATTGCAACCATTGGTCTTAATGGGATCAGGGTGACTTGCAAGTTGCTGTGATTCCTGAATCTCTAAAAACAAAACAAAGAAATGCAATGTAGGATTGCCATTCTTAGGTTGAGGTCGCTGAAACTTGTGATTTCCCCTGTGAGCCCATTCAGGTCAATGGCTGCTACACAGAGATTATTGGTAATGCAATGGGTGTTGCAGCCAAGATCCTTGTGTAACTCGAGCCTAAAAGAGGAAAACCGCACTGCTTTAGTCTTCATAAACATGACCGTATCAGTCTTGCAAATCGCAGATGCGCATAATACGCCTGCATTTTATTTGCAAGCCCATTGTTTTCAATGGGTCCGTGTGTTCCGGACATAGTCTATCTTATTGCGCAATGGACATATGGATGAAGAAAACCCCACTGTGACTGATGATCTGTGTGCTTTGGGCATCCGTATGTCCGTTCCGCAAATGGATAGAACAAGTCCTATACTTGTCCGCAAAATGCAGAAAGAGGACCCACTGACTTAAAGAAAAAATACGGATGGCACGCGGACCGCATCTGTAGTTTGTAGATCCGAGATTTGTGGACTGCAAAATGGACACGGTCGTTTGCATGAGACCTTATACTACAAAAAAAATCAATAGCTATTGTAAAAACGGATCAGTATCACAGATGGTGTCCCACCGGTGTCGCCATTCCGGCTTCGTCAAGGGTCAAACATCTATGGATTTAGTTGCAATAAAAAGACGTTAGTCTCTGCCTCAAGGTGAAGTAACCAATAATGTCATTTAATATAAAAAAACTTGAAAATCATTTTCTAAAAAAAAAAAAAAAAGTTTCATTCTATATTCATACCCTTTGGTTTAATTCTATATATATACCCTTTTAGGCCCGCAGTTATTAAAGTGAGTGCGCCAAGAGGCGTGCCTTTGTTGGACGGAGTGTGGCTTCCCAGAAAAGGGGGAAAGGTCAGTTTTTTGGCTAAAGTTTTTCTACAATATCCCCAGCACTACAATGATTCTCCAATTTACATACTGTATACCCACGATTTTTATTATTTTATTATGTTTGATACAAAAATGCGCCGACATACTATAAGTCTCTATTTTATATAAAGATGTTTTGTCATTTGCGTCCTTGCAGTCAATATTTCACAGGACGCAACCGCATTCCAAAAAATACACTATGTTAGTGCATCACTATTCCCCTGTGTCATATTTCTTTTCTATGTCTTAGTTTGTACATTTTCTGGTGCTAAAAGACTGCACATTTTGCACCTTCTGCCCCTCTATACATAGGAGTTACCTGACGTTGTAATCCTGCCTGTCTGTGATGATAATGAGATGACTGCTGAGAAGTGATCTGCATGGAACAGGAAGTGTCAGCCTGTAGCGAGGCTCAGGGTGGAAACTGCAATTTATTTGTTTCTTTTTTTTTTATAGTGATATGGAAAAATAAAGCTAACCGGCAAAATTGTGTTTAAACAATAGGCCATGTTCTGAGGCCACAGTCCTTTTAAAACTGCTCAGCGTCATTCACTTCAATGGAGCGTAGCTGCAATACCAGACGCAACTGATGGGCAGGTCTGGAAGAAAGCAGCCATGTTTCTCTGTGTACAACCACTTTATAGGGGTTGGCCCATGAAATTGTTCCAAATCACAGGACCTTGTAAAATGTCATAAATATGTGATTTGCAGAAGTGTTGAGCGCGAATATTCGAAAAGCAAATTTTTATTGCGAATATCGGTACTTCGAGAATTCGCGAATATTTAGAATATAGCGCTATATGTTCGGAATGACAATTTTTTTTTTTTTTTTACACAGTACACATCAGGTGATCATCCCTCCCTTCTTCTAGCTTGTGGGCCAATGAGAAGGCTTTGTCACAGCTTAGCAACATCCCTAGCAACCAATAGGAAAGCTGCCTGCCCCTTACTATATAAGAACCTCCCCAGCAGCTATTTCCTGAAGTTTATTGCAGTTATGAGAGAGACAGCAGTGACATTGCTGTGCTCTGTGCTTTGTTGTATTACATTAGACAGTTACCTTATATATATAATACAGACAGTTAGGGGGAGATAGTCAGTGTAGGTTACATAGTGATATAGTGGAGCTGATAGGTTCCAGTGCAGGGTGTTAGGCAGTGTGATAGGTTCTGCTGTCCATACATACATGCTACATACATAGTGCTGTGATGTCACAAGTTGCACGTATTGCAAAAAAATATGCGCATCATTAATTGCCGAAGATTAGCAAGCGCAAATATATTGGAGCACTCTATCTGCATATAAGCTATTGTGATGTTCTGCCGTGCCAACTATTTTCTCCAGTCTCAGGAAACTTATACCAGCTTGAAAAATTTAGCAACAGTGACTCCCGCCGGTATTACACGCACATTACGCGAATATTACATTGCTGATTTTCACAATCAAGAATATAATCTCAAATTCTCAAATATATGACGAAAATTCTACAAAATATTCTACAAAATATCGTGAATTCTAATATTGCCCCTGCCGCTCATCACTAATCTGCAGACAGAATGACTTCTAAGGCATGTCAGTACCACAGTCTAGCCTACAGGGGGCAGTAGACCTCCACGCTGCATTCTCCTGTAACACAGCAGGCACAGACCTGAGGGTATTTAATGAAACGCAATACGGGAAAAACAGAAGAGGTTTAAGCATCCATCTATGTAATGTGTTCAGAGCACAGGCAGCAGATCACCCGGCACCAGGACAAGATATCACATTCATAATGACGTCACCAAGAGTCCTTCTAATGAAATCCACCATACAAGACGCCTTGTGACGCCGCACTTACATCCAGTGACACGACACACGTGGAATCACAGACATGTAGCAATATACAGGCGAGAGGTCTTACCCTGGTTAAAGGGGAGGATGAAATATACCATGTGCACCTGACAAAGCTATACAGTAATAAATACTCAGTTACTACTATTACTTATAACATGTATGTACCTATGTATTCAAATATAGTGCAGATTCATAGAGAGTGACATACAGCTAAACAGATAGACAGATAGATGATAGATAGATAATTAGATGGAGAGATAGATAATTAGATAGAGAGATGGATAGATAATTAGATAGATAGATAGATAGATAGATAATTAGATGGAGAGATAGATAGATAGATAGATAGATAGATAGATAGATAGATAATTAGATAGATAGATAGATAGATAATTAGATGGAGAGATAGATAGAGAGATAGATAGATAGATAGATAGATAGATAGATAGATAGATAGATAGATAATTAGATGGAGAGATGGATAGATAGATAGATATAAAATAAAAGAATTCCGCAGCACATCCACGTAGTAAAGAAAATGAAAAAAACTTTATTCACCAAGCATGCGACGTTTCAATCCTCTCAATGGGAATTCTTTTATTTTATATCGTTGGAGGTGGATCGCCTACTCAGCCGCTGGCACTCCGAGTATACTACACAGACAGTGGTGCTGCCCACATTCCTTTTTTATAGATAGATAGATAGATAGATAGATAGATAGATAGATAGATAATTAGATGGAGAGATAGATAGATAGATAGATAGATAGATAGATAGATAGATAGATAGATAGATAGATAATTAGATGGAGAGATAGATAGATAATTAGATAGATAGATAATTAGATGGAGAGAGAGATAGATAGATAGATAGATAGATAGATAGATAGATAGATAGATAGATAATTAGATGGAGAGATAGATAGATAGATAATTAGATAGATAGATAGATAGATAAGATAGATAGAGAGATAGATAGATAGATAGATAGATAGATAGATAGATAGATAGATAGATAGATAATTAGATGGAGAGATAGATAGATAGATAGATAGATAGATAGATAGATAGATAGATAATTAGATGGAGAGATAGATAGATAATTAGATGGAGAGAGATAGATAGATAGATAGATAGATAGATAGATAGATAGATAGATAATAATTAAATGGAGAGATAGATAGATAATTAGATAGATAGATAGATAATTAGATGGAGAGAGAGATAGATAGAGAGATAGATAGATAGATAGATAGATAGATAGATAGAGAGATAGATAGATAGTTGGAGAGATAGATATGAGATAGATAGATAGATAGAGAGAGAGAGAGAGAGATAGATAGATAGATAGATAATTAGATGGAGAGATAGATATGAGATAGATAGATAGATAGATAGATAGATAGATAGATAGATAGAGAGATAGATAGATAGATAGATAGATAGATAGATAGATAGAAGATAGACAGACACATTACTGGAAATTGAAAAAGAACAT